>NC_134206.1:145717371-146020402 GCF_965140235.1 Caretta caretta | reverse complement strand
TTCCTGATTAAAGTTTTGTTAACCCTGGTACAAGCCTGTGAGTTATTTGGTTTCTCCAAATCAACATTTTCTGACAAAATACATTGTTGTCAAAAAATTGCCAACCAGCTCTAATGAAAAGTACAATTTTGGCTTCAACCAGTTTTGTCAAGAGGAAGAGGATGGGAGGATTATAACAGAAGCCAAAAGCATTTGTCAAAGAGCGAAATAGCAATGAGAGTTTTCAATTATAGCAGTAGAAATGAGGGCACACAAACAGAAGGCAATAAAACAGCAAGAAATGTGTTGATTTGGTACAAGGATGCTTCCATTATGCATATGAGTGACGTAGAAGGGGTAATTTGTCTTAATTGTAAAGTAGCACAATTGATAATAGTTATTTTAAATACAGTAGGCCAGCTGAGCAATAATGACTACAAAAGTAGAATAAAAGAGGGGTAAGTTAGATTGTGTGATCTCAGCAAAGCAATTTCTGGCAGCATGTGTGACACAGGTTAACAATGAAAGCAATGGAGAGAAATGACAGGTGTCATAAATATAAAGGGAAGGGTAAACCCCTTTGAAATCCCTCCTGGCCAGGGGAAAGCTCCTCTCACCTGTAAAGGGTTAAGAAGCTAAAGGTAACCTCGCTGGCACCTGACCAAAATGACCAATGAGGAGACAAGATACTTTCAAAAGCTGGGAGGAGGGAGAGAAACAAAGGGTCTGTGTCTGTCTGTATGCTGGTCTTTGCCAGGGACAGAACAGGAATGGAGTCTTAGAACTTTTAGTAAGTAATCTAGCTAGGTATGTGTTAGATTATGATTTCTTTAAATGGCTGAGAAAAGAATTGTGCTGAATAGAATAACTATTTCTGTCTGTGCATCTTTTTTGTAACTTAAGGTTTTGCCTAGAGGGGTTCTCTATGTTTTTGAATCTAATTACCCTGTAAGATATCTACCATCCTGATTTTACAGGGGGGATTTCTTTATTTCTATTTACTTCTATTTTTTATTAAAAGTCTTCTTGTAAAAACTGAATGCTTTTTCATTGTTCTCAGATCCAAGGGTTTGGGTCTGTGGTCACCTATGCAAATTGGTGAGGCTTTTTACCAAACCTTGCCCAGGAAGTGGGGTGCAAGGTTTTGGGAAGTATTCTGGGGGGAAGGACGCGTCCAAACAGCTCTTCCCCAGTAACCAGTATTAGTTTGGTGGTGGTAGCGGCCATTCCAAGGATAATGGGTGTAATATTTTGTACCTTGGGGAAGTTTTGACCTAAGCTGGTAAAGATTAGCTTAGGAGGTTTTTCATGCAGGTCCCCACATCTGTACCCTAGAGTTCAGAGTGGGGGAGGAACCTTGACAACAGGGAAAAGAGAAAGTGTTCAAAGAAACAAAGTCTGTCTCAATCCAGCAAGTGAAAGAATCCATATGGGTAAAAGCGAAGATGTAAAAGTTGATTGAAACAGCTGCACGATGATTAATTGTGTAAAAGTAAAGAAATATTAGGGAAAAAAAAATCACAAACAGCAACAATTCAGAGTCTCTTATTAAGGCCCCCAATTCTGATGGGTGCTGATCACCAAGTGCAAGCACCTCAGTGTTTTCTTCTTTCACTGTAGGACCAGGCGCAAACAGAAGCAGTGGTGAAAGGGAAATCCTGAGTGATCTCCCCCCCCGCACACACACACACCATTGCTACTTTGGTTGACCTGTTCCGTGGTCTCAGTCCCAGAGTATCTGCTTGTCACACTGGTTAGAGCCATTTGGGAATTTTTTCCATTGAAAAATGTTGATTCGTCAGAACAAAAACATTTTTTGGGAAAGGGTCAGTTTCAGTTCATTTCTCAACTTGGAAAAAAAAGTTATGAAATCCTCAATGTCCCATTCTGACACTTTTTAAACAAAAACAAACTCCACTTTCCTGGTTCAAAATGACATTTTACCCCCCAAAATGTGGATTAATTATCATTTCAAAAAGTTTTAAAAGTTGAAATAAAAAAAAAGGTTTAGACTGATAAAAGCCCAAATTCTTTTTGATTTGTCAGCTATTGAAGATTTTCTAGACTGATTTTTCATCTTAACTCAAAGGATTTTTTTCCCCAAAATCTCAAATACTTCCTACGTGGGAAAACTGTTTCCCACCAGCTCTAATACTGGGCTCCAGGCCAGCACATTACTTAAGCTGTGGCCTTCTCCCTCAATATTGCTCTAACACTTGGTGTAATAAGCAGTGCCTCAGGAAACAAGGCTTGTCCAGTGAGGGTTTTTGTGATGATAGCATGTGGCAAGTGCCATCCTTCCTGAAGTTCTGCCATGAGAGTCACAGGAGGACCACACACTTACTAGAATCCTGCATATGGATGCAAGCCTTTGACAAGTATTAAAATATTACTTTCTTTGAAAATAATAGGCCACATGCTCAACTGTTGTAAATTGGTATATCTCCTCTAACTTCTGTGGAGCTATTCTCATTTGCACCAGCTGAGGATCTGGCTCATATCAATTCAGTAACACAAGAATACTTTAACAATCATATTCCCCAATATGTTAATGCTTAGGACTAAATACTAGCTTGTAGCAAGTGGGTGAAACTCCCTCAAGGTCAATGGAGTTTCACCCATTTACTCATAGTTTAATTTGTCCACTTAAGTCTGCATTCCATGGTATAGAAATGAAAGTTTTGAACTAAAGGTGATAAATTGTTTGTTTTAATTAAGATTAAATTATGACATTTTCTTACAAAACAATTAATAAAGCAAACAAAAGAAATCATGATAATGACAGTGATTCTAATTATTTGTTTCATATTGTGGCACAATCAGTTGAAAGCATATACATAAAGACAGTATTCAGTAAAATGTTCATTAATGTATGAGTATCTGTCTCTGCATGTTGATATCCCAGTACTTAGGCCTGTCTCTAGCTCGGTTAGTGAGAATAACTCCAGCAAATCTCATTTGCATCTAAGTCTATTTTTTTCTCATATGTATCTAGGGAAATATTCTTAAAACAAACTTCAGTATCTTTTTAATGAGTTACTGAAAAGGGAATCTGCATTTTTGCTTCAACTTTCAGCATATCTTCAGAGCTCACTTGTTCATTTAGCTTTATAGAACCTAGCAGCACAACTTTTGAAACTCTTAAAAGTTAAGAATAATTGCCAGATGCTCCTGATGGCTAATTATCACCACCTTAAACATTCCAGTCCTCATCTCACCTTTCTCCCGCTGTGAAAAATTTCCCAAGACAGTTTCATTGAGTAGAACGTGGGCTGCTGCTTGAATAAGCTAAGTGGAGAGTATGTTACAGTGATGATTTCAATACACTCTTGACTTAGAAGGATTATCTTAATTCTGGTTTGCTTATAAAGATGCTGTCAAGGTTCTTTCCCCACTCTGAACTCTAGGGTACAGATGTGGAGACCTGCATGAAAGATTCCCTAAGCTTATTCTTACCAGCTTAGGTTAAAAGCTTCCTCAAGGTACAAAGTTTGCCTTGGCCTTGAACCCTATGCTGCCACCACCAAGCATGTTAAACAAAGAACAGGGAAAGAGCCCACTTGGAGATGTCTTCCCCCAAAATATCTCCCCAAGCCCTACACCCTGTCTCCTGGGGAATGCTTGATAAGAATCCTCACTAATTTGCATAGGTGAACACAGACCCAAACCCTTCGATCTTAAGAACAATGAAAAATCAATCAGGTTCTTCAAAGAAGAATTTTAATTAAAGAAAAAGTAAAAGAATCACCTCTGTAAAATCAGGATGGTAAATACCTTACAGGGTAATCAGATTCAAAACATAGAAAATCCCTCTAGGCAGAACCTTAAGTTACAAAAAGACACAAAAACAGGAATATACATTTCCTCCAGCACAGCTTATTTTACAAGCCATTAAACAAAAGGAAATCAATGCATTTCTAGCTAGATTATTTACTAACTTAACAGGAGTTGTAAGTCTGCATTCCTGATCTGTTCCCGGCAAAAGCACCACATAGACAGACAAAATCCTTTGTCCCCCCTCCAAATTTGAAAGAATCTTATCCCCTCATTGGCCCTTTTGGGTCAGGTGCCAGCGAGGTTATCTTAGCTTCTTAACCCTTTACAGGTGAAAGGGTTTTTCCTCTGGCCAGGCTGGATTTTACAGCACTGTATACAGAAAGGTGGTTACCCTTCCCTTTATATTTATGACAAATGTCCAAAATATTTACCTCAGTCACTTAAAAACAAATAAATCACAAACAAAAAGGTAATGTGCTAAAATTAAGGGATGTATATGGATTCTTTTCTCATGTTCTTGGGTAACTGTGCATCATTTTGATGGCTCAAAAATGTTCAGCTCTACAAAATAATGTACTGCATGTGTCCTACAACTTCCAATATTGTTTTAGGCTGCTAGCAATAACAGCTCTTAAACAATAGCTCTTGCCATTGAAAGACCAAACAAACATTCTCAAGTGATGAGGGACAGGAGTAACTAAAAATCACAGTTCCAGCAGTTAATAAAAGAGCTGGGGAACATGATGATTATTAAAATGGCTGTGCAAGAAACCAAAGGTAGTGTTTAAATTTATTTGTTCTCTGAACTCTTTTGGCAGAGTGAGTGGGTGGGCCTTGTAATGGAAAGGAAAGGTGAGTTAAATACCACAGAGAAGAAGCATAAACAGTGAAGTGCATCAGTGATTCTGCAGCAGAACAAACACATTTACCTAGCAGCATAGAATATTACATATAGTTCACATTTGGCTAAATAACAAAAAGTGTTCAATATCACAACCACTGGTTGAAATCAATCAATCTCTGGTTGCCATATTAACAGCTTTTCCATATAACTATGGCAGTCTGAAATGTAACTGCAAACACTACAAGAAAGCATGGAGACTCACGGATAGGTTCAGATTGCTGCAATTTAAAGGAAATTCCAAACCCCTGTTATTAGTATGCAGTTACTAAAAGTAAACATTCTGAGAACAATGACAATCACAGTACTAATGTCCTGCAATGGTTACTCAGGAAAGGCCACCAATTAATCCCAGAGGAAGGATCCAAACTACTGACCTGACTTTAAAATTGCAAGGAGCATAGCAGGAGCGGATGATGACACACTTAGGAAAAGAGTGACTACTCAGCTGGTGCAGCAATTGTTGTTCATTAATGATCTCTCCCTCCTTAACATTCTAAGCAGTTGTGAGTGACTAATGCTCTTTTTAAGCTACAGGCCAATGTCAGCAAAGCAATTCATGCTGAACAAAGGGAAAAGGTTGTTGTTAGTCCTTTGAGACTTCACACCAGGGCCGAAAGAGCAGCTGAAAAAGGCACTGTGCTAAGACCCTACCTGGGGGTTGATTTCACTCTACTTTCAGGATTTAGGGATCTACATGTAGATCCAGCATAGGGGAACTTGTTTTCTTAGTCATATGAAATTTGCTGCTGGTTAGAGTACTTTATGTGTTTGGTACAGATATCTGTTCCTGAGAAGATGTTCTCCAAGCCTGCTTTTCTTCTGCTGCATACTCAGGACTAGACCTGCAAAGGGGACTAAGAGTCAGTTTTGCAATGCCTAACTTGAAGCACCTTAGCATCTAATGGAATTCACAGCCCCAAGTTAGGTGCACAGGCTCGCTGTACAGTGCATGAGGAGAGTTAGGTGCCAAAGAATGAGATTGTCAAAAGCCAGCATGCTGAATAGAGAGCTGCCTAAACTGACAAAGAGAAGAGGGGTGTGGCCAAGTCTCACTCCACTTGAGATTTGCAGCTATGAACCCTCTCCTGGAGCTAGGTACTTAAGCAGATCAGCCCTTTTCCCCATATGCACAAATGAGGAGAGAGGAGACACCTTTATAAGCCCTGGTCTACACTAGGACTTTAGGTCGAATTTAGCAGCATTAAATCGATGTAAACCTGCACCCGTCCACATGATAAAGCCCTTTATTTTGACTTAAAGGGCTCTTAAAATCGATTTCCTTACTCCACCCGTGACAAGTGGATTAGCTCTTAAATCGGCCTTGCCGGGTCGAATTTGGGGTACTGTGGACACAATTCGACGGTATTGGCCTCCGGGAGCTATCCCAGAGTGCTCCATTGTGATCGCTCTGGACAGCACTCTCAACTCAGATGCACTGGCCAGGTAGACAGGAAAAGAACCGCAAACTTTTGAATCTCATTTCCTGTTTGGCCAGCGTGGCAAGCTGCAGGTGACCATGCAGAGCTCATCAGCAGAGGTGACCATGATGGAGTCCCACAATCGCAAAAGAGCTCCAGCATGGACCGAACAGGAGGTACGGGATCTGATGGCTGTATGGGGAGAGGAATCCGTGCTATCAGAACTCCGTTCCAGTTTTCGAAATGCCAAAACCTTTGTCAAAATATCCCAGGGCATGAAGGACAGAGGCCATAACAGGGACCCGAAACAGTGCCGCATGAAACTGAAGGAGCTGAGGCAAGCCTACCAGAAAACCAGAGAGGTGAACGGCCGCTCCGGGTCAGAGCCCCAAACATGCCGCTTCTATGATGAGCTGCATGCCATTTTAGGGGGTTCAGCCACCACTACCCCAGCCGTGTTGTTTGACTCCTTCAATGGAGATGGAGGCAATATGGAAGCAGGTTTTGGGGACGAAGAAGATGATGATGATGAGGTTGTAGATAGCTCACAGCAAGCAAGCAGAGAAACCGGTTTTCCCGACAGCCAGGAACTGTTTCTCACCCTGGACCTGGAGCCAGTACCCCCCAAACCCACCCAAGGCTGCCTCCTGGACCCAGCAGGCGGAGAAGGGACCTCCGGTGAGTGTACCTTTTAAAATACTATACATGGTTTAAAAGCAAGCATGTGAAAGGATTACTTTGCCCTGGCATTCGCGGCTCTCCTGGATGTACTCCCAAAGCCTTTACAAAAGGTTTCTGGGGAGGGCAGCCTTATTGCATCCTTCATGGTAGGACACTTTACCACTCCAGGCCAGTAACACGTACTCGGGAATCATTGTACAACAAAGCATTGCCGTGTATGTTTGCTGGTGTTCAAACAACATCCGTTATCTCTCTGTGTTATCCTCAGGAGAGTGAGATATAATTCATGGTCACCTGGTTGAAATAGAGTGCTTTTCTTCAGGGGACACTCAGAGGAGCCCATTCCTGCTGGGCTGTTTGCCTGTGGCTAAACGGAAATGTTCCCTGCTGTTAGCCACAGGGAGGGGGGAGGTTTGAGGGGGTAGCCATGCGGTGGGGGGAGGCAAAATGCGACCTTGTAACAAAAGCACATGTGCTATGTATGTAATGTTAACAGCAAGTTTTACTCTGAAAGAGTGTAGCCACTGTTTTATAAAATGTGACTTTTTAACTACTGCTGTCCCTTTTTTTTTCTCCACCAGCTGCATGTGTTTCAATGATCACAGGATCTTCTCCTTCCCAGAGGCTAGTGAAGCTTAGAAAGAAAAAAAAACGCACTCGAGATGAAATGTTCTCCGAGCTCATGCTGTCCTCCCACACTGACAGAGCACAGACGAATGCGTGGAGGCAAATAATGTCAGAGTGCAGGAAAGCACAAAATGACCGGGAGGAGAGGTGGCGGGCTGAAGAGAGGGCTGAAGCTCAAATGTGGCAGCAGCGTGATGAGAGGAGGCAGGATTCAATGCTGAGGCTGCTGGAGGACCAAACCAGTATGCTCCAGTGCATGGTTGAACTGCAGCAAAGGCAGCTGGAGCACAGACTGCCACTGCAGCCCCTGTGTAACCAACCGCCCTCCTCCCCAAGTTCCATAGCCTCCACACCCAGACGCCCAAGAACGCAGTGGGCGGGCCACCGGCCAACCAGCCACTCCACCACAGAGGATTGCCCCAAAAAAAAGAAGGCTGGCATTCAATAAATTTTAAAGTTGTAAACTGTTAAAGTGCTGTGTGGTATTTTCCTTCCCTCCTCCACCACCCCTCCTGGGCTAAATTGGTAGTCATCCCCCTATTTGTGTGATGAATGACTAAAGAATGCATGAATGTGAAGCAACAATGACTTTATTGGCTCTGCAAGCGGTGATTGAAGGGAGGAGGGGAGGGTGTTTAGCTTACAGGGAAGTAGAGTGAACCAAGGAGCGGGGGGTTTCATCAAGGAGAAACAAACAGAACTTTCACACCATAGCCTGGCCAGTCATGAAACTGGTTTTCAAAGCTTCTCTGATGCATACCCCGCCCTCCTGTGCTCTTCTAACCGCCCTGGTGTCTGGCTGCGCGTAACCAGCAGCCAGGCGATTTGCCTCAACCTCCCACCCCGCCATAAACGTCTCCCCCTTACTCTCACAGATATTGTGGAGCACACAGCAAGCAGTAATAACAGTGGGAATATTGGTTTTGCTGAGGTCTAAGCAAGTCAGTAAACTGCGCCAGCGCGCCTTTAAACGTCCAAATGCACATTCTACCACCATTCTGCACTTGCTCAGCCTGTAGTTGAACAGCTCCTGACTACTGTCCACGCTACCTGTGTATGGCTTCATGAGCCATGGCATTAAGGGGTAGGCTGGATCCCCAAGGATACATATAGGCATTTCAACATCCCCAACAGTTATTTTCTGGTCTGGGAATAAAGTCCCTTCCTGCAGCTTTTGAAACAGACCAGAGTTCCTGAAGATGCAAGTGTCATGTACCTTTCCCAGCCATCCCACGTTGATGTTGGTGAAACGTCCCTTGTGATCCACCAGAGCTTACAGCACTATTGAAAAGTACCCCTTGCGGTTTATGTACTCGGCGGCTTGGTGCTCCGGTGCCAAGATAGGGATATGGGTTCCGTCTATGGCCCCACCACAGTTAGGGAATCCCATTGCAGCAAAGCCATCCACTATGACCTGCACATTTCCCGGGGTCACTACCCTTGATATCAGCAGATCTTTGATTGCGTGGGCTACTTGCATCACAGCAGCCCCCACAGTAGATTTGCCCACTCCAAATTGATTCCCAACTGACCGGTAGCTGTCTGGTGTTGCAAGCTTCCATAAGGCTATCGCCACTCGCTTCTCAACTGTGAGGGCTGCTCTCATCTTGGTATTCATGCACTTCAGGGCAGGGGAAAGCAAGTCACAAAGTTCCATGAAAGTGCCCTTACGCATGCGAAAGTTTCACAGCCACTGGGAATCGTCCCAGACCTGCAACACTATGCGGTCCCACCAGTCTGTGCTTGTTTCCCGAGCCCAGAATTGGCGTTCCACAGCATGAACCTGCCCCATTAGCACCATGATGCATGCATTGGCAGGGCCCATGCTTTCAGAGAAATCTGTGTCCATATCCTGATCACTCATGTGACCGCGCTGACGTCGCCTCCTCGCCCGGTATCGCTTTGCCAGGTTCTGGTGCTGCATATACTGCTGGATAATGCGTGTGGTGTTTAATGTGCTCCTAATTGCCAAAGTGAGCCGAGCGGCCTCCATGCTTGCCTTGGTATGGCGTCCGCACAGAAAAAAGGCGCGGAACGATTGTCTGCCATTGCTCTGACGGAGGGAGGGACGACTGACGACATGGCTTACAGGGTTGGCTTCAGGGAGCTAAAATCAACAAAGGGGGTGTCTTTACATCAAGGAGTATTTCAGGCAGGACTTCACGGAGGGTTCCAATAAGAAATGGTGCACCTAAGTTATTGTTCTTATTGGAACAAGGAGGTTAGTCTGGCCTCTGATTGATACATGGCTAGATTTACCTCGCTGCACCTTCTCTGTGAGTGACTGCAGTGTGACCTAGAGGAATGAGTCCCCTAGACAGGGGAGGAGGGGGAAGCAAATGAGTACAAAACAAATCTGGTCTATTTCTTGTTTTGATCCACTCCATCTATCTTTTACATCTTTGGCTGGCAGCAGACGGTGCAGAAGGACTGCATGCCATCCACATCTCATGGCTGCTCGGCAGAAGATGGTACAGTACGACTGCTAGCCATCCTCATCTCTTGCCTGCCCAGCAGAAGATGGTACAGTACGACTGCTAGCAATCCGTATCACCTGCCTGCTCACCATAAGACGGTTCAATAGGACTGACTGCAGGACTAGAGAGAATGACCTGGTCAAGTCACTCCAAATTTAGTCCCTGCGCCCATGTCTGCCCAGGCGCTCCCAGCCGACGTGGCCAGGAGCACCTCGGACACGACGAGATCGGCTACCAGTCATACTGCACCGTCTGCTGCCAGAAGGCAATGGGTTGCTGCTACTGTGTAGCAATGCCGTACCGCGTCTTCCAGTACCCAGGAGACATACGGTGTTGGTTACCTGAGCGGGCTCCATGCTTGCCGTGGTATGGCGTCTGCACAGGTAACTCAGGAAAAAAGGCGCAAAATGATTGTCTGCCCTTGCTTTCACGGAGGGAAGGAGGGAACGGGGGCCTGATGATATGTACCCAGAACCACCCGCGACAATGTTTTAGCCCCATCAGGCATTGGGATCTCAACCCAGAATTCCATTGGGCAGCAGAGACTGCGGGAACTGTGGGATAGCTATCCATAGTGCAATGCTCCAGAAGTCGACTCTAGCCTCGGTACTGTGGAAGCAGTCCGCGGAGTTAATGCACTTAATGCACTTAGAGCATTTTCTGTGGGGACACACACACTCGAATATATAAAACCGATTTCTAAAAACACGACTTCTATAAATTCGACCTTATTCCGTAGTGTAGACATACCCTAACTTGTAGCTTAATAGTTACAGCACTGGCCCAGAATGTGGGAGGTGTGGGGTGAAATCCTCACTCTGCCTGAGAGAAGCTAGTATTTAAACCCAGGTGACTGCTGTAACCACTGGACTACAGGGTATGCTTGGATGGGTCTCTCACACTCCCTCATGTTGAAACTGTTCCACTTTGTATAACGACTTAAATATTCACTGGGCCAGAGAGGAACTGAGGAAGACTCTATAGCCAGGTTGTTAGCACACCCTGAGACTATCAGGTTCAAGTCCCTGCTCCAATTAGTATCTATATCCTAAATGAGTGCTCTAACCACTGGGCTGCGGGGGAACCACTGTAGCCTGATCTAGGGTGTGTTAGTACTATTGATTTAATTTATTAATTTAATTTTAATTATTTTTAATCAATTATATTAATAATAATTAAGCATTAACATTAATTAGTGTGGGTTTAGGCTCGCCAATCTGTTTGATCAGAAGATAAAAGTTCTTGTCCCGAATCAGGCTCCACAGAATTTACAAAAAGGACCCTCGGGGGGTGTGTGACAGGAAGCTTACACTGAGACAGATATAGTCATAAAGACTTTTTATTAAAATCAAAGAAATAGTAAGTAAATGGTAAAATAATTAGAGTTACAAAGTTACAATTACATTGCTGCTATTCAAAAGATCCATATGATAATATAGTATTATATGCAACAAAGCTTTGGTTAATATACTCACACCCTTCCTTGATAACCTGGTGGTAAGAGACGCAGGACCAGCCTTGTGGTTCAGGTTTCTCAATTCTTGAGTGAGGGTTGGAGTGCTTAGAAAAAGCTAATGCTACTTAAAGTTAAAATCAAAACCTAATAAACAATACTAAGAATATAACTTAGGGAAACCAAGCTTAACCTAGTTCCCTTGACACTTAAAGTTTAAGACGAACAAGTATAGCCTACTAATAGTAGCAGCCATCGTAGAGAGATAGAATAGATAGAGTCGAAATAGAATAAATAAGAATAGAAATGGAGTCTGGAGTACTCTATCGAGGTAGGTCACCTCTTTTACAGGGCAAAGTGACGGAAATCCTTCCTCCTATGCCCAAATTTCATTCCTCACCCACAAAATGTTAGGGTATGCTTACCCCATAGGCTAATATGTATGTGTATTGATGACAGGTATGTACACACATAAGTCTTGTGTGGTGTACTTGTTAAGTCTGTGGGTACAACATTGAAAAAAAAAAACCCTATGTCATTCTCCATTGTCTATTGTTCTAGATAAAAGGTCATAGACATAGGTGTGGGTACTTATCTATTTAGGTGACAAGATATAGGTCAACTTTACTTTTCTGGGTAAAAAGGTCTTAATATAGAAATGCTAACTTTGCCTTAGCTTAACATACAGGATATGGCCTGTAGGTCTCTTGCATTACAGCCAAACTTATTTTTAATATAAATCTATAAACCTATACATCAAATACTAAAACTATAAGAAAAGATATATATATATATATATATATATATATGCGCGCGAGTAAGCAAGTTAGTCCTATAGGCTACACCAGCTGGCCATTTTTCATGAGGACTATTCCAGTAGGCATGCTCTAAAGCAGCTGCACAGATCAGCCCTGTAGGCAACACAGGCAGGGGAGCACCTGGTTTGTGAATCCTGCTGGAGCACAGGTGTGAACTAGGGTCCAGGCATCAAGTTTTAAGTGAGCTTGTGCATGACCAGCAGTAGTAATTTAGGCACCTTCTGGGTTAGGCAGCAGCTAAACAGGGGGGTTTAGTATCTAAATTTTGGCACCTGAAATGTCAGTTAGGCACCTACATGAATCCCTTAATGGATCTAGTTTCTGCATTCTCCCTCATTATCCTCATGTATCCTTACACACACCTGTTTTACCATTCCAGGCACTGATCTATTCTCCTTTTTGCCTCCATAAACTCACCCTGCATACCACCAATCATTCCTCAGACACTGCAGAAATTCACTCCCATTTCTTGTGCTAACAATCCTAGATGGCAAGTATAGCTATAGAGTGGTACTTACAAACACCACAGGAGCACTAGCCTCAGCTCTTGCAAGGGAGCATCTATCACTATACATTTACCATCTATTACCAAGAGGACAGTCAGAGGGCTAGAAAGACAGTAAAGTCAGTTGAAAAATCTATTGCTTTTGCAATTACATTAGATACAGCTTTAATATAAAATTCCTTTGTGATAAATCACCATGCTTAACAAGTGTTCAAAGTACATAGTGAATGAAAGCATTTTAAAATCCTACCAAGAATTATGATAATCAGACAGAAAATCCAGTGCAGTTAGCACAAATATTTCTAGTAAAAGTGGACATTTTGAAGACATCAGGAATAATAGACTAGTCTGATAACTCACCATCAAATGAGCCATTATAAGGCAAACACAAATGATATCTGAGGAGGAGGGATAGCTCAGTGCTTTGAGCATTGGCCTGCTTAAACCCAGGGTTGTTAGTTCAATCCTCAAGGGGGCCATTTAGGGATCTGGGGCAAAAATTGGGAATTGGTCCTGCTCTGAGCAGGGGGTTGGACTAGATGACCTCCTGAGGTCCCTTCCAACCCTGATATTATATGATTCTATGAATGGCATCCTGGATTTTTTTTAAGACTTCTGATTTTGCCACTCTCCTGCTGACATTTGAAAAGCCTTAAGCTGCTCAGTGGTGACTGGAAGAATTCTTTCTTAAGACAGGTGTTTATTCTTCAATTGTTGTTTATTTCAGAGTCATATGATTAAAAAGTTCATCTGCAAGCCCGGGGCTTTATTTCAGCCTCGCTTATATCCCCTGGGAAACCATTTAGAAATGAATAGATCTAGAGTAGGCTTTCACCATTAAAAATTCAGAAAAACCTGCAAGATGAAATAATCTACTTTGCACACTATGGTATTTCAGGAATCATTGTTGTAGCTGTATTGTTTGTAAATATGAAAAACAGACTGAATTCCTGCAGCTCAGTCAACACCTTTCGACATCTACAGATTTAATCATTTTGGTCCAACCAGGAAAGGGCTCTATTTTCAGATATATGCTCACAGCATAATGAAATCCCATGCTCCAACTCTCTCTAGAGTTCTCTTGGTCCGCAGGACTTCTACCTTGGCTCCTGTCAGACCTTGCAACACCTGCAATAATATTGGCTGAGGCTCTGTTGAACCTTACAAATCTGAGGAAGCATTGCCTCAGGCCTTGCATGACTTTCCAACGGTAGAGGTTTACTTCCTTTCTGTACTGCAACCTTAACTAGAAACAATCATTAATCCTGTTTCCAGGAAAAGGTGTACTTCATTAGATTCAAATGACTGTTCCCCACTCACTGTTGCTACATGCAGTGATTTCTAATAGCTTAAATTGCAAAGCAAAGAGGCAGGTGCATTAACCAGTGAAGGCGATCATGAATTAGTAGAAAAATAGTTATATGGCCTAGGAAAGTGCAATGTGATACCTCTTCTGTGCAGAAATAGAAAACTGTATAACTCAGAAAAATGCATAGATTAGACCAATGATGCTGTTTATTTAGTTCTTACTATGTATTAAACTCTGACCAGATACAGGATTGATTTTTTAAAGTGATGTGTACCTCAGAGTCCATTAATTTCTACATGCTTTCACAGATGATAAAGTGATGGAGAACACTTAAATCAGCACCCAGGTGAACTAAATATGTGAAGGAAATATGCTTTTCAGTGGGTTTCTCCTCCAGATGCATATACATATTTCAGTTTGTGTTATCTTGCAGAAAAAAATATGGTTGATCCTTATCATACAGAATACAAGGCAATACATCTGTTGGTAACTATATTGGCATTAATGGCAGAAAGGCATTAAATGCCCAATCCAATGCCCATTGTGGTCCTAGTCCTAAACCCGTTAGGAATACTGTGTACTCACTGGAATTAGAGCATGATTTCTACCCCTCTTTGTTTTTTGGTTTCCAGTGAGATTCCAAAATGAACATCATGGAAAATGCTTGAACATTTGTGATCAGCATACATGTGTCTAATCTGCCTGATGTGATTTCCAGCTTCCTGAAATCTCTGGTTATCACAATGGTTACCTTTATTACTACATAAGCATTATCTCCCAAGTCCAAAAACCTACTGGCAACAACAAGTCACACAAACAAAGTCACAAAATAGCTGGGGGCACTGAGCCTTTTTCTAAGTTTGGTGACTACCCCTACACAGCTATTGAACTATTGTATATTTATTGTCACCTTTCTTCTGCAAATATGGCTTCCTCTGGGTAGCATTAATTTATACCAACAGCTTACACTTGTACAGTTTTCCTGACTTCAGTATATGCAGACATTTCTCAGACTGTACCCATTTTTGCAAACATACCCCTTCCTCCTTTCAGTCACTTTTCAGTAGTTTCTGCTCCCTGACACTATAAAGCTACTTAACATGGACTTTACATTGCTTCAGACTTTCCTCTATATACACTTTTAGGTGCCATACAGACATAGTGGGTCTTATTCCTACTGCTCTGTGTGGGTATTTACATCTGTGGAAAGTTAATGCAAAATTAGAATGCTTTACTTACACTACTGCTTTATATCCACTTCCCAACAATTCACAAGACTACACAAAGGGCACGGCAGGGAAAAATTAGGCCCTATGAGCAGTTATCTTGCTAATATATCTCCACCAGTTATCTTGCTAATATATCTCCTTCCTGCTCCTTGCAGTGTGGTGGAGAATCAAGCCCATTGACTAGAAAGACCAGCCAATGAGCAGTTTTGGAGCAGGTGTTCTAGTATCAGTTTATAATTGGCAATTAGAACTAATTGAAAACCAGCAACACACAAAACAAAGCGATTTTTTTCCAGAACTAAAAAATAAATAAATAACCATTTCTACTGGCAATCTTGATTAGGGTGTGCTCCCCTCCCTGAGAATCTGGATAAACCTACTAAACACCAAGTGATATTTCATCCCTTGGTGCGAATGCTAGACAACTCTTCAAAAGCTGAATTGGTTGTCAGTCTTGTCATTGCCCTTTCTCCCCACATGTACAGTTAGATAAAAGGCTTATTCTGCACAAAAAAAGTAATAAATACAGGACAGGATAGTTGAGGTACTGAGTATTTTGGTACATGTCTGATTGGTAAAAGCCTATGAGGCAACATGGCAATTTAGAGAGAAAACTGAGGTTAATTAGATGAAGATTAAGGATATGTGCTCAATGTCTGTAGAAAAGTATGCTGACATAAAAAAAGTAAAGAGTATGGAAAGAAAAGAGACACCACTGATTTTTGAGAAAAGCTGCTGAAAGAATAAAAATAGAGATGTCACGTAAGAAAGGTAGAAATGAAGGAGAGTTGACCCATGCATTGCTTATGGTAATGCAAAGAAACCATGTAACTTGTGAGAAAAAGGTATGTATAATGTTCCTATAATACTATTGTGCCAAAAGTTACATCATTAAAGACAACAACATCAGCAGTGCAGTCATTGTGTCTGCTCACTTGAACACAGAGAATTATATCTATAGAGTAATTTGTATCTTTGTACTCACTGGAGCATATGGTACTGTAACTCTTAAGCTATTTAAATATGCTGCTACTGAGTGTCAGTTGACAGATTCATTGTTGGTGATTTTAAAGAACCACCACTGCACTGCAGCAAATGTTTAAAATTTAGATTTTTGTAAAAAATCTATAATCTCTACTGCACTGATATTTCTACATATTTCCCCCATTCTTCCTGCCACCATATCCCAAAATATTTTTTGTAAAAAATATTTTTCTATATACAAACCGATGATTCCTCCTGGCTGATTCATTTAGTGATGTCAGACGTCGCTATTTGAAGTATTACAGTTATTTCCATAGTGATGAACTTTGGTGCCACAAACATAATGAATCAGGCATAAAGGGGAGAATGACTAAAAAGATTTGATGTGGATGCATCATAGGGGATAACTGATTATCGTTGTAGCAGATGGTCAGTTCTAAGGAGTGGATGGAAAAGTTTCACTTACTACATCAAAGGTGGGATTAAAAAAAGTAAAAATCAGTGCTCATCTAACTCTGCCCCAGCTGCAATCAATTTACACTGATTTCAGAAGGAGCACATATAAGCCATTGCTGAACAATATTGAAAATCCCACCCAAAGTCATCACTGTGATATCTTTGCATGGGCTTCTAGAAATATTTCTACCATTACTATAGTATGAGAGCACCACCCAGTCCTTAGTGCATTTATGCTCACAACGCCCCTGTGTAGTACTATTATCTGCATTTTATTAATGCAGAATTGAGGCAAAGATGCATGATGGCCCAGATCCTCAAAGGTATTTAGGTGCCTCATTCCCAGTGGGAGTTAGGTACTTAAAGGTCTTTTAATCTGGTTCAAGTCCCTATGCTAATGATTAGTTAATTATTTATACAAAATGATACAGCTCCAATAGGAGAGACTAAGGCCACCCTACCCCAGAATACCCAATAATCCCATGATTATGGCACTGAGATGGGGTCCTAGGTTCAATTCCCTGTTAAAATTAGGCTGAGAAGGAATTTTAATCTCAGTTTCCCTCCATTCTAGATGAGTACCCTAATCTCTCTCTCACACACAAAATTCCTCACCTGCTCATTCTCAGCTATCCTTTGTGTGGTATAGGCATCCTCTGAGTTTTCCTGCCAGATTGGATTGTGCTAGTGAGATACATGGAGAGTGCCTGGTTCCAGAATCCTGCTACAAATTTCCCCGTATTGTGAGAATTGGAAAAGTAGAGAAAGACACATGACATATGCCAATTATACAGTTTGATGCATTTCTGGAAGGTGCTAAGAGGTCATCCTCCCCTTGAAGTGAGTGTAGCATAAGAGTCTTACTGGAATGGAACCAGATAGAATAGAATACAAGAGAACTGTCTGAATGTGTCACAAACTTACCACCACCCCTGATACAGAGGATTTTTCAGCTGCTCTCTGTGTGCTGAAAACACTGTTCAGCACTGGGCACTGTCCAGCATCTGTGGTGCTGATCTATCACCTATCAGCTATGGAGCTGGTCTATCACCACTAGCTGAAGCAGGGAAAGATCAAGATTTGGGTTTATGTAAATTAGTGAAATTGCAGTGGTGACAGTGAAACACAATACTAAATTGTATATAAATATGTAATTTGTTTGGCTTTAAATAGTTACTAAAGATAGTTTTAAGTGGTCATAGTGAGGGAAAACAAAATGGCGGATACAAGGAATCAGAGCTGTGAAAACCAAACTGGTGGCTTTAGGATGATCTAGCCAATGGCAAGCAGGCAAACTAGGATGAAACAAAGATCACTTCAACACCTGAAGGGAGTGGTCAGTCAGGTAGAACACCAGTCTTCAGACAGGTCCATCTCTACAGGCACAGGTCTTCAAATAGGTTCACATTCTAGAGGACTTGAAATTGATTGGTGGATGCAAATCATATGATGTGAAACAGCCAACCAGAATAGGTCAAGATCTACGTATAAGATGGAGAGCTGACAGGCTTTAGTCCGTCCATCAGCATGAGTAGATGGTGCCTGTGTGTGTGAAAGAAGCGGCAGAAGAAAGAAAATCAAGACTGAGGAAAATCATCTAAAAGAGCTGAAAAATAAAAAAAAATCAGAAGAAGGCAGAGTAGTGAGGGTGGAGAGGCAACATCAGGACAGAGCAGAAGGACCATAACAGAGGAAGTGAAGACATCAGAGAAAGTAAGGATGATGATTTTCCAACTGAAGCATGTATGTGTTTGACTAAGTTAATAAAGCTGGATGTCTGTGTATTGTGCATTCATTGTTTATTATTGTGACCGGGTGGGGAGACCCCATCCAGTGTGGGGTGAGTTCACCCCATCCTCAAGATGACCTCTGTCTCCAGGCCATGAGACCTAAGGGCAAGAGTCCATAGAGAGGCCCTGATCCACAGGGCTTTAAGGCCCAATTGCCAGTGTCTATGGAATCGCCTTGTGCCGCAGGGCAGTAGGGTCATGGAACTCACATCTGGGGGGTAGCCCTTCTCTACTGGGCAGTAAGACCTAGCAGCCAGAGTCCATAGGGGTACCCTGGGGTTTGCAAGGCAGTAAAGCCTGATGGCCAAACTCAATAGAGATACCCTGGGTCTACAGGGCATTAAGGTCTAGTAGCCAGAGTCATTAATGATACTCTGGGTTTGCTGGCAGATCTAGTGGCCAGAGTCAATGGAGATACCCCTCCAGGCATGGCTGTATGGCCTAGCAGCTGGAGCCAATAGTGTCACCTTCCAGGAGGGACTCTATGGCCTGGTGGTCAGAGTCAATAGAGTAGCCCTCTGGGCAGGGCTGTATGGCATAGCGGCCAGAGTCACTAAAGTTGCCCTCCAGTCAGGACTGGATGGTCAAGCGGCCACTTGGCAGGGGAGATGTGGGCTGCCACCCATTGGTGAGCGTGGTAGCCAGATAGGGGGATCCAGGCCCTCCCTGCTCCACTGGGTCCCAGCCCAGGGCCCTTGCAGTGGCAAGTGTTTTCACCACCTGGTCTGCGGGGATCCATCTGCAATACACTGACCAGCTGTGGGACAATGATTTGTCCCCCTTGGGCTACTTCCGACTTTGTCACTCCAGTCAGTGATCTGTGACTCTTCAGGGTCTCCGGGTTCTTTGTCTGCTGCAACTCCCTGAAGCTACGACCTCCCTGGGGTGTCCAGAGGTAGCTGGGCATCTGTTTGGGTCTCGGCACTTCTGGCTTCCAGGGCTCCAGTGGTTCCTGGGCAGGAGCCAGGAAGGAGCATTCTTCCTCTCCAGTGGTCAGCCCAGACTGAGCCAGGCTGCTCCCTCTTATATTGTTGCTACACCTGGAGTATACCTGGTAGGGACATGCGGGCATGTTTTCCTCTGCCCACAGTGAGGAATTAACCCTTCCTCATCCAGTGCGGGGTGAATTCACCCCATCACAATTATATTTTAAGGTTTTAAAAAGCCTTGCTGTCAGCATTCTGCATGTGACTGCATGTGGCATGTAACCACTTAAAACTGTTTAATTGTATAATATCATATGCGCTACTAGATTTTGTTTGTATTCTAATATATCCCTGTTATGTTAAAAGGTTTATGGGTTGTTGTTTTTTTTGGTATTGTATTAAGGAATATTTTGTGTTAAATAAAAGTTATTTTGTTTTGAAGAAATTACTGCCTGAGTGTTAATCTTTGAGCGGAAGGCTGTATCTGTGTCCTCCCAAGGGTTAACAGAACTAGTCTGTTCTAGGGAGTCCTCTGATGGTCAGAAACAAACTCCCTGGTAAAACCTGGGCAATTCCTCTTGGGTGGGCCACCTCCTGTTATGTCGTGAAATGACCAAACTGATAAATGGGGTGTTAGGATAGGAAGGCCATTGTGGGTTGCCTTAGGTCTGAATTTTGGGGTAACACCCCAGAAGGGTGGTTTCAGAGCAACACCTAGTAATGGTGTAATGTCCCAGGTCTTGAACGCAGGCCTAGGAGTCCCCAGCCAGCTCCCTGCAGCCAGCAACTGCATCCTATCCTGTACCCAGAACCTACTGAAACCTGCTGGGCCAAGGAGCTAGTAGGACTATAGCCTCTGCCAAGGCACCACCCATGTGAGTCCTGTTTGGAGGATCACTCAGCTCCACTGATTGGTCCAACCATGCTATTTAAGCCAGAAGGAGGCACAGGAAGTTTGTGTGAGCAGCAAGGTGATTTCCTGTTGTGGCTACATTGGATCCTGCTTGTTCTTGCACCCAACTCTTTTCCTGTTCCATTCCTGCCTCTCCCCCCCCCCCGCCTTTGCTCCTGTTCCCACTGTGCTCCTGCTCTGTGCTTGATCCTTGTTTCTCCTACAGTTCATGCCCTTACACATCATCTCCAATCAGCAATTACCAGTCCCGGCTCTGGCCTTGAACGTCTGACCCTGACTATGGCTTGACACTGGCATTTGGTATCTGACCTCAGCTTTGAATCCTGGTTCTGACTTGGGCTTGACCCCCTAGCTCTGGAAATTGGCAGCTGACTCTGGTCCTGACCATTGGCTTCTTTCCCCAACCTGGGGGCCTGCTCTGCTCAGTAGACCTGATGTCTTTGCTCTGACAACTAGGCCAGACTGCCTACATCCCAGAAGCTGGAAGAAGTGGGCTTAATTTTTTTATCAAAGTGAAAATTCAACAAAAAAGAGGGGGAAGGAAACATCTCATCACACTTCCATTTTCTGACTGATGTGGTGTAATTGTTTGCATGAACTCCCCCCAACCCCCACTTCCAAAGCCCTTTCATAAGACGGCACACTAACTAGAAATGGTTGTGGATTTCCCATGGAATGTTTTTCTAACAGAAAAATGGAGTTTCCACAGAATCAAAACTTTCTATGGAAAAAATTTAAATTTGCCAAAATATTTTAATTTTACCTTGGGGGAAAATCAAATTAAAATATTTTGTTTTAGGTCAGTTCAACACAAATCAGAACATTTCATTGTAATGAATTGACCTAAAATGTTTTGTTCTGAATCAATTAAACAACAACCCTGAACTATACTTCCCGAACACATTGCTTTATGGCCCCATTGTCTCCTGTGGGCTGAATTCCCTAGAGGACTGCATCTCCACAATGCAGGGCAGCAGACGCAGCTGACTGAGCTGCATGTATTACAATGATCAGTCAGCTGAGCAGATTGCACTGTAGGAAATATTGTCCTCCAGAGAGCCGGCCCCATAGGAGACAATGGAGGCCCAAAGAACAACTCCCATAAGGCAAGATAAATACAGTTTAATGCTGGTCTTACTTGAAAGGGAGCCTTTCAGGTCAATTCAACAAACAAAATTAAACATTTGAATTTCACGAATGTCCAAGTGTTTCATTTTGATCAAAAATGTCAATACGAAATTTTCAGCATTTCCAAATTGAATATTTTTTGAATGTTTGTTGCATGAAAAATGTTAACTTATCTAATTTTACGTAAAAACGAATGTAATATCCTGAAGGATGGAAATTCCAAATTGTATTTTCCTCTAATATTAATGCATATATTTATGGGGGGGATTCAGGTATTATGAAGATCCACAGCTCCTGAGCCCAGGCCCACCAGCTGCTGCTGCAACACCACTTGACAACTCTACTAGTGACTAGAGAATAGGGATCCCAAAGGCCTTAGACTCCACTCAAAGTACTGCCCACAAGGACCTGAATGGGTGAGCTGTATAGTGCCTGATTGGGCTAGGTACGCTATTTAAGCCAGAAAGAGACACAATGATGTTTGTGCAATATGATGGATTTTGGCTTGTTGCTGTTACATACCTCGCCATCTGACTTCTGGCCTTGTCCCCCATTCCTGTATTTGACCCGGATCTGTTCACAGATCCTGGCTTCAGCCTTGTTCTGGTCCCTGAACTCTGCCACTCTCATTTCTGGCTGCTCCAGCTCCATAGAATTCATCTCTGATCATTAAAATACAGGATTAGGCTTTTAGAGCATAAACGAGGTCCTGCATTGTGTATAGAAACACTAACTTCTTAAAATTTAGTCTAAATCAAAATAAGTTAGAAATAATTCTAGATATTATGCTTGACCTAAGTCTGCTTGTCACTTTCTGTGGATCCATAATCACTTTCTTATTTTAAAAATATTCTGCTTCTCTGTTGCTGTGCAAAAATACATATAAACAACAGGTTTGAAACAGGCTGTACAGGATAAAGTGAAATTGACTATTCACAAAGTGCTGTCAAATGTACTAGGCAGACAACCTGAACAAAAAGTATATATATACTCTCTCTCTCTCTCTCTCTCTCTCTCTCTCTCTCTAGATATATATATATATATATCTAGAGAGAGAGAGAGAGAGAGAGAGAGAGAGAGTATATATACCCTAATCTCATTTTCAGTTATAGTAATCTTAGGTTTTACTTATAACAATAGTAGGTTAAACTTTTTTGGAGAGAAATGCAAATTGTAAGATCACTGTGTCTCTTTAAATAGACTAGTGAGTAGGTGGACAAGATATTGTGTAGGGAGAGAAGCAGAATGAAGTAATCATTTTCAATCAGCTCAAGCTCAGTGAAATTCTGTATTCACTTTCACCAGTGAAAATCTATTTGATTACAGGGATATAAATGAGGGCAAAATAAAACCAGATGAGTTGAAAGTAGTTTTATGATGGAATTTTCAAAGGGCTCAAGGTTTGCATGTTTAACTTTGTTTCCAGAAAAAATCAGTGGGAACAGACCTGGGCCAGCTTTTGGCACTTCTGAAAGTTGCAACCTGAGACTGGATGTATTTCAGTACTGCTTTATCCTTTTGATATTGGAGAGCACTCACAGTGGAAAACTTCTAAAAACTAAAAAAGTCAAAATCCACTGGTTTCCTACATAAAGACAGCTACTTGAACACATTACCATAAAATCCAAGATTACACTAAAGGTAAACTATTAAAACAATATTTTCTACCCACCCAGTTGGGTTCAAATCTATGCAGAATCACCTGCTAAGCTAGTTACATATTTTGATAACTGGAGAGAGTGGAAAAATAATTTCACTCCTATGATTTTCACTCTTACTGCTCTTTACCAAGTCCTATAGATTATTATTCCACAAAGACAGTAGAGACTGCAGTATAGAGCACTGTATTCATCCCAGCAGCCTTACTAATCCTTGAAGCTCTTCTTATTCCACTAACATTAGGTGTAACAACTTCTTCGTCTGTCACCTTGATTGTATGTAATTCCTTTTCTAACATCTTTGAAGTAAGATGTTGTCATAGTCCGGTGAGCTCCTCCTCCTTTACTATAAAAGTACATCTTGCCTTATGCCAGTCCATAGGATGACCCTGGTACTCCTCCTGATCCTGAGGGATAACTGACACTTTAGTAGCAACATCTATGACTTTCTCCTCTTCTCTCAGAAGAAGAAAAACAATGACATGGTTCATCCATAGATGAACCATCCTCTTCTCCAGGAACAAACCCTTAACATCCTCATCGATGCTTGCCCAAGGCCATTCACCACATCCTCCCTATCCAGAAAGGCCCTCCTTGGTCACTGACATTCTGCTTTTCATGGTCAAATTGTGCAAACTAGACCGATAATTCTGTGGATTGTTCACTGTGGTCTGTCACTGATAGAAATATCATATGGGGAAAACAAAATTAGTTTAGCAGTGCTTATACTGGGTCTGTATCCTTCCTTTTTCCAAAGGGTTGTTTTTGGAAGGCATAGACCCCTTTTTTACTTTCTTTTCTGTTGATTACCCAGTTTAAAACCTGATCCACTCTGGGATCAGACTGCCATTGACTTCAATGAGAACCGGCCCGGCCCTTATTACATATGCATATAGTAATAGGACATTGCTTCATGTTACCGACATAGCAGGAACACAGAGGTATTCCACAGTCTCCTAAAACACAAGTTGTTTCAGTGATCTGACTACACCTTTTTACAAGTAGGGCCAAGTGAGCATGTGTGTGTGTGACAACAAATCAGTGCTGTATATAATTACTTCAGGGATAAAATAAAACTAGTACTGTATATTAAAAAAATAGACTGGATGAATATAACTGTTTGAGGTAGGACAGTTATTATAGAAAGTGTCCCCCAAAACTCTGGCCAGAGCTCTAACACTCAGACAGTTGACAGAGACAAAAAGCACTGGTCTGCTACACATGATTAATAGCAGGCTGATTGATTAGTGATAAATAAACATAAAATGGAAACCAATATATTCAATCCATATGCTTGATATATATATATATATATATTGGTGTGTGCTCTACTGCCATACATAAGGTGGGAGACCAGCAGTAGCTCCTGAAGTCCCCTGACCAAATCCTGCCACAGAGACAATTAAATAATTCAATCAAGTAATCTTCCCACAACATTTGCAACTAGGTCAATTAGTATATACACCCATGCACTTACTTGCCGTGAATGGGACAAGAGAAAATAGAATGCAGTATCTGTTAGGCTTATAACTTTCTGACGAGCTTTTTTTTTTTTTAATCTGGGCCTTTGTATGTAGCTATAAATACAAAATCTTTCTTTCCTTATGCAAAAGACAACCAGGAAAAGATATAAAGTGTCCTAGGAATGCCTGGGGAATCTTATCTTTTGTTATGCATCTCCTCAAAATGTTCCCTTATACTCTCCCTTATACTCTCCCATTTATACCCAGGATTTCCTGAGGAAATCAAGGTCAGCTTGTCCAATCAGTGAACAGAAACCATGTGATGCAATTTTAGGTGACCAATCATATTGTCTGACATTGACCCCAAGCAGAAGGCCAGCACAAGAGCTATTCACAACTTTAATACAACTTAAGCACTGATAATAGTCGTTAAGCAGGATCTAAGTGATGCAACTGCCTTGCATAGTCCCCCTTGCATAGAGATGAATTTTTCCATTGTATGAATAGTTTATAACCAATACTTACACCAAACAGTTTGTGAGCAATTCCTGGCTGTAAAATATTTGTACAAAAAAATGAACAAAGATGAATAACAAAAAAATTCATAAAGATCATGACCTGTTCATGGATAATTCACGAATAGCAAAAGGTCTAAGTGCACTGAATACATTATTAATTGTAAATTGTTCACCCAAATCTACACGCAGGCCTTTTGACATATTGTACTATCAGCATCTTTAATTCCAGTGTTATTTGAGCTATGTACTTTCCTTTCAATTCTATTAATCATACAATTTTTTTTTAAGTTTATCTTTAAACCAATGGTAACTTAAATTATACAGCATTAAACTGTACTACATATTACCCACATCACAACACAGCTTCTCTGGGGCTCTGGTGAAGTAGTTGAAATAATATAAAAATGTTAACTTTAATGAGTATTACATTCTATACTAGTGGATAGTCAAGTGCAGTGAATTTCCATCAGGAGTGTTATAACATCACTACAAGGATTCTTTTTAAATAACCAATGAAACTCATAAACAGAAATAAAGAATGCATCCAAAATGGCATTTCTATAAGACTCCATAAAGTTCCAATGACCAATCTGAATTATATCTATCAATATTAACATTATATTCAAGTCTGAAACATCCTTTAATCATACAATTCTTCAGTGTACCAGTTCTGGAAGAGGGAAGGGTTTTCAATGAAGGATTATAAATAAATTAAATAGAGAAAAATACTTGATGGCTTTTCCTAGTCTTATACTCCTAGCAGTCAATAGTTTAAACAGTTTAAATAGTTAAATATTCAGCAATACTACATAAAGCAAATTAGTCTTCTGTTTATTAATCCAAAATTTTAATCCATCCTTCCATGTCGAGAAAAGTTTAAAGAGATGGCATATTTAATCAGTTGTTCAATAGCTGGATAAGTTCAAAGAAGATAAAGCTTGTAGAGGCTTTTCTGAGAACTCAGAAACAAAATGGAGATATTTCTAAAATGAATGCATTATTGTAGATCAGATGAAGGAATTGCTCTCACTTAAATACCATTTTTCTGATCTTTTGCAGAGACAAATTTGAAAGGATTCCCCACCGGAAAATAAAAAGGCTTTGGATGTTCATGGGATAGCTGGGTTTTGGCATTCAGTGTATGGCTGGGTAACTGTGTTAGCTACGTAATAGTCTAGTGATAAGTTTCCAAAATTATTAGGATCAAATTTCAGGCCCCTTTTGTGCAATCAAATCTATAACTTACTTTAAGGTCTGTGCTGTAATCACAGACCATCACAGCGCAACTTGATTGGCTTATATACAGCAGCCAAGCACCTGGAGAGAAGGGGGAGAACTATGTACTCTATTCACAATAGCATCATGTAGCATTCCCTATACAGAAAGAACTTCAATGTAAAAAGTGCAAAGAATAACAATAAGTGCAAGGAGACATTTAGAAATAACAATTTTATCCTATCTTGTTATTTGATATTTAGAATGTGAAACTATCAGGTGCAAGTAGAACTGCACATAACAGAAATATGTACAGCCCTTCCATTGATCTCTAGAAGCTGTTCTGTCCTCACAATACAGTGACAGGAAACTATATTTATTTCTAGCTTATGTTAAGAAGAATAGCCTCTCACAAATATACAACATTACATTTGTATAGGAAGACATTGACAGCTTTTACTGTCATTGTCAATCAGAAACCTCCTCCCTTCCTTACTTTAACTTGCCTAGCAATATTGACACTACAAATCTGAATAATCTGTTTTTTTTAACAAGTTATAATCATTTCATGTATTTTATACAAAAACAAAACAAAACAAAACAAAATCTTGTGGTTCACCACATGCAATTGCATGGTGCATTTGGCCTATTGAGTGGTTTTATAAAACCCATATCTTTGTTTTTTCCACCTGCTGCCATTGTAAAGAGCAGTAACAGTTTTGGAAATGTGGGTTGAATAGAATTATGTACTGAGACAGTAATTGCAACATTGGACCAGAACCTTGGCCTCTATTTACACTGTTCCAGTGGTGCTAGGGGGCTATTGAAGCTCAGGATTCTCCTGGCATGGGGAAATCTCAAATGGCAAAATTCTCTACTTACCTTTTACGTACAGGTCTTGCACTTTGGCCAGACCTAAGAATCAGGCCCATTGTGTCCGCTCAAATCTGCAACCTGGTAATTATTCAAAGGCATGCAAGAAAGTGTAACAAAGTGTGAGTGTGGGGAAAAAGGTGCTTTGTTCCACCTCTCAGTATGCAAATTATGCAAATTTATGCTGTCATAAATATAAAGGGAAGGGTAAACCCCTTTGAAATGTCTCCTGGTCAGGGGAAAGCTCCTCTCACCTGTAAAGGGTTAAGAAGCTAAGGGTAACCTCGCTGGCACCTGACCAAAATGACCAATGAGGAGACAAGATACTTTCAAAAGCTGGGAGGAGGGAGAGAAACAAAGGGTCTGTGTGTCGGTCTATATTCTGTCTTGGCCGGGGATAGACCAGGAATGGAGTTTTAGAACTTTTAGTAAGTAATCTAGCTAGGTATGTGTTAGATTATGATTTCTTTAAATGGCTGAGAAAAGAATTGTGCTGAATAGAATAACTATTTCTGTCTGTGTATCTTTTTTGTAACTTAAGGTTTTGCCTAGAGGGGTTCTCTATGTTTTTGAATCTAATTACCCTGTAAGGTATCTACCATCCTGATTTTACAGGGGGGATTTCTTTATTTCTATTTACTTCTATTTTTATTAAACGTCTTCTTGTAAGAAAACTGAATGCTTTTTCATTGTTCTCAGATCCAAGGGTTTGGGTCTGTGGTCACCTATGCAAATTGGTGAGGCTTTTTATCCAACATTTCCCAGGAAAGGGGGGGTGCAAGTGTTGGGAGGATTTTTCATTGTTCTTAAGATCCAAGGGTCTGGGTCTGTAGTCACCTAGGCAAATTGGTGAGGCTTTTTGCCAAACCTTGTCCAGGAAGTGGGGTGCAAGGTTTTGGGAAGTACTTTGGGGGGAAAGACGCGTCCAAACAGCTCTTCCCCAGTAACCAGTATTAGTTTGGTGGTGGTAGCGGCCAATCCAAGGACGACGGGTGGAATATTTTGTACCTTGGGGAAGTTTTGACCTAAGCTGGTAAAGATAAGCTTAGGAGGTTTTTCATGCAGGTCCCCACATCTGTACCCTAGAGTTCAGAGTGGGGGAGGAACCTTGACATATGCTCACACTGATTTACCAATGTGCATCTTGCTGTGGTTACTGCTTATCACACTAATTATAATTGTCTCTCTGCTGCCTTATGTTCCCTTAATTAGTTATTGTATCCGTCTATTGTCTCTAATTTTATGCTTAGACTGTAAAGGTCAGATTTGCAAAGGTAATCTGAAAATCCCACTAGGTGCCTATTTGACTCTTTAGGCACCTAAATATATTTGAAAATCTGTCCCTACATTCTTGGGGGAAGAGACTGCCTTTTTGTTATGTATGTATACAGCCCCTAGCACGACAGAGCCCTGAACCCTGACTGGGGCTTGTAGGTGCTACCGCAACACAAATAATCCACAGAGAATATAATTAATAATAAACGACATCATTTTTTTATGTTACCTCTGACTATGTGCCTAGATTTCCATTCTGATTTTAGAATTGTATAACATGGTGTTCAATAAGGACTTGTAACTGTGTGTCACTACCTAGTTCCTGATGATCAAGGGGTTAAACCTTAGTTTTACCCTCACCTTGCCCAGACAGTCAGGCATGGATATGAGAGTGGCTGGCTACCTTTGGGATTGGTAAACTCCATTTTGGGGAACTTGGGTGAACCTTAAGTTGTGTGTATGTGTGTGTGGGGGGGTCATATTTGCTCTCTGATTATTACATTATATTTTCCTGTAGAAACCATGTGCCCTGGAAGAAGAAACTTTATTCATTACAACTCTTTTCTCCTTTAAAATCATTCCACCACTTTGTAACTCCTCATTAATTAAATTTGAATGAAATCATTAAAAATCTAGTTAAAAGAGATGGGAAAAGTGAACCAGGAAAAAGAGACTTATGAAAGGGGGAAGAGAGAATAAAGGAAGAGTGAAAGAAAATGTCATGAAAGTAGGAATGTATTAGAAGCACAGAAGAGGGCAAGAAAAAAAACACAGTTTTGTACAACTCAATTGAGCCTATTGCTCAGGATTCTGGCAAGTTTCCAAAATGCCTGTGCTGGAAAGGTTGTGCATCAGTGAAATATGAGGTTCGCTAACTAGGCAAAGCAACAGTTTATCAGCTATTCTGTTTAAAGAACTAATACCCCACAATAGTTGCCTGAAATAAGTGTTGAATATTTTCATTCATTAAATACAGCAAAAAAAAATGGAACACTTAGAAAGAAACAGCCGGTGTCCTGTGAAAATTAGGCATTTGAACATTTACATTTTCAGGATCCAGTCCTTTCATTCCAGAACAAGACATTTGTCCTTGATCTCTACAGACTTAGCAGACATTTGGAAGTCCCTGTTGTATCATTTTTTTTTTTTTTTTTTGGAGTCTGCTCGTCTGTTTGATTACTCTTATAGCCAGGTGTGAGGCAGTGAAGCATGGAAAGCTGCCTTCTACTTCACCTTCTGGGCCTTTTGTTTTGTGCCTGAAAGGTTTTAAATGAGATTTGTATTCCTCTTAGTCACATGGTTTATTTTCCAAACCATTCTGTGCATTTAAAAGGGTAACGAGTAAGCTGCCAAAAGGATCATGTTAAATGAAATTCCGCGCTGAAGGTGCGCTGGTGATGCCAGCTGGCTACTGAGGTCTACTGCTGTGCAAGCCATTTACAAGGCTTCTCGGCATCTCACAATTGCTAATTCCTGAAAATGTTTGTTGCCCTAGGGTTTTTTTTCATCTACACATTCCACATCCTTTAGTTATACACATGTAGAAAAACAGACAGATTCAGTGGGAAGTAGGTTTAGAAATATATTTACCAAAAAATGAACCGGCTGGCTTGCTAAAAATAATGCTTTGTTCATCCTTACTTTTTTATCCATATATTGTAACAAAAGAAAAATTGTTGATGGTTGTTTGGGATTTTTGTCCTTTTTTTTCCTTCTTTATTCTAGGATGTATTTTTCTCTTTTCTTTCATTGTTTTAGGCCCTGAATTCTCTCTGAATTCTTTTGCACCATTTCCCAGAGTGACATTTCTGTATGGGGATGGCCTGTGGAAGTGTTCTGTTTTTTTTTAACTGTGGCTCTTCTTACAGTGTAGCTCTGGCCCCTGGCACTTCTCATAATTACATGTAGTGTCAAAAGAAGGTCCTGTGGTTAGGACACTATCCTAGAACTTGGAGACTTGGGTTCAAGTGACTGTTCTGCCACAGATTCCCTGTAGGACCTTAAGGAATTCACTCAGGACCAGATTTCCAAGGACATTTAGATGTACATATGTGCCTAGTAGCATTTTCAAGGGTGCCTATTCAGGTGAGGTGTCTAACTCCCCTTGTTAGCTAAAGTGCTTTTGAAAATCTCATAAAGCACTTAATTGTATCTATAGGTACCTCAATACCTTTGAAAACATGGCCCTTAGGCTCTCTGTGCCTCAGCTCTCCATTAGCACTCCCCTACATGACAAGGGTGTTATGAAATTAATCACATTAAAGATTGTGAGGCACTCAGATACTAGAATAATAGGGACAGATGCCCAGTTTGAGACACTGTATGCACAATACAGCTCATGTGATATTTGCCAAAGTAGGGTGGATAGGTGGGGGGGGGGGGAAACCAGAAATATTTGCCTATTGATAAATATGTAATTCTCTGTAGGTGAAAGGAATATATTTTTGGCATTTATAGAGTTTAGTATTGCCCTCTGATATACAGTGCAAATCACATAAGCATAGTACATTTTACTCCTCCTATTGTAAAAGCTTAAGAGTGGGATTTTCAAAAGTGCCTAAACGATTTAAGGCCAAAGACTCACAAAAAGTTAAGGGGATTTGTGTTTCTATGCCACTTAGGCACCCTTGAACATCCCACCTCAAAACGTTTCTCCTTCTCTCTTTACTGAAGGGGCCAGTGTTCTCTGGTGCGAGGAGATAAACAAGGAAAATTATTCACCAGGAGCCACATTTTTTTTTAAAGATATGTGCCCACATTTGTCAAGGCAGATTGATTAACTGAGCAAGTGAGTAATTGACTATGAATCTTTCACGTGTAGACTTCAGCTTCTATGTTTTAAAAATTCAGCCCCAAAGCCATTAACACTCAAAGTAGCACAAAAATGGTGAAACAAATGTTTCAATGCTCTGTTTTAAATCCAAAGATAAATGTGTAGGGACAGACGGTACCTGGACCTTGTGCAGAAGCATTTGTCTGGGCCACATACTCAATATCATAGGCGCCGACTCAGTGGCTGCTCCAGGGCTGGAGGCCACATGGAAAAAAAATAGTGAGTGTACAGCTCCCACCAGTGGGGCCCTCCTCCTGCCCGCCACGATCAGCTGTTTAGCGGCATGCAGGAGGTGCTGGGAGGAGGGGGTGGAACAGGGTGGGAAGAAACGGGGAGGGACAGGAGTAAGGAGAGGTGGGGTGGGGCAGGGCGACGTGTCAGAGGGGACTTTCCCAGATGCCGTGGAGTGGAAGCAGTGAGACCAGCCCCGTCCAGCCACTGGGATGCTGCTCTGCAGCATGGCAGGCTGGTGGCTGCCTGACAGACCATGGCTAGGGAGGTGGCTTCTGCTCCCTTCCCTGGCTTGGGTGCTAGAGGGCGAGCAAGCTGGAGCCCCTCCCGGCACATTTCCGGCTTGCTCAGCTGGAGTCCCCAGCAGCTGAGCCCGGGCAGGAAGCAGAAGCCACCTCACAAGCCAGGCTTTCTCAGGCAGCTGCTGGGCTGCAGAGCAGTGACCAGGAGGGGCCGATGTTAGAAGCGGCTCCCTCCCACTCCCTGCCTGGGCTCCCTCCCACCAAAGAGAATGGCACAACGTGCAGGGGGGCAGGCACAGCAGGAGGACAGAGCTCCCCCCCCCGCAGGTAACATGCAGCGGGAGACTGCAGTGGCCTGGGCTGGATGCGGGGTGGAGGGTGGGTTGGCCGGGTGGAGACACACGACCTCTCCTTTAGATTGTGTCCCTCCTCCACAGTATGGGGAGGCACCAGTTGTCTCAGCACCCTCAGAGGCTGACATTCAGGGAAAACATGAGGCACCACCCCCTACATTCCCTTTGAGCTCTAGAAGGCATGATGGCTTCTTCAGCCACAATGCATCTGGCAGCTCGCTGTGAAGTGGTACAACCAACACTGTTACAAACACGTTTCTGTATAAATTACTCAGTCTGCCACATACTGTGAAAATCATTGATGCACAGAGTGCCGGCAGAAAGCTAATGCACCACAGATGTTCTAGGTGAATTTCTCCTTATGTGAAAAAGTGTCCAGGTGAAATGAATGATATTTTGGCTCTAATCCTAAAGTTAGTTCTACTGTCCTCTGTGATTTGGATAGACTTGAATGGTAATTGATCTTCTAAGATAAATTGGGATAAATTGGGATGCAGAAGGAAAACTGGCCTTGTTTGAATGTCTATATTATATTTAATAAATATGAGTTGTTATAAACTATACTCGAAAATCTTTCAAAAACAACCAGCACTTAATAGTTAACAGATATCCTTTGTAACTTCATTTTGTTTTAGAAAGTTTGTAAATGATTTTTATAGTGTTACATCCTATATTAAATCATATTGGCCTTAAAATCTTTAAAGCACAAAACAGATTCTGAGTGAAATTTCAAAGAAATTGTTCCCGGGTTCAATATACCTGACAAGTCAACCTACTGAAAAGCTGTAACCTATTGAAGTCTGGATTCCAATTCTGAGTCGCTTTTGATAGTTCTGTCCAAACAAAATGCTAGTAGTGTAGGATGGCCCTTCCAACCGTGGTGAAAGTCATTAAACTTAAATAACAGGTTAATTTCTGGAGTACGGGGGTGGGGAGGGGGGAAGGGGAGAGGGAGTTTTATCTTACCCAAAATCCTCCTCAGCATTTTCAATCAAGGTTGGTGGAGATCCCATTTTCATGAATGTAAAAACTCTACCTTTTTATTTCCAATGTGCAGCATGAAAGGGTGGTTTCTACAAATAACCCCTCCGCCCCCCGCCCCCAAAAAAAAGTTCACTGTCTTTGCTCATAGGATAATCTCCCCATGGCTTTTTTTCTCCTGTGTGTTCCTTTCCTGTTGACTGTGTGTATAAATGGGCTATTATAACTACCCGCGGCTGTAATTGTTTGGTCGCTTGACTGGCAGTACCCAGTACCGGGAACAGTCATGCCCCTTTATTCTTGTCAGTAATAATGTTTTGTGCCATTTCTAAATTGAAACAGAAAACTCTTTCAAAGAAATGTGTAATTATACCAATCATTTTTGCATTGAATTTCTTATTTTTACCTAGTCTCTACTTACTCAGCATTTTCCCAAATGCCACCAGATTATTGTCCAACTTGTCTCACAAGAAACTTTTTGCCTCTTTCTTTGCTCTAAAACGGTATTTAATTGTATAAGATAGTATTTCAATATAAAAGATAACAGTTTATACATGGTCTTGAGTGAGCTAAATAGTACTTAATCAGTGGTGTCAATTGTTGCACTTATTTCAGTGCTGTTGTGTACCATGAGGCATAAAAAAAGTGAAAAACTCTGGCACAGGCAGAGGCAAAACAACTTTTGAAAGGTTAAGAAAAACTAAAACCTTCATGTCTTAAAGAGCTTTAAACAAAACTACCAGTTGAAGATTAAAAATCTTTTTTTTCTAGGCCATGAGAGTCCTAATCTCTGAATCCAACTATTCATTTCCATTTTGAAAGCTGGCATAAAATCTACACTTTAAAAATGAATCTTTAGATAAACACACATACTTTTTTCCCCCTATAATGACATTTCTCATGCCTGGGAGACTTTCATAGTGCACCATAGTTGATTGAATAATAAGCAAATGACATTCCCAATCAGGACTTGTTGACAGTCATAAGTAAGACTCAGTAAACAGCAAGCTTCTCCCCTATCTTTTGTTACAATGCTATTTCTAATTTCATTGATAAGCAATATTTTTGTCTTTTAGCACAAACATAAAGATGAAAGGAGCAAGATTATTATAACATTTTAATACCCAGATCATGTAAATTCCAAGTGAAAACCTTTCAGTTTATTATCTTCCATTTTAGATAAGGATTTATTTATAAATAGTTTCTTAAGAGGAACATAACATGGCACTGAAATATTAATTAGGGAGATGGTTACTGCATGCCTAACCTTTCTTTTCCAGGTGACTGGCTCATATCTGGCCCCACTGAGAAAGACATATTAAATACTGAAGGCTGTTTGGGAGCTTTCTGAATGTGAAATGACAGCTCTACTTGCCTGGGTAGTGGGGGTTGAGTTGGCTAGGAGGAGATGTTGCTTTTCCTCCTGGCCACTCACTCCACTTATTTCTGTGGGTGCAGCTCTGGTGTGTGAGGCGCGTGGGAGGCAAAGAGAGGCCAGGGTCCTTGTATCGGAGCAGGGCCATAGGCAAGTTGTCCTTGGGGATCCATCTCCACAAGCCTCTGACTGGCAACTGGGGATGTTGAGAATCCCTATTAGGAGGTATTTCTTCATTCCTCTGCTTTGACGGCGACTAACACCAGAGCGTCACACTCCCCCCAGTGTCCATGGTTTTGTGGCTTCCGCTGAACACTCTTTGATATCTTGCTGAGAGTTGAAGGGCACAGGCTTGAGACTCTACAGTAGAACATGTTGAAGGAAGTCCCTTTCATTTTTTTCTATAACACTCATATGAGGAAGGGGCAGGCAGGGGAATTAGTCTGCTGTGGCTATTTCCTTATTGTTATGTTACTCACTGTCTGTACAATACAGACTCACCAGCATGTGATTAATTGAGGCCTCCTACATAATGAAGGTCTAGTACTAGATTACTTCTGAGGAGTATCTGGGAGGGTGATTTAGCTATTTTAATTATATTTGGTTTATTGAGTTAATAAAATTGTGGCCTTAGTTTAACCACACATTGTCCTATGTCTCATTCCTGTGTGTAAGAAGGTCAACAGGATGGAAATAACTGGTACTTTTTGACAGTTTAATGGAGATATAATAATGAAATGGATATAGAAGTTTAACCAGCTCGTTAACCTTTGAGGTAAGCAGGGTTTAGCACTTGTGGTAGGACAGTGTGGGGAAATTTGAACTGTCCCTTCTGTGGAGTAGAGAAGGAATCATTCTCTGGGGCTGTCAGTCCAGCACATTTCATAAACATTAAAGGCCTGATCCACAGTGCATTGGTCTTTCTAGTGAGGGCTTTGGATCAGGGCCTAAATTCATTTAATATTTATTATTTGCACTAGTACTGCTAATAGTTGCTTCATATTTCCAATAAATTCTTGCACATTTTATGGCAATTTTGACTAAAAATTTACAAAATTCAGTCTTACTTTTCATAGAAATAATATTTTAAAACCTGTGAAGGAGTGAAGCTACACAGTGCGGCTCTTTAATGAACCACTATACATATGAGATTCTACTTATTTTTCAAATCCTCTTTTAAAAAGTCTATCTGGTACTGGTCACTAGTGGAGGAAAGAATACTGAGCTAGATGCACCATTGGTATGGCTGTTGTTATGTTTATGCAAAAAAGTATTACTCATGAATTTCTGTCCAAATTCAAACTTGAATAATATTCTTCCGTCTACTTAGATTGCCCCTAAGTTTTAACTGCATATGGTGTCCTTTGCTTCCTGTCCTGAACCTTGTGCTATGTTCTGTCCCTTAGATAGCTATTTCTGTGGAAGATTAGATAAACAGTTTTTTTTATGAAAATGTAATATACAAATGGAAGTTATTACTAGCATGAACTATTTGTGGTGATAAAATATCTTCATAGCCAAATGTTTCCTGATAGCACCTTGCCATGTCCAAACATTAATGATGAATTTTCATTGATGAAATACCAGGAATCCAAATAACACATCTGAGAAACAAATATATAGCATATAAATATTGTAAGCAAATTCATCAGCTTCTACTTGCAAGGGAAAATATAATAGTTATATCCTAGTTGTATAATATTATGGAAATCTGATAGTAAAATCAACATCTATCACTCAATAAGAAATGAATGAACACTGAAATTAAATCACCAGGCTACCTAAACAGTAATTGATGTCACATGAACACATTCTTTTTCTTATGACCACATTGCTTATTCCTCATTAGACCAGCAGTGATACAGACTTCAGATCCCTGAATGTAGTACCAGAAGTATATTTTATGCATTCTTTAACATTTTAGACCTCTTTTCTTGCTAGAAGGGTGTCTTTATGTTTCTTCTTAAACATTAATGAAAACAGATTGTGTAGCTAGATTGTGAACTTCAGTTAACCTTAGTTAATTAATCAGACTCATTTTAAATACATCCTAAGATTTGCATGCCATGGAGTTATTCTGTCTAAAACTGGACGGTGGGACTGATATTGGAGGTTAATGATCACTGGCTAATTCAATGCAGTATGCAGTTGTTTTTAGTTAATCTCTTTAAATATCTGCTCAAAAATAAAGTGACCATTTTACATAGTATACTTCCATTATAGGATTATATGAACATACAGTTGTTCCCCATCTTGATGAACACTAACGATGTAAATGACACATCCTCTTAATTAACTTGAGTGCTCATGCATCAGAAGCTAAACTAAAAAGGGGTAGCAAAATCCAGGGATAACTCCTAGTATCCATTTAAAAAGCCACATCACTTCTCAGTGCCTAATCTTGTTAAACTATAATAGCAAATGTATGGCTTTTTTACTAAAAGTTATGTGTCAGTGGAATCTTCATTGTGAGGGAAGGTATGAAATGTAAGGTATGGTGTAATATTTCCTTAAACATCCCACAGGATTTGACTTGATGTTTTAAAATCCTTTCAAACTTCTACATTTTATTTTTGGTGACACAGAAGAGTTTTTGTTGTTGTTGTTGTTTGTTGTTTTTTGTAAAAAAAAGTTCTGTACTCCTCTTCTCTTTCTTTTTATTCTTTATGATCTATTTACTTTTTTCCTCTTTAATAACACAGACAACTATTGGACTTTATAGGTGGAGTTGATGACACCCTCTATATTTAAGGTTGCCTGACACTTCTCAGTGTAAGATCCTGTTTTCAGTTGTTGAGAACTTTACCAGACTTTAACCATTAAGGACAATTTTCCATGCTGGGTATGTGCCTCAACCTGGTTTTCATTTATTTAGTTTTTTTTAAGTTTGAGCAAAAATGCTTCAGCCATTTCTGAGTATGCAACTAGGGGAAAATATGTTGTTTTGTCCATATTACAAATAATTCTTATAAATGTTTAGGCAAAAAGCTCGAGCACCTCCATTCTTTAGCACAGGAACTTGACGTTTCACAGAAGAGTTGCCTCTGTGCCAGGAATGTGTCTTTTCCTTTCCCTGTGAAACAATATCTAAGTTTGGCCAAATCATATGCCTTTGAAAAGCTTATATTTGGCATGCTCCACCCCGGGGATGCAGGTTTGTGTGGTAGACCTAAAAGTTCCTACCCTCCTCGTACTCCAGGGCAGTCAAAATGGTTCCACTTGATGGAGTTTTTATGTTTTGTTTCAGTTTGCTGTTTTAAAAACCAAGGATATTCAATTTTTTGCAATTGCAAATGAAATCATTTAGGCCTAGATCCACCAAGGGACTTCAGCATTGCAACACTCAGCATTGGAACACCTAACTTTCAGGAAGCTAGAAAATCACTGGAACAAAAATGCAATTCACAAAGCCTGACTTGGATGATTAGGCTCACTATACAATGAGTATAGGGGGTGGTGGTAGGTGTCTAAAATTGGGATCCATAAAAGCCAGCACACTAGGTGGGGACTAACTTAATCTAGCAATGGGAGATGCTGATGTGAAGGGTACACTCTAAGCACCTCCCCCCTCACAGAGTTAGGCACCTAAGTCAAGGCTGCAGGGAGGCACCTATTTCTGCTTGCAATCAACAACTGGAAACCCCTCTCCTGGAGTCCAGAGGCTTAAGCACCTAAGTCATTTCTTGTGACAGTATCTTAAGCATCTGCTTCACTTGGCACAAAATAGCCAGTGGTAGTGCTCCACCTTATAACTTTCAGCCCAGTGGTTAGAACACTCAATATGTGGAATTTCCAGGTTCAATTCCCCTCTCTCCCTTAAGGAGAAAAAAAGGATGTGAGGTCTCCTACTTCTCAGGAGAGTGGGATATGATGTAGGGATTTCTCAATCTCTTCTGTGGAAACTTATCCACTGTGGATAAATTAATAGCCATTGGAAAAGGGAACTGCATCCTGGGTGTCCCAAACAACAGACTGCAGAGTCATTTTCTCTCTGGTTCAATGACTATTTAATTATTCATACACAATAGAACTGCTTCAACAGGGGAGATTGAGAGAGCCCCACATCAGAGTATCCCATAGCTCACTGGTTAGAGCCCACTCCTGAAAGGTGGAGACTGCTTTCAAAATCTTTCTCTCCCTCAGAGAGAAGGGAGAATTGAACCTGGGTTGCCCACATCCTGGATGAATGCTCTTACTACTGGGCTAAAGGTTATAAGGTGGGCACTACTTCTACCACCTTCTCCAGCAGCTCAATTTTGAATGGGACCTGATCCAGCAGGCATGCTGAAAGGCAGCCTACTGGATTGGGCCCCACAAGTGAGATAGGTGCTTGTCCAATTACTTCTCCACCCCTTTTGTGCATCACAGTGGGATTTAGGCAGGAGATAGAGATCCTGATGCCTAGAGTGCAGCAGCAATGTGCATACTCAAAGGCAGAAACATAGGTGCCTAGCGAAGTTTTACCCTAAGAGTTTAGGTGCTGAGTGCATTTATGTGCCTACAGGGTCAGGCAGTAGCCAAGTGTGTGTGTGGGGGGGGGAGGGGTGGGTTAGGGATCACAGTGGAGCCTAAAACTGGGAGTTAGGAACCCATGTCCCTTTGTGAGTATGGGCCTTAGACCTCTGTCTACCTAAGTGATAGTAATTACATTATAGATAAGGTCTATATTACACACCTATAGACACTTGCCAATATGAGTAAATGGCTCAAGAAGTTCTCTGTTAAGAAATATTGAAATATATATATTGTATAAAGAATCAGGGCCATTTTTTAAAGCAGTTCTCAGAAGAGTTGATGAGATTTTCACTTTTCTAAGAGATTTAGGAACACAAGGTTGACTCAGAGTCAATGGGAGTTGTGCTCCTAATTCCCGTAGGGCAAGATTTTAAAAACCTTCCATGTCCTCCAGTAACCACGTTACTTTCCTCAATCACACATGAATTCTTCCTTTTTGTATCTTATAGATTAAAATAATTAATCAGAAAAACAGTCATCAAAAGTATGTGGGGTTAGTAAATCATGGAACCTAGGGGGGAAAAAAAGGAAAATACAGAACTGAATGTACCACATAAAAGAGAAGGGCCACTCAGCATATCTGAGCCTTGGTTAATAACAAATACCTGACTATAAATATTCTGGTAAAATAGCTTAAGGACATTCTTAGGAGATGAAATAATACTTTTTCAAGAGCACAGTGAAGATAAATATGTGCCATTTTTTCTAAGCTATTAATCTGAAATACACATACAGTTTGATTGGTAATACAGTAATTACAGTCAGTAAGGGGACATGACCGTTGAGAACATGGAATAATCATTAATAGCCAAGAAGATAGGTGGAAGGGCTGATATGTAAGTATGCAATAATTTGTAATAGAGAAAATTGCATGATGTGAGCATTGAAGCAAGTGCCACTATTTCCCAAAGGTTTCAAGGGATATCGTCTATAACTACAGGTCTTTCAGTAACAACATGAAAGAGAGCAGCAAAGATACTCTTTGTGTACTGGAAACTGAAATGGATCAATAGTACATAAACTCACTTCACTCTGATCTTTCTCTCTGTCATATTGTGTTCAAAGATTTTATATGCTGTTAACAGCTGTCACTTTTCATGCATTCTCTCAGGCCCTACTCCTGCAAACATTTCTTCATGTGCTTAATCTTACTACTGTGAGTAGTCACATTGCTTTCAATTGTGTATGTTTACAGAATGGAGGCCTAACAGTGGGATACCTCAGACTAAAGTTTTGTGGGGGGACAGGGCATTCGAGGAATAATTTATTTATTTAATTTTAAATTAAGTGAAGGAAGTGCTCCTGGAAGATACAAGTTAGATAATCCTAGCTACTGAAGTAATCTATTTACCTATAAAACATACATTTCCTCACACTACCAAGTCAATCTTCCTTAGCCATTTTGCAGAGGAAACAGACTTTTGCTCGTTACTGTCCCTCTATGATTTCTTAGGGTATGTCTATACGGCAATTAAACACCCGTGGCTGACCCATCTCAGCTGACTGTGTCTCATGGGGCTCAGGCTATGGGGCTTTAAAACTGCTGTCTAGACATTCGGGCTGTAGCCTGAGTTGTGGGACCCTCTGCCTCGCTGAGTTCCAGAGCTCAGGCTCCAGTTTGAGCCCAAACATCTAGGCTAGCCTGCAGGTATTCAACCCCACAAAGCTGAGTCAGCTGACATAGGCCAGCTGTGGGTGTTCTATTTCTTGGCAAATGGTAAGTGACAGGGGATCAGTCATGGACATTCAGCAAAGGCAAAAGTTGCACTGGTTGGGTGACTAGAGCTCCTAGGCACCATGGTAATACAAATAGTACATAGTATTTCTGGGGTGTTATTTGTATTGCAGCCTTCTTCTTAGCATATGTGCAATTTGCCATCACCGAATTTGGTCTGCTGGTTGGACCATTAGCTTCCCCAGCCTGGGCTGGGTACTGATAGGGAATGTGATGTGAACGTTGATCCATATTGCAGTAGTACATGGGAGCCTTGTCACTGGCCAAGACTCTTTTGTACTAGGTGCTACATAAACACTGAACAAAATAGATGGCCCTGCCCCCAAATGCTGAAGTTCAAGTATTTCTCCTATGCAGTATTAATGAGTTGAACTGTCCCTGCTTGCTACATGCTGGCGTGAGTTTATGCAAAGGCTGGGGAATACCATGTAGATCATGGCTTGTGGGTAAATAGTTAACTTGCTCTCCTGTGTTCAAAATAAGTTATTTTGCAATTATGGTGTTCCAAATACATGCTTAAGGAAACGTTTCAGGAACTACAATTTAGAGATGGCTTGTGCCATGTAATAATCTGTCCTGCCACAAATAATTGCATAAAAATGAAAACAAGCTAGCAATCTTTGCCAGAAAATCCCACCCTGTTAGCAGGTGTTGATCCTGCTGGGAAATATTAATTGATGTCAAGCATGATTTGCTGACTTGCTGTTGCAAGTGACTTGTTACCTAGATTTACCTAGACTTGCAGGTGGAATATCTAAGAGAAAAAAAGACCTAGGAGAGGGTTGAACACTATTCCCAGAGAAATCCTAGAAGCAACCTGCCATAAATTTAAACGGAAGGGTACCCACCTTTCTGTATACAGTGCTATAAAATCCCTCCTGGCCAGAGGCAAAAACCTTTCACCTGTAAAGAGTTAAGAAGCTAAGATAACCTTGCTGTCACCTGACCCAAAATGACCAATGAGGGAACAAGATACTTTCAAATCTGGAGCAGGGGGAACAAAGGGTTTGTCTGTCTGTGTGGTGTTTTTGCCGGGAACAGATCAGGAATGCAGCCTTACAACTCCTGTTGAGTTAGTAAGTAATCTAGCTAGAAATGCATTAGATTTCCTTTTGTTTAATGGCTGGTAAAATAAGCTGTGCTGGATGGAATGTATATTCCTGTTTTTGTGTCTTTTTGTAACTTAAGGTTTTGTCTAGAGGGATTCTCTATGTTTTGAATCTGATTACCCTGTAAGGTATTTACCATCCTGATTTTACAGAGGTGATTCTTTTACCTTTTCTTTAATTAAAATTCTTCTTTTAAGAACCTGATTGATTTTTCAGTGTTCTTAAGATCCAAGGGTTTGGGTCTGTGTTCACCTGTACAAATTGGTGAGGATTCTTATCAAGCTTTCCCCAGGAAAGGGTGTGTAGGGCTTGGGGGATTATTTTGGGGAAGACTTCTCCAAGTGGTCTCTTTCCCTGTTCTTTGTTTAAAATGCTTGGTGGTGACAGCATACAGTTTAAGGACAAGGCAAAGTTTGTACCTTGAGGAAGTTTTTAACTTAAGCTGGTAAGAATAAGCTTAGGGGGTCTTTCATGTAGGTCCCCACATCTGTACCCTAGAGTTCAGAGTGGGGAAGGAACCTTGACACAACCAATTCCAGGGAACAGTCGTGGGCTAGATTGTGTTTCATTTTGATTCTTTTGTGACTAAAACAAAATCTCTGGAAGAGGTAAATTTTTGATCTGCTGCATGTTTGCCTGATTAGATCTAAAAGAAATTATTGGAACCACTTTTGTTTTTTAGAAAATACATTTTCATCTTAACCTTCAGCACCTGCCCTACAAAATAGCTTATATTTATTGATTGTCCCTAAATTAAATGGATATCAGGTCATTTGTCTTAAGCATCTTGAATATTTTGCATTGTCATCGGGAAGCAGGGTCTCCTGCCTAGTGGTTAGCATCCAAGGCAGCAGTCACCCCCAATGGGTTCCACTTTGGGGTGGCACCTCTGCCTAATGGGTTCCATTATGGGGCAGGTTTGAGGAACCTGATCCCTCACATTCTACCGTGTTCCAACCCAGAGCCCTGGTAGGCTGGTTCAACTGCTCATTTGGTGGCATCTTCTGCCAGCCTCCCTGAGTCACTTTCTACCACAATCTGCATCCCAGCCCAACACCGTATGTCTCTGGGGACTGCTGCCTTCCAGGCTTCCAGCTCTGCTCCCAATTACTGCGGGCTGCAGCTCCCCTAGTTCCTTGGCTTGGTGCGGGCTCAGCTCACATCCATGCCTGGAGCCCTCAGAGCACATCCTTCTCCCTGGCCTACCAGACCCTGACTGAACTGTTTGGCTGCTTTTTAAACCCCAACTCCAACCTGAACATGCTCACCTCAGGCAGAAGGGCAGGGCCTCCCTAGCCCAGAGTTGCTTCTTACTCTGTTACGCATGCATAACTATAAAAGGGAATCATGGTGAAGGTGGTGGGGAGAGATCATTAGGAAGAGACAGAGGCATGTTTAAAGAGAAAATGGGGAGCGTGGAGAAAATGGCCTATAAAAATGGGAGAGAGAAAGATTCAGACTCTCAAAAGAGAAATCAAAAACAGTGAGCAGAGGGCAGCCAGAAAAAGAGATCCAGAAGCGTGTCCTTCACAGGGAATTGCAGCCTGGGGTCAAAATGATATATCCACTGTTTAAGCTTAGAAAGGCCCACCATTTTATGATGGCCACTTGTGACTTCTGTAAAAGGAACTTTCTAAATTCCAGACCTGTAACTCAAGTTATTTTAGAATGACTGGGGATAGAAGCCACATTTTCAAATGCTGTTCTGGGATAAGAAGTACCTCAGTGGTTCCTTGAATGAGAATATAAATTGAAAATGTTGAATGCCAGGCACTGAAGCATCAAATTCAGCAAATGCCAGCCTCTAGAGTCAAATCCTGCTTGCCTTACTCATGAAAATTCCTAACGACTCCACTGGGAGTGATCACATGTGTAAAATGAGCAGGATTTGGTCTTCAGTGGAACAATGGTGAAAAATCAGGCAGTGAGAAGGTAAATGCATGACTTGTAGATGGGATTTCACTATACACACTCTTCTAGTTAATTTTCTTTACAGTCTGAAGACTTTCAAACTCCTGCATTTTGGAAATGTTAAGTTTCTAGCCCTATACCGTGTACTGCTGCTGTGAAGAAATGGAGATGATGCCAAGAGCTTCGGGCTAAATTGATCTGGATGATAGCTCATCAGGAAGCTTCTGTTCCAAAATTCTCTACAGGACTAGCAAGACAACTCACACAACCAAATACAATAAATCAATAAGCTTTTAGAGCTGGTTTTAAATGGAAACTATTAACATTTCGAGAAAACATAGGGACATAAGAGATTAAAAAAATCAAAGAATTAACCAAACAAACCATCAAAACAATCTCAAACCAAATCAAAACAATCCTGGCAAAATATCAAATTCTGGTAAAATATCAATATGACGAATAAAATTTAAAAGTTCTGAAAACTGTGAAGAATCAGAATGCATAAAATATGGACACAAATTTATTTTAAATCCCCATTAATCTTAGCATTGTATGAGCACATTTTATGAATATTTGTAGAAATGCTCATATTTGCTTAATAAATACAAAGAAAAATTAGCAGAGTTGTGATGGTTACCACTCCTCTAATATAACAGACTAACACCAGGGGTTAGCTTTTTCTTTTACCTTTACAACTGAGGCATATGAAAGTTATTATTTTTAATATTTTGTTTTCTAGATGGCAATATTGCTTGAGCTCCATCCATACAAAGAAATCAAAGGCTGCATTTTATTTGCTCATTCATTTGAATCCATTCAGATGGATTTCTCTTTCCCAATTTATAGTATTAATGTGCATCAGAAAAAAAGTTTAAGGATGATCCCGTTCACTGAATAATAAAAGAACTAAATATAACTGTAGCAGAAAGTAACCTTACTCTAGCATTGGCAAAATACACTTTTCAGGATTGTTTGCCGTTACAGCAGGCTTTTTTATTTTAGCAGTATTCTAGTGTCGTTGTCCAATGGATAGAATAACAGACCAGCATTCTCAACATTACCAGCAGGTTCAGTGGATACTTTTTATGAACAAGTTGCCATTTGGCTGCAGGCCTATGTTCACACTCTGACCTAAATATGGTGAGAGCAGGAGCTGGTTTAGCCAAATGGTTTATGACCAAGTGTAACCAGGACTGGCCAGTATAATGCATACTACCTCCCATGAGCATTTTCACTGAGTCAGAGTAATAAACACTACTCTTGGCATTAAGTGTTTGAAGGATGGGACTGTAAACGAACATATACAGAACAATGTAGACACATGATATAGATTAATAATGGTGCATTTTATTCAAATAGTTATTTGGTACAAGGGTTTATCCAATTAAATTAGAACCAATTGAAATTCTCCCTCTACAAGATAATGCTGAGATGCAGGTTTCACTTTTTTCCCCTGCCTGCCTTAGATCAGAGTTATATTAGATTATTTTAATTGGCTCAGATAAAGCAAAATATAATTTCATGAAGAAGACTACTCTAATGTGAAAATATATTTTCCTCCTGGCAACTCAAAGAGCTGTTTGACTTATTTTTGTTTTGTAGACAAATTGCTCTTTGATTTTCCACCTTCCAAAACATATTAAGAATTTTAGTGTTTTTTAAAACTATTTCATGACTTTTCATAAGAAAAGAGCCACATGTGATAAATCATTATGATTAATACTGTTATTTGAGAAATTGAAGTCAAGAGATAGACTATGACACAAGAAACTTCTACCAAAATGTGTTACTCCGGTGACAATCTTATTCTTTTCTACAACAGAGGTAGTGAAAGTTACACCCTGCAGAACATTTATGGAATCTAAATTGTTTTATAAACCCAGAGTACCTTCACTCATCCACAGAATCCAGCATCACTGGTGCAACAAATTATCTTATTTCATACAGAAGCTCACCCAGAACCGGGATGGCCTCATGTAACTCCAAGAACAAAGCACATTACTAGAAATACAACCCTCCGCCCTCCAAGAACTTGGATCATCCACACTAGTAGAAGTAATGGAAGCACTGAAGGAAATGAGTGCTACCACCTGTGGCTTGTTACCCTTCCTGCCTACAAAAAGAATAGCAGGGCATGCATGAAAACAGAATTTCTGCCCTGCAGAAAAGTCTTAAATTTTGAAATTTGTTTTCATTCCAAATTTCAATGAAAAGTTGAAACTTCTTGTGGAATGGAAGTTCCAAGACATTTTATTTTGGGAACATCAAATCATAGTTTTGCTATTATCAAAATATTAAATATTAAGCATAACACTTAATATAATATATAAATATAGCATTAAAATATAAATTAAAAAATGCACTTGAAATTAAATTCAAAAGTCAAAAATTAAACAGTTTCACCTTATCTAAAATTTTTACATTCCCAAACTGGAAAGAGAAAGCCAAAATGAATTGTTTAGACTTTTTTTCCACCTAAAATTTATGGACATCTGTATATCCCCACAAAATGTTTGTTTCAGTGAAACTATGGTTTTCAACAGAAAATCATTCAATTGACTTTTTTTTAAACCAGCTCTGGATCACTCATTCTAAATTATGCAATAGTCTGACCCATGCTAAAGAAACTCTCGATCAGTGCTACTGCCCTTACAAAACAAATTATTGCCTAACTTTCATTTTCTAAGGAAATTAGCTGAGCAAAATACAGTCCCCATGGCCACCCATCAACTGCCAGTATCCTGTTTCTCTCACTCTTCACAGCAGTATATGATAAATAGTCAGTGCTTCTTGCTCTGTTGGATGGCTTCTTCCCGTTCACTTACAAGGGACATACATCCAAACTCATCTCACCAAATGTTTCTGTCCTCCTTCCATGAGGCTACAACTGTGAACTGCAACATCCAAAAATGGTATGAAATCCTTCTGTCCAGATGGAAGCTTTCAATTTGATGAGCAAATGGACTCACGATATATTTCTCAATGGACTTGACAAGGCAATGCACCCACTTGGAGCATTTAGATGAAAACTATTCGCCAAACATTTCCTCTCAGATGCTTCTAACGAAACATCAAAACAAATATGTATGCTGTCTTTTTGCAATGATAGAGACGAAATTGTTAAGCATGAAGTTAATCCTTTCAGCAATTCTCAAAAGCCTCCAAACATTGAAAACCAAAAGGTGAAGAAAGCAGAACGGTGAGTCTAAGAACCTAGCCGTCATTAAGTTAACAACTGTCAACATCAATTTGCTCTAAGTGAAAAATCAAGGAAAATCTCACTAATGGGTCCCTGCTGGTCAACTACTGTACCATCCAGCAATATATAGTAGCAGCATTCCACAATAAAAGGATTTTAAAAGGTCTTTAAACAGATATTTGATGGAAACCTTTGATGCCACCATATGAGCCCTTATGAAAGAATGGCAAATACACATCAATCCACAACAGTAAAGAAAGAAAATACAGCAAATTAGTATTGGCCAGAACTTTGTAATCCCATCTGGCTTCTTAAATGGAGGAAATAATTTCAGTCTCTTAATCCAAGTTCAATAAAGAACAAGAGAGCTGAAGTGTGTTATAAACGGAATGGTACTTAGAGCTGCTAAAATGCCAAAGGCATTCTAATATTGTGGAAAGACATACATACATATTCTTTATATACTTAGGCCCACGTCTATGGGATTTATGAACAGTAAGATGCTGCCAGTGAAAAGAAGACATGGCATCAGCCAATTTCGTTCATCCTTATGCATGCTTTCATCCAAAAGAGACATTACAAAACACACAATGTGGTGAAAATGCTCTCCTAGTCTTCTGACAGCCAAAGACTGCCTGCCAGTTTGCTCTATCAAAAGAGTGCTTTATTTCACAAATATTAACTACCATCACAGGTTCAAAGGGAGGGGGGTTGGAGTTTGAAGTTACGGGGAATCTAGAATGGCAAGGGATCCAGAAAAGCAACATCAAAACTCTCCGTATCTCAGAAACCAATGCCTCCAATTCATCTGAAAAACACCCACAACTCTACCCACCCCTAATTGCCAACTAAGGTAAGAGTTTATTATGATTTCCAGTAATCTCTGCTTGCATCCTGGTTTGTTTTGGAGGAATCAAAGTATTTAATTTTGTGTGTATCATTGAAATAGAGATCAACAGAGTTATAAAGACCCTAGGAGAAGGGCCAACTGGACTGTTTAGACTTAAACGATAATAGACAGGGAAGGGGTGGGACACAAATTGGGCATGCTAATTTCCATTCAGTGTATCTCAGAAGTAAAGTAAAGATATGAAATAATTAATCTAGGACTCCCTCAAGTACAATGCAGCAGCTCATAGCTATATCTGTGCTCATTATTACCCCAACCATTCAATTACCCGAAGGCAGGAGTTTTTTTCTGATTCTAGTACCTTAGAACGTGTGCCGCCAATACAGCAAGAAGAAATCAAATGGATTCTCCAAGGATTTTGGAAATCCAAAAGGAAGATTGAATAATTAAATCTAGACTCTAGCAAGAACCATATTGTGGAGTGGCAAACCTTGAAAAGCTTCTGTGATTCTATGGGTCTGTCTACACTTAAACAGCTATGTCTCTTCTGCAGCGTAGACACTACCTATGCTAACAAGAACTGCTCTCCCATGTGCACAGGTAATCCACCTCCCAAAGAGATGGTAGCAGGGTCGACAGAAGACTTCTTCCATCAACCTAGCCCTATCTACACTAGGGGTTAGGTTGGCATAACGATGTCTCTCAGGGGTGTGAATTTTTCACACACCCCAGAGATCTAGCTATGCTGACATAAATTCCCACTGTAGACCAGCCCTTTATCAGCTTTAAAAGCTCTTACTGCTAGTAATGGTAATGCACTTTATAAAACTGAAACAAACAAAGAAAGGAAATGGTCAGGAAAATCATGCAGGTAGAAAATATATTATGCAAACTTTTCTACAAATTCAGCTGAGCAATGAGCAGAATTTAGGGTTTGTCTACACTGCATTGCATTGCAGGTGTGTCAATTGTGAAGTGCACCAAAATGTTGTACTCCAGCTGCTCTATGAAGACATTGTTGGCTTGAACTAAATATCCTAAAAGGTATCTCATTTGTGTTAACATAGTGCACTTCAGACAGGATTATATTTCCATGAACCAGATACCTTATAGTTCGTACAAGCAGTGTCCCCCATTACAGTTAGAGTATAACATTTTGGTGCACTCTGCAAATCACATCCCCATAGTCCAAACAGCAGTGCAGTGTTGACATAGCCTTATTCTCACATGCAGCCAATAGTCATGCCTGTGCTTTAAGCACATGAGCAGTCCCCTGGATTTCAATCTCCCACTTTTAGGGATTAAGCATTAGGCCTCAGACACATTATCTAGATATCTTCATCTATAAAAGGACTTTAAAAAATAAAAGCTGTTTTCTTTTATTTTCTTTCTTCATTTTTATTCTAAATTCTCATCTCTCTAGCTTCTGCAGCCCTGTACCTGGGTTTATGTGACACTTTCACATCACATATCAACCATATAATAGTTTGGGTTTGAATACAGTAAGAAAAGCACAGCCGGAAATAGGAGATATTCAACTGAGATGCGTTAGTAACACTCAGGTTTACCCACTGAACTCCTAGATTGCATGCAAGCACTGCAAATACAATACACGGACAACATCTAGAACAGACGTACACAGATTTTTTTTTTAAGAGATATTTGTTTTTAAATGGCTACTTCTACTCAGCACTGCTCTGGAGATACGACGTCTGTCTTTGGATACATTTTTCTTCCACTCCTTTTTCCAGTATACCACCTTGTAGGAGAATCCACTATAGAACTGTGCAATTAAATACCTATAAGTTATAAGGATTCTGCACTTGCACACTTTGGAACTCTGATTTTCTCCATAGGGAGCCAGCATTATCCTCAAGAAGACAGAGAGGGATCTGTCTGCCCAAGGCTCTGTTGCTCGCTGCTTTCATACACTGTAACCATGAAAATCCAAACAATTCAGTTCATGACTCCAGTTTCATTTTTAAGCACTACAGTTGATCACTTGTTTTTCTTGTCCTGAAGCCCTGAATCCTTTCATGGCTATTCCTCTCTCTCTCTGCTTTGTTGCATGGTTTCGGCAGATGGGTACTTTCCTTGACTAGAAAGCCTGTGCATAACAGCTCTTGGCACTTCTACTATAATGCCATTAGATTTCATGGGAAATTGCTTCAAGCTGCTGTACTCTGTTGTACTTGGCTGTCGTACTTCTTAGGGCCAAATACTCTCCTGCTGTAGAAAAGCCACAGGAAGGGAAAAGGCATTCAAGAACTGGCCAGATTATCCCACCGGGGGAGGTGGAGAGTATGCAGCCATGCAGAGGAGCCCACTGCTGCCTCCTCATTCAAGATCTGTGCTCCCACTGTGAATGTGCATTGGCAGGGGAGCTAATGTTGCTTCTAGGAGCAGCATTAACTTTTCTATGTTTCTACTCAGATTTCTACTTTTGGAGCATACTATATAAAAATAAATGGTTCCAAAGGGTCATTCCTTTCAGCCAGCTTGACATGACTCTCCTAAAACCAAGGAGCCCCAATTTCATATTGCACACATGCAGAGACTTCTGCAAGGTTTGGGGACGAGAGATAACTTCTGCTCTTCCCTCCTTCTGATGTTTTTGGGCCCCTCCTCCTTTTATTTTTGCACATCTTTCCTTTTCTCTGTATTGCACAACAGAAGAGAGCATTTGACTCAGTCTGCATTGTGGAGTGAATCTACACATGTATTTGTGACAGATTCGGAGCTACCATATAATAAATTATTGATACTACTTGTTGGCCTGGTTATTGAGATGTTTTCTGTATGACTAAATGGTTTTCTCAGTAGGGAATGGTCTAGAATACTGGCAGAAAGGAGGAAACGCCTCAGATAACCACTTCAATGTAATTAAGGATTGGTTCTGAGAACTTTGGCTCAGTCTCCTACTGAGGCTACATGACTAGTTTAATGAGAATAGTCAGATCCGCAAACACAGAAGAACAAAGAACTGTGGCAGGGTATAGAGAGGTACTTTCCCTCAGGAGAGTCATTTTGGGAGGAGGGGGAACCAAACTGAGGCACAAAAACCTGCCAGCAGTGTTTGAAGAAGATAACCTCCTGAAGGCTGCTGTCAAAGGATGGTTGGGCTTTAGGCAGGACAGACAGGTATGTAGACTGCCTGGTGTTTTAAAATCCTCTTTTTCTCTAATGCTTTGTTCTTGCTATATCAATAAACATACATTATGATTACTTTCTTTTTCAGTTCCAGAAATACAATAGATGACAGCACAACTACCACCAGATCATCTGTAAAGGTAGATAGTATAGAATTCTATGAGATTTGAATGTCCAATATCTCCTGTCTATACCTCACTCAACAAAAATCAAGTGGGAGGCCAGTAAAAATGATGATGGGTTAGTTTGCTTTTGTTATATTCACTGCTACTGTAGCCTGTGGCCTAGCTTGCCTCTATAATATTTACTGCTTTGCATTATATTTAGCAATAATGCAAGAAACATACAGACCTGTATCCTGTAAGACATTAGCTTCAGCAAGTTAGCATAAGGCTTGAGGACTAGGAACTTTGCACAGATAAACAGCCCAACGGATAACCCCAAATATTTGGGGAGCTGAAAATAGAGTTTAAAGAGAAGGTCTGACCACAGGTTTATAATTCAACCACAGAAGTGTTCTGGCAATGAACTGACATACATAACATGAGATACATCTAAGGCTAGCCTGCTTCCTTGCCTATATATCTTTTCTTATAAGTTTCTTATTTTCTTATGGATTTGATTGGTTTATAGGTTATATTAGAGTATATATTGACTGTAATGCAAGGGACCTGCAGGTCACCTCCTGTACGTTGAGCTAAAGCAAAGTTAGAATACATATATTTGGGACCTTTCACCTAGATGGATGGTGATGAGCTAAAGCATAAGGTCCATATATGGCTGTGACCTTTAACATAGAGGATGTGTTAAAGCAGGTTGGCATAGGGGCTTTCCTAAGGGTATGTCTACACTACGGAATAAGGTCAAATTTATAGAAGTCATTTTTTTAGAAATCGGTTTTATATATTCGAGTGTGTGTGTCCCCACAGAAAATGCTCTAAGTGCATTAAGTGCATTAACTCGGCGGAGTGCTTCCACAGTACCGAGGCTAGAGTCGACTTCTGGAGCGTTGCACTGTGGATAGCTATCCCACAGTTCCCGCAGTCTCCGCTGCCCATTGGAATTCTGGGTTGAGATCCCAATGCCTGATGGGGCTAAAACATTGTCGCGGGTGGTTCTGGGTACATATCGTCAGGCCCCCGTTCCCTCCCTCCCTCCGTGAAAGCAAGGGCAGACAATCATTTCGCGCCTTTTTTCCTGAGTTACCTGTGCAGATGCCATACCACAGCAAGCATGGAGCCCGCTCAGGTAACCGTCACCCTATGTCTCCTGGGTGCTGGCAGATGCAGTATGGCTTTGCTACACAGTAGCAGCAACCCCTTGCCTTGTGGCAGCAGACGGTACAGTACGACTGGTAGCCGTCATCGTCATGTCCGAGGTGCTCCTGGCCACGTCGGCCGGGAGCGCCTGGACAGACATGGGTGCAGGGACTTAATTTAGAATGACTTGACCAGGTCATTCTCTTTAGTCCTGCAGTCAGTCCTATTGAACCGTCTTATGGTGAGCAGGAAGGCGATACGGATTGCTAGCAGTCGTACTGTACCATCTTCTGCCGGGCAGGCAAGAGATGAGGATGGCTAGCAGTCGTACTGTACCATCTTCTGCCGAGCAGCCATGAGATGTGGATGGCATGCAGTCCTTCTGCACCGTCTGCTGCCAGCCAAAGATGTAAAAGATAGATGGAGTGGATCAAAACAAGAAATAGACCAGATTTGTTCTGTACTCATTTGCTTCCCCCCCTCCCCCATCTAGGGGACTCATTCTTCTAGGGCACACTGCAGTCACTCACAGAGAAGGTGCAGCGAGGTAAATCTAGCCATGTATCAATCAGAGGCCAGGCTAACCTTTTTGTTCCAATAAGAACGATAACTTAGGTGCACCATTTCTTATTGGAACCCTCCGTGAAGTCCTGCCTGAAATACTCCTTGATGTAAAGACACCCCCTTTGTTGATTTTAGCTCCCTGAAGCCAACCCTGTAAGCCGTGTCGTCAGTCGCCCCTCCCTCCGTCAGAGCAACGGCAGACAATCGTTCCGCGCCTTTTTTCTGTGCGGACGCCATACCAAGGCAAGCATGGAGGCCGCTCGGCTCACTTTGGCAATTAGGAGCACATTAAACACCACACGCATTATCCAGCAGTATATGCAGCACCAGAACCTGGCAAAGCAATACCGGGCGAGGAGGCGACGTCAGCGCGGTCACGTGAGTGATCAGGATATGGACACAGATTTCTCTGAAAGCATGGGCCCTGCCAATGCATGCATCATGGTGCTAATGGGGCAGGTTCATGCTGTGGAACGCCGATTCTGGGCTCGGGAAACAAGCACAGACTGGTGGGACCGCATAGTGTTGCAGGTCTGGGATGATTCCCAGTGGCTGTGAAACTTTTGCATGCGTAAGGGCACTTTCATGGAACTTTGTGACTTGCTTTCCCCTGCCCTGAGGTGCATGAATACCAAGATGAGAGCAGCTCTCACAGTTGAGAAGCGAGTGGTGATAGTCCTGTGGAAGCTTGCAACGCCAGACAGCTACTGGTCAGTTGGGAATCAATTTGGAGTGGGCAAATCTACTGTGGGGGCTGCTGTGATGCAAGTAGCCAACGCAATCAAAGATCTGCTGATATCAAGGGTAGTGACCCTGGGAAATGTGCAGGTCATAGTGGATGGCTTTGCTGCAATGTTTTCACTAACTGTGAAACAGTTTTCACTAACTGTGGTGGGGCCATAGACGGAACCCATATCCCTATCTTGGCACTGGAGCACCAAGCCACCGAGTACATAAACCGCAAGGGGTACTTTTTGATAGTGCTGCAAGCTCTGGTAGATCACAAGGGACGTTTCACCAACATCAACGTGGGATGGCCGGGAAAGGTGCATGACGCTCGCATCTTCAGGAACTCTGGTCTGTTTCAAAAGCTGCAGGAAGGGACTTTATTCCCAGACCAGAAAATAACTGTTGGGGACGTTGAAATGCCTATATGTATCCTTGGGGACCCAGCCTACCCCTTAATGCCATGGCTCATGAAGTCGTACACAGGCAGCCTGGACAGTAGTCAGGAGCTGTTCAACTACAGGCTGAGCAAGTGCAGAATGGTGGTAGAATGTGCATTTGGACGTTTAAAGGAGCGCTGGCGCAGTTTACTGACTTGCTTAGACCTCAGCGAAACCAATATTCCAACTGTTATTACTGCTTGCTGTGTGCTCCACAATATCTGTGAGAGTAAGGGGGAGACGTTTATGGCGGGGTGGGAGGTTGAGGCAAATCGCCTGGCTGCTGGTTACGCGCAGCCAGACACCAGGGCGGTTAGAAGAGCACAGGAAGGCGGGGTACGCATCAGAGAAGCTTTGAAAACCAGTTTCATGACTGGCCAGGCTACGGTGTGAAAGTTCTGTTTGTTTCTCCTTGATGAAACCCCCCGCCCCTTGGTTCACTCTACTTTCCTGTAAGCTAACCACCCTCCCCTCCTCCCTTCAATCACCGCTTGCAGAGGCAATAAAGTCATTGTTGCTTCACATTCATGCATTCTTTATTCATTCATCACAGAAATAGGGGGATGACTACCAAGGTAGCCCAGGAGGGGTGGTGGAGGAGGGAAGGAAAATGCCACACAGCACTTTAAGCACAGCACTTTAAAAGTTTACAACTTTAAAATTTATTGAATGACAGCCTTCTTTTTTTGGGGCAATCCTCCGTGGCGGAGTGGCTGGTTGGCCGGAAGCCCCCCCACCGCGTTCTTGGGCGTCTGGGTGTGGAGGCTATGGAACTTGGGGAGGAGGGCGGTTGGTTACAGAGGGGCTGCAGTGGTCTGTGCTCCAGCTGCCTTTGCTGCAGCTCAACCATACACTGGAGCATACTGGTTTGGTCCTCCAGCAGCCTCAGCATTGAATCCTGCCTCCTCTCATCATGCTGCTGCCACATTTGAGCTTCAGCCCTCTCTTCAGCCCGCCACCTCTCCTCCCGGTCATTTTGTGCTTTCCTGCACTCTGACATTATTTGCCTCCACACATTCGTCTGTGCTCTGTCAGTGTGGGAGGACAGCATGAGCTCGGAGAACATTTCATCGTGAGTGCGTTTTTTTTCTTTCTAAGCTCCACTAGCCTCTGGGAAGGAGAAGATCCTGTGATCATTGAAACACATGCAGCTGGTGGAGAAAAAAAAAAGGGACAGCGGTATTTAAAAAGACACATTTTATAAAACAGTGGCTACACTCTTTCAGGGTAATCCTTGCTGTTAACATTACATACATAGCACATGTGCTTTCGTTACAAGATTGCATTTTGCCTCCCCCCACCGCGTGGCTACCCCCTCAACCTTCCCCCCTCCCTGCGGCTAACAGCGGGGAACATTTCTGTTTAGCCACAGGCAAACAGCCCAGCAGGAATGGGCTCCTCTGAGTGTCCCCTGAAGAAAAGCACTCTATTTCAACCAGGTGACCATGAATTATATCTCACTCTCCTGAGGATAACACAGAGAGATAAAGAACGGATGTTGTTTGAACGCCAGCAAACATACACGGCAATGCTTTGTTCTACAATGATTCCCGAGTACGTGTTACTGGCCTGGAGTGGTAAAGTGTCCTACCATGAAGGACACAATAAGGCTGCCCTCCCCAGAAACCTTTTGCAAAGGCTTTAGGAGTACATCTAGGAGAACCGCGAATGCCAGGGCAAAGTAATCCTTTCACATGCTTGCTTTTAAACCACGTATAGTATTTTAAAAGGTACACTCACCAGAGGTCCCTTCTCCGCCTGCTGGGTCCAGGAGGCAGCCTTGGGTGGGTTTGGGGGGTACTGGCTCCAGGTCCAGGGTGAGAAACAGTTCCTGGCTGTCGGGAAAACCGGTTTCTCTGCTTGCTTGCTGTGAGCTATCTACAACCTCATCATCATCATCATCTTCTTCGTCCCCAAAACCTGCTTCCGTATTGCCTCCATCTCCATTGAAGGAGTCAAACAACACAGCTGGGGTAGTGGTGGCTGAACCCCCTAAAATGGCATGCAGCTCATCATAGAAGCGGCATGTTTGGGGCTCTGACCCGGAGCGGCCGTTCACCTCTCTGGTTTTCTGGTAGGCTTGCCTCAGCTCCTTCAGTTTCACGCGGCACTGCTTCGGGTCCCTGTTATGGCCTCTGTCCTTCATGCCTTGGGAGATTTTGACAAAGGTTTTGGCATTTTGAAAACTGGAACGGAGTTCTGATAGCACGGATTCCTCTCCCCATACAGCGATCAGATCCCGTACCTCCCGTTCGGTCCATGCTGGAGCTCTTTTGCGATTCTGGGACTCCATCATGGTCACCTGTGCTGATGAGCTCTGCATGGTCACCTGCAGCTTGCCACGCTGGCCAAACAGGAAATGAGATTCAAAAGTTCGCGGTTCTTTTCCTGTCTACCTGGCCAGTGCAACTGAGTTGAGAGTGCTGTCCAGAGCGGTCACAATGGAGCACTCTGGGATAGCTCCTGGAGGCCAATACCATCGAATTGTGTCCACAGTACCCCAAATTCGAGCCGGCAAGGTTGATTTAAGCGCTAATCCACTTGTCAGGGGTGGAGTAAGGAAATCGATTTTAAGAGCCCTTTAAGTCGAAATAACGGGCTTCATTGTGTGGACGGGTGCAGGTTTACATCGATTTAACGCTGCTAAATTCGACCTAAAGTCCTAGTGTAGACCAGGGCTAAGTTCATACCCTTTTGAACTTAATAGGTACACCACAACTTGGAAAGAACCGGTTAGGACAGAAATAACAAATGTGATACCTAACCACAAATGGTCATGGTAACGAATGGACGTATGTGATAATAAGTTGAGATCACTGATATACTAACCTATAGAAAAAAGACACTCCAATATTAGTAAGGTGAGGAAATACAAAAACGAAAAAGGGGAAAAATCCCTACTGAATATGCATCAAACATAGTGGCATCAGCATAACCTATTATAAAAGCAGCATCCCAGCCTAGGGGTGCTAAGAGAGAGAGATATGTAGTCCTTGGGAGGTGACAGAATAATGGCCACTGGTGATGATGGGGAAGGTGATGATGAGGAAGAAGACGACGCTGGCTAACATTTCAGGTTGTTCTACAAGGGATAATGTGAGTCTATGGATGTGCAGATGTACATTCTGTAGTATCTCTATCTACCTTACTGAGTTGGGGTGTTTGTGACAGTATTAATAAACTATATTTGTAAATATAAAAGAGTTCCTATAGTATGAGTGTTGCAACTGTGCACATTGGGATTGTCAACTACATAATAATTTGAATAATACTGGGCCTGATTTTGGGACAAGAACCTGGCAACCCTCAAAGTGATATCTGGGGATTCTTAAGTAATCAATACAATTAATACACAATCTAAAGATTGGGCAACAGTCTGTGCCCCCTATATCCATTAATTAATCTCCTTCACACTGCATCAAAGGGGAACTTGGCCCCTTCTTCATCCTGCAGTGGCCTCTCTTCCCACTCCGAGTTCCACACTAGATAAGGGACTAGAGGAGGTAATAGGTTGGTAGTACAGCTGGAGGAGATTCACATCTCTCTTCTGCCCTCCATCCAAAGGGGCTGTATTTTCTTTTCCATGCACCTTCCGGGCACTGTTTCTTCCATTGGAGGAGGTAATCAGGGCCAAAGTTATTTGTCCAGCAGAGCGTATGAGGACTCCAAAAGACATGACTGAAAGCTCTGACATGTTGAGGAGAAAGGTGGGACAGGATACATAAATCGATTGCTAGGTTTGGATCAGCTGGTAATATTTCTCATTGTGCTAGGGAACATTCTGCATGCACTGAAAGCCTGATGTAATGGTTCCTACATTATAAGAAGATGATAGTGACCTGAAATAGAAATGGGGCAGGTGTTTCAACATTTGTAGAGAAGGGGAATTTAATTTCCTAACTTGTTAATGAAAAGTGTCCCATTAAATTCTTTTATATATTGTACATTGTAGCTCATGCTATTATATTGGGTCCATTGAACACATGCCTATTTTATGTATTTAGCTATTAAACTCTGTTCCAAACATTTTTTCTCCTTAAAAAGTATTAATACAAAATTAACATTATTAATTTACTGTATCTTGGGGACTATTGTTGCAAATTCAGACACGCATTTCCCTAATTTAAAATAAAAGTGAGAGAGATAAAATGATTGGATTTCATTATATATTTTTTCTTTATTCTTTCCATTGGAAAATTCTCATTATGTTTCCAGCAAAGGGAACGCAAATGAGCCATGAAGTCCCCTGTAGTTTCCTGCAATGTTGAAAACAGCGCTGAGCATTAAGACAGCTATTAATATTACAAGCTTTAATTCAACAAGTTGCTGATTTTGATATATAATATGATGAAGAGAATCTGTGAAAGAAATGCCCAGAAAGATTCAAAATAAAAGACCTAAGGAAGACTCACTTCTATTTCACTCCAGTTTGTTTCTATGCCCCCTTGTTTTGCATTGGTCTGTAAGTGTATGTGATCTCAAATAGATTCTTTTATTTTAAAACTATGTATTTCCATTTATCTGAGAAAATTAAAGACACATTAATTTTTCAAAATTACATGCTTACCTGTCCTAATAACTGATACCAGGTGTGACCACTAAGACGCATGTCTAAAAGTTCATGATCTTCTTCTGTTTTAAATATTTCTTATATCCTTACCACATGAATTTTGAGCTGAATGTGCAGAAAATAGAAACTAAGAATTAAATAATAATATATATTTTTTGAACGTCTTAAAGGAAGAATTCAAAATGATAAAGCTAGAAACGTATGAAGGGAGATAGTTGTCTTCCATGCCTTAAAACAGTATTATAGATTACGCAGCAATTTGGGAATAAAGCTAGTAAGACATAACTACAAAATCTCAAAGATATGTTGATCAGAATAAGTCCACAGAGGAGATAGCTGATTGGTTTGTTACAAGGTTGTGGGACCCTTCTCATCTTTCATCTTCTGACTTAGGATCTGAGTGAAGTGGGGCTATCTAGAGAAAGCAGAAGGATTAGATGTGTGTGGAGAGAGAGATAGGAGGGGAAGGTGTGATTTTATCAATTTATCTAATGTGACAAAGCGGCGCGGGCCGAGAAATGTACTGGCCGCCGCTTCCAGCAGCTCCCATTAGCCTGGAGCAGCAAACCGTGGCCACTGGGAGCCGCGATCGGCCAAACCTGCGGATGTACCAGGTAAACAAACTGGCCCAGCCCACCAGGGGCTTTTCCTGCACAAGTGGCTGAACAAGTTTGGGAACCATTGGTTTAGAGCAACCCTGAGATTTCTCTAAGGTACCCGGGGGCAAAAACTGTCTCCCTGACTGCTCCTTAGATCATTGGAAACGGCAAAGATGTCTAAGTCACACTCGTTCCTCCATGACTCAGATGCTACAGTGATCTGGCTCATTATTACCATTTATCTCCAATACACTATTGGAGTATAGCTCAGAGAATTATCCCTAAAGAACCCTGGAAAACATATTAAGGGGGATGCAGAACTAAGATTTCTATATCCACAGATGTTACATGCTCAGTTAATTACTATGTTTGATTGCATAACTATGTGAATCAAAACTTATTTTAAAGACTGTAAAAAGGCTTCTATATCTTTTGAAAATAATTTGGACTAGATCCACAAAGAAAATTTAGGTTTGGTGTACACTTAAAATTTAGATTGACCTAACATCATCACTCAGGGGTGTGAAAATTGCACACCCTGAGCGCCATAGTTAATCCAACCTAACCCCAGGTGTAGATGTGGCTAGGTCAATGGAGGAATTCTTTTGTTGACATAGCTACCATTGGTTGGGGGATGGGGGAAGATTACCTAGACTGGTGAAAAAGCCCTTTCTTCAACACAAGAAATGTCTGCACTAGAGTGCTACAATGGCATAGCTGCAGCACTGCAGTTTCTGTAGTATCTGTAGTGTAGACATGTTCTTAAAACTAGTGTTGCAATACCTAGTTTTTGGTATCTTGCTTCCAAATGGAATAGCCAAGTTCGGTGCCCAGACTCCCTGTACAGTACACGGGGAGAGTTAGGTACCTAAGAATGGGATTAATAAAAACCTGCATGCTGAGCAGGGAGCTGACTAAGATAGCCAATAGAAAACTTCGAGAAAAGGGATGTGGACTAAACCTTGCTCCTGCAAAGGGAGTTAGGCACCTAATAGGAGGCACAGCTCTCTGCTTGGGATGCACAAACCTGAACCCTTTCCCGGAGTTCAGTACCTAACACAGGGGAGCCCTTTCTTAAAACAAAACAAAATAACAATTGGGCCAGAGAGAGTGAGAATGACTCTGTAACCCAGTGCACCAATCTGGACACCTAGATTCCAGACCCTGCTCCAACGATTATATCATACAAAGTGAATCAGCTTAAACAAGAGAGGTTGATCCACCCCAGATATTCAATATTCCAGTGATTAGGTGATTCAACGAGGAGATGTGAAACCTGGGATCAAGTCCCTACTCAATATAAGGTTATATGGAGCTCTGAACCTAGGTCTCCCACATCCTGGGTGAGTGCTGTAATCATTGGGCTGTTGGTAGGTTTGCAGAATTTTTTAAAATTATGTATAATTTTCATGGATAATGTTGATGTTTATTTTTAATTTTAGTTATTTTATTGATTTAAATTGTCATACATATGGGAAATTGGCAGGGGTGGGGATAAGACAATGGGGATATCAGACAATATTATAAAATGACAGTAGACATTCAGATCAAAAAAGTTAACATTTTGTTCCCATTAAAACACAAATGGTCAGCATTGCATGTCAAAATTTCAAAAGTAAATATCCTTAAATCAAACTCAAAAGTTCTCAAGCAGCATTTGTCTTCCTTTTCCTATCTGTAAATTTTGAGTGGAAATATTTTTTCGTTGGTTTGTGTGTAACGGTGAAATTGATGTTTACCAATAAAAATCTAATCCTTCTGAGTTATTAAGTAGAATTCCTAATACATTGGTACCTCTTCCCAGTTCTGTGTTTGTTTGGAGCCCTAACTAGTTCTTCATGTTCTGAGAATGCCTACCAGATCAGGTACTGCAACCAAGATTAGCAGGGGAACACCTAGTTTAAGTATCCTGCCAGGGCTTGGGCATGAGCTAGATGCCAGGCATCAGGACTGAGGCACATGCCCACTGCCAGAAATGTAGGCACCTAGGGGGATTTATCAGAAGAAATGTAGATGGCTAAGGAATTTAAGCACTTACAGCATTAAACAGTAGCTGAACAGGGGTTTTGAGGATCTAAATTTTGGGTTTAGGCACATAAAACAGCAGTTAGGTACCTAAATCTTTTTTTGGATATAGCCTTTTAGCTTTCTTCTGTCAATGTCCCTGGCTCCCAAAGCCCTAATCTGCCCCATAAAATAACCTTTTGTAAAATAAATTAAGATTAATTTATTGAGGGTTGTTTTGGAGATTTTCAGTATTTTAGGATTAGTTTATTTACTATTTCAGAGGCAGAGCTACTGTAATACTGTGATACGTTGTAGCATTTTTAATATATATGTATACTGTTGCACATATTTCCAAGTAAGCAATAAAATATGTTCTTTTCCTTCCCTCCCCCCCCCCCCCCAATCTGACACTGGGGTCTTGACTGGTGTATAGTTAAAGGTCAATTGGTCTCGCTCATTAAGAACTCCATTTTTCAGGGCCCATTTTGACTCATACTCAAATAAATTACTAAACATGATCTAGTGATTCTACAGTATGTACTCAGTTAAAGAAACACTGACTTTAAAAGATCAGTTCTCAGCTAGTGTAAATCAGTGTATTGATTTCAGTGGAGCTACATCCATTTCTACCAGCTGAGAACCTGTCCCTTCACTTTCTGGTGAAAAGATGTGAATTTCATATGCTTTCGCAGCACTGTGTAGCTCAAAACTCCATATTTTAAAATGTTATGTTTTATATGTATTGTTACATTTTTAGTCATGAGATTTAGTACTTACAAAACAAGATGTTTTGTACAGAATAATAAAAAATAAGGAAACTTTATCATCATCATTATTTTCTAGTGCTTTTTGTAATAATCATAACAAGTACAACAGCCCCTACATTTACAATATCCTTATATTTCAGTTTCTCTTTTTTGTGGTGATATTTTACATTCTTTTATGTGCTTTTAGCTTTTATGCTTCTATATGTGAATCCATTTTTGTTGCCTATCCTTTGTTCTAGATTTATGAACTCTTAATATCTGTAAACGAGAAGTAGAAAGGAATCCACACACATGGTAGAACAAGAATAAGGTTTAACAAATTACGGAGACCTTTATTTGAAACACATTCTGCTGTTTACATTCTTAAAGATTATGATATTCCTGTGCAAATGACCTAATATTTTTTCTTATGAATGCATTACTTTGCATTTATGATAACTATTATATGCCTGCAGCATGCTTGATTGCATGGGTGGTGGGTATAATAGGCCCGGGAAGGCTTTGCCGCTGGACAACTGGACCACAGTGCCCCCCCCCTTCCCCGAGCCCCCCACCACCTCTTCAACACCACCTCCATCCCCACCCTCGGGACAAGGGAGTGAGGAGTGATGTGGAAAGCCAGTGGCAGGCGGACTGAGGAGGCTTGGCCAGGCACTGCTGGGGCCAGCAGCTTGGCAGGGGAGTGGGGACTTTAAGGCCTGGAGGAGCTGGCACCCAGGGAGGCTGCAGGTGGCTTGGCCTGACTCGACTCTGGCAGGCAGGGCATCAGGGGCAGGGGGTCTGGCAGCTCGGCCCCACACTGGGGCCAGGCCAGCACTTGGAGGGGGGCAGCTCGGTCTGGTGTTGGGGGGAGCGGGGGGAACAGTGGGTCAGGGGGGCCGGCGATGGGGGCTCGGCCCAATGTGGCTGCTGTGGGTGGGCCAGGGCTCCTCTGTTCGAGGGGGGGCCCTCAGGAATTTTCCTTCTGGGAGGGGTTGGGGCTCCAGCATGCTGGGGGCGGGGCCTTGGGTGGCAGGGGCGGGGCCGGCAGGCTAGCATCTCCAAAGTGGTGCAGGGATTCATCCGCCTCCCATGCTCGATTGACATACTTTCTAAATTGAGTCAAATTAGTCTTAACATTTTTATAACAATTTTTTTTCTTGGAAATTGTCAATCATTTTTTAGCCTTAGTGTAACAACCGTGTGTCACTTAAACTGGAAAAAAAAGTATTTTTAAAGTGATACAGCTGTCCAAGCACAGCAGCTACATAGTTATTCTTTTAAATTACGATATGAAACATACAATCAATCCATAGTTTCATGGTAATTCTACTTGTGTGTGCTTTAGCTGACATCCTGAATTATATTCCAACTCTCCATTATTCTAACAGTGACCTATACTACTGCATCATTTTCCCTTCTGTTATGTCTATGCCTCTATATAAGACATGGAAAATTGTAGACCAAAAATCTTGTATTTTAGGTCTCACTTTAGCGGCCCAGACTACAGTAATACCCAGTTACCTTATTTACATTCACATTGTTATCCTATGTTTGGCTTTTCTATGTTTTTTTCTTCTATTCACTAGGTCTTTTAAGATCCCTCGCTGGTTTAAAAGGCTGGCATATCTATTTAAAAATAAAAGGTTATCTTTGTTCCCCGACTCGTAGTTTCTTCCCCCTCTCCTCTCACCCCGATTTCTCTAACAACTTGCTTGCTATTTACAGCACGATCTAAAACTTGAGCAAGGTTCACAGCCCAAATCTCTCATAGGGATAATTATCTTTATTTAAGTTTCACTTGCTTTAGTACATAAAGGGTTTCCATCAGCAAGACTAAAGCTTGTATAATAGCCTTGCATTAATTTTAAGACGTAAGCAATTAATACAAGCTTGTTGTATTGTCTGTTCTGTTTACTTTGTGAATAAATTATGCCACATGGTTCTCTTCTGAATTTAACAAATATTACCGAGCATCTCAAACTGCTTTTTCCCTGTGCACATGTTCATTCCTGTAAGGGACGGGAACTTGCTCATCATCACATAAGTCTCTTTTCTGCAAGGTTCCAAAATGCACGAGTCCATCAAAATGTATTAAAAGGGGATATAGACTGAGTTATCATTTGTAAATTGAGATATTCTACTCTGTGCCATCTTTGATGTCTGTCCATAGCAGAACTCTTTCTACATGCCTGACTGGTTAGCAGACATTTTTCTTTAGATGAAGTATGGTTGTCTAAACCTCAATCCAGATGAGACTAAGAAAATGCTTGTAAGTTAAAGAGAGTGTCTTATTTCCCCACCCAGTTATCCATTCAGGTAAACTCTCCTGAAACAGGTGCCCAAGAGCTTAATGATAAGTCTGTATTATTCTCTTCATATAGAAATCTACACTGCAAAAAATTGCTGGAGGGGCTATTTCCTTGAAGCCAACTCTGAACTCTCTAGTTATTGAGGCCTGTTATTTCCGGCCAGGGGGCAGCTCTGTGCACAAACTTTGTGGAACATGTACAAATAGCAACATGTCTCGCTACATCACAGCTCATAGAAACAAGAGCCCCAGAGAAGCCACATTATGTCCTGGTGCAGCACCATCTCCTTTGGCTGGTGAGACTTTCTCCTGTTTGTTCTTTCCTTCTCTAGGCCGTCTGCAAGGTTCACCTTCCAGGCCCTTTGCTCACTGTCGGATGCAGCACTGGCTTGCAGGATCTCACTGAATATGTCATCCCAAATTCTCTTCTCCTCCTTTTTATCTGTCTTAGGTATTCCACAGGTGGGCCTTGTTAGTTCAAGAACCTTGTCTATTGAACTGCTTGAACTGGGAGCTGGCATCTTATCCACACTGCCAAAGCTATTCTTCTGAGCCCCTCTGTCAATGACTGAAAGGCCTTTTCTAGTTGGTTCTCTATATTTTTCACCATTTTGGCTCACATTTTTCACAAACTCCTCCTTTTCTAGACTATTTCTCTTCTTTGGTCCAATCTTGGTTGGAATGTCTTGGTTTTCTGGCCATTGGGGCTGGTTGGGTTTAATATTCATTCATTATGTAGAGTATTTCTTTCAGAGACAGACACTTTCTAAGCTTTTATAACATGCTGTCCTTTTAATAAGAAAACCAGAATGGAAATGGGGTGGCAGAAAAGGTTTGAACTTTGTACTCTATGGTCCAAGATTAGATCCTGCCTGCTAGATCAGATCAACCCACCCAGAGCAAGGGGCGCTACAGAGACAAACTTCCCCAAGAAGGCACTGCAAGGAGAAGGTGCCCATTAGAGCAAGGCAAAGTTTTTTAGGTAAATCTTCTACCTTATTGAGAGAGATGATATGAATCCACATCTCCTACTTCCCATGTAAATGCCTTAATCACCAGGCTATAGAGTCATTTTCTAGTGGACTAGTGTAATGAATATTGAAGTATTATACACAGGGGAAAGTCTCTACAAGAGAAATTGAGAGCAGTACACCTCAACATAGCTTATAGCTTCGCAGTCAGGGCACTGACATAGGAGTTTAGGAGACCTGAGATCAAGTCCATGCTCCAGAGTGGGGATTCAAACCTCAGTCTCTCACATTGCAGCCAAGTGGCCCAATCACTGGGCTAATGGGTCACACCAACAGCCCTCCATCCTGAAGTGGACTTTTCCAATTTGTTTACAAATTGTGAGTATTTAAGAACTCAATATTTTCCCTGATTTTTCTGGTTTGCTTCCAAGCCAAAAAAAAAATCATAAAATATTCACAGCGCTAGTGCCCACGACTACAGTTCTCCCTGTATATAAGTTCTAGGAATGGTGCAGAAAGGCCATGATCCCTCCTGACCCTCTCCGCCCCTTTTGAGGCGCCTATAAGAACAGACAGAGTAGTACTTGAGATCTTCTGAGCACAGGGGCAGCACCTAATGCCTCCAAAAATGGGAAGGAAGGCTTCCTGTCCTCCTCCAATGCACACCTGCCTGGAGGGTCAGGCAAAACCCATTTCCAGATTATTACAGTTGGCAAGCTATAGACTTCAAAAAATAACTCTGGGCTTCATGGTGGGCAATGTTAATGTACTCACTGGAAGAGTGATGCATTTAATTTTGTAATCTCTGTCTGCCTAGAATCTTTAACTAAGTCTTGCTTATATTTCTAAGCAAATCACGACTAAGTAATAGCAAAAGGCTCCAGGTCACAAATAGTGTACTATTAATTATCAGAATCTTGTTTAATGAAGACATACATTTATACTGTTCCATCAATGATTTCTGAATTGTCTTTGGCAGCAATGGCATATAAATGAAGAAGGCAAAGAACCAGTTATGCGTACAGCTCATAAATCAGTGTCGCTGATTGCAGAGTATCATACTACATGAGCAATGTATCTGTGCTTCACTGAAGGTCTTTGTATTGCAAAAGGTTACCATGCATAGCTTCACTGTGGTAATTCTGTTTCTGAACTAGCATATTATTTTCCATATCGATTTTCAGACTACAATACATTAATGTGATCTCAAACAATACCTCACGGATTATTATTCTTATTAGTACTGCGGTAGGGTCTTGGAACCGCATTTATAGATCAGGACCCTGTTGTGCTAAGTACTGTACAGAAATGGAACAAAAAGTTGGTTTGTGCCCAAAGAATGTACAATCTAAGTAAAGCAATTAATAGGAATAATGAGGATTAAGAAGAATAGAAATCATGTGCCATAATGATGGGTGAATAGTCTTTCATATAAATGCGGATAGCATATAGCACATACACACAACATATAAGGTACTCAAATCTTGGACCTATCATATACCTGTTCAACATGGGCTATAGGTAACTGCCTTTAACATGACATCCCCATTTTTTCTTGAAGTTCATAGCAGAAGAACAGAAATAATTTGCTGTTTCAATTAAGCTGTCAGTGCTATAAAGGCCAGATTCAGAGAGGGCGTTAGATGCCTAAATTGGCAGTGAGGCACCTAAGTCCAAAATGTAGGTGCCAGGGTTATTCACAAAATCTGTACTCAGCTGCTGACTAATGCTGGTGGTGTCTAAATCCCGCAATGGCTACATTTCCAGTGTTAAAATCCCCAAATTATTTACATTTCAGTAGCTGAGCATGCAGATTGATTCCTCAAGCCTGACCTCATTCAGCACCTGTCTCATGCCTGAGCCCCAGTGGGGTTCACAAACGAGGCACTTCCCCATCTATCTTGCCTGTAGGGCCCAGACTGGTAGGCGTTTTCAGAGATATGTCTAATGCTACACAAAATGATTGAGAAGAAGGAGGCAGTAGCAGTGGCAATCTCCCTTATTACCTTTAACCCAGTGGTTAGGTCATTCAGTGAGGATGTAAGAGAGCCTGGTTCATTTCCTCCTGTGCCTGAGGTAGAGAAGGGATTTGAACATAGGTTTACAACATCTCAGATGAGTGCCCCCACCCCTGGACTCTAGAGTCACTCTCTCTCAGTTCAATTGTATATTTAATTTTTTAAGTATTTTACACAGTAGAACAGGTTCAACAAGAGAGATTGAATGATACTTACAACAGGACACCTCAGACCCCAGTGGTTAGGGCACTTTCTGAAGAGGTGGGAGATCCATGTTCAAGTCGCTTCCCCACATCATGCAGAGGGGGAAGCTGAACTGGGGTCTCTCATGACTGCAGTGTGTGCCCCCACTACTGTGCTAAAGAATATAAGGGGGGCTGTCTCCTTTGCTGCACCACGCTTTTTGTAAGAAATATCTTGGGCGCCTATCTCCAGGAGAAGGTACCTGGCTGTGAATCCCAAGTGGAGATAGGCACCTCCTTCCAGCCCAGATTTAGGCGCCTAGCTACCTGACAGTACAGCTCAGTGGACCCATCCCTTTCATGGGCATTTGCTATTTACTAGCTTACACAGCCCACCACTCAGCATAGTGGCTTTGTAGACCCTATTCTTAGGGACTTCTCTCACCCTATGCTCACAGATGCAAAACTCAAGGATTGTGGAATCCACTGGGTGATGAGGCAACTAAAAGTTAGATGCTGCAACACTGAGCACTGCAAGGCCTATGTCCCTTTGTAAATCTAGCTTTCCCTGTCTATCAGTGAGGAACATCCTGTCTTCATGACTCCCATTATACCTGTGGAAAGTGGGTGCAAATTGCTATCAGAGTTCTGCATTCATGCTGGTGATTGTATTTTACAACAAACTTACACTCACTTTGCACAGGTATAAGTGACTAAAGTCTTGTCTACTCTTAAAACACTACAGTGGCACTGCTGCGCTGCTGTAGCACTTCAGTGTAGACAGTACCTAGGCCAAGGGAAGAGGTTCTCCCCTCGGTGTAGGTAATCCACCTCCCCAAGAGGTAGCAGCTAGGTTGATGGAAGAATTCTTGGTTTGGAAGAAGCACTGTCTACACGGGTCAGCATTACTACATCACTCAGAGTATGTGAAAAATCCACACCCCAAGGGGTGTAGTTAAGCCTAATTTTCTCGTGTAAACCAGTCCTAAATAGGGGGCAAGCCATGGAAGACCATACAGAACTGAACTATGTAGGGCACAAGAAAGATAAGAATTCATGAATATTTTTCCAGGCTTAACACATGAATTCAGACTGGGCTCTTTGAAGTGAGAGGAGTGTAGTTTGGTTTTTTAATACATGTGACATTTTGGGGATCACTCAGATCAGTAAGGGGTTCTTTCTCTGCCTGCCCTGCAACCTTGGTGCATTAATGCTACAATGCTGTGACGTACAGCCCCGACACATGTTGCCACATTACAAGCATAAAGGTCTTACCAGGCTTCCACCACTCTAGTTATTCATTGCAGGGTGACCTCAGCAGCCCTTCCAGTCCCAAGTCTCACCACATCTGTGTACTCTGAGTTCTTAACTACCAGACACTCAGATTTTCCCATCTGGTTCACCATCCCTGAAAGAATGACACTTGCCCCCAGTTATTAGTCCACTTTGAGACATACTCCACACAGTTTCAACAGAGACCTGTTTGGGGTAAAAACAAACAAAAGTTTATTTTATAGAAAAATCATAGATTCAAAGATGAAACAGTGAAGAAAAGCAAACAATACAAGTTACACAGATAAATATAAAAATGAAACTTCAGGCTTCACATATCTATATTAGCCAAATTCTCTTTTCTAATACATGTTACCTTTTCTCTGTGAAGAGTTTCACAGTGTTCCCTCTGTCATAGAAGAGTTCTGTGTGTCTCAAAAGCTACTCTGTCTTACCAAAAGAAGTTGGTCCAATAAAAAATATGACCTCACCCACCTTCTCTCTCTAATAGAGAAGATCCAGCATTTCACAGACAGCACCCCACCCAGATGTCGGCCCACAGATTCTGGATGTTCTTCCCTTCAAACCCCTTCTCTTAACTGGTTGCAGGGATACCCCTTCCCTTCCCTCCTCCCTCCCTCCCCCCCTCCCCCCCCCCCCGCACACACATTTTCTCAGACTCTGTATGAATTACGGAAGGGAAAATTCCTTCCTCTTAGTTTTGCAAGATTGAGGTTCTCATTTCAGTTTCAAGTTGTCTCAGTGTTTTCCCCACTAACTCTAATAGTCCACCACTGTCTTTTCCTTACTGGACAAAGCATGGGTACGTTGTTAGTTTTGCGTAAATGACTGGCTTGCGAGGAGCCTGTCCCTGGTATGAGGTGGATCTGAAATTGTAGTACTATTGGTCATTAGCATACTATTCTTTGTACATAACCATTATCTATATATGTATCTCTTAATCACCATCAGGTCAGAACATTACAAGCTTTCATAGAAGAGCTCACTTGACATTTTTGTACTCAAAACATTGTTACAAGCCGCTGATTCAATGGCTTAGTCTTTGGGGTTCAGACTTGTTCTCCCTTTGGGATGTCTGGACGCTGTCACAAAAGACCAACCATTAGAGGTGTCTAAATGAGAGGGGTGAATCACCCATTCCAGTTGTAACTCTAGGGTATGTGTGGGGCCCAAGCTTTTAAAAGCATGCAGGCTCACCGCAGTTAGTCAAACAAAGGCAGCTGGGATAATAAAGATATGTCTACCTGTGACAGGGTGGGGGGATTCCTGCCCAGTGAGGGGTTAGTTCACCCCATCCCTCAAGCTGTCTTTTACTTCAAAGCAGTGAGACCTAACGACTTAAGTCAATAAGGCATTACCCTGACTAGCAGGGCACGGGGCTGACACCTAGGAGGCCAGTGGCAGCTGGGGTAGAGAGACCTGCCCCTTCCAGCCCCACCAGATCCCCAGCCCAGGGCCCTGGCAGCAGCAAGGTCACTCACCACTGAGTCAGCAGGGCTCCAACCACCATACGCTGACTATACCTGGGACTATGGCTAGTCTCCCCCTACTGTGACACTTTCTACTACGACTCCTGCATCTATAATCTGAGCAATTGCGGGGTTTCCAGGTTCCTCTGCCTGGGCTGTTTCTGGTGGCTCCAAAGTCTGTGGATTGTCTGTAGGTACCAGGACATACACTGGGGTCTTGGCCCCTCTGGATTCTGTGGTCAACGGCTGTCATGGCCCCAAGGCTGGAGCCTTCAACAGACATCCTTCCTCTCCAGCAGTCAGCACAGAATGAGCTGCTCACTCTTCTACTGGTACTGCACAATGGGTATGCCCAGTAGAGACATGGGGGTAGGGCTTCCTCAGCCCAAAAGGAGGAGTTAACCCTTTCCCATCTAGTGCAGGGTGCATTCAGCCCATCCCACTACCCTGCAAAAAAACAAACAAACAAAAAACCCACACCCAAACAATCGGTCCCAGTCCCCAGGTCGACTGACTTGAGCTCATGAGGCTAGCACCACTGAGCTAAGAATAGCAGTGTAGACATTCCTTCTTTGCCTGCAGCCCAGGTTCTGAGACCCTCCCCACCACACCAGGTTTGAGAACCAGGGCTTCAGTCCAAGTAGGAACATCTACACTGCTATTTTTAGCCTCCTAGTGCAAACTCTATAAGCTCAAGTCAAATGACCCAAGCTCTGAGACTCACTCCTGCTTGGTGTTTTTCCTAAGGGAGTTAGCCAGCTGAGTTCACCAGCAGAAGAAGGCAAAGAAGTAGGTTTTTTGCTGTTATTTTTTTTAAAGCTTGCTGATTCTCCACAAGGAAAAACTCACAAGGAGGAAAACAATGCATCATCAAAAACTGCAAGCTGTGTGCGTGTGGGGAGAGTGGCCAGTCAGGCATCCTAACGCTGGAGGCTTCTACCCAAGATCAGGTCTTTGCTTGCTGGGAATGAAGCCTGCATGTCTCCGCCAAACAAGGCAAGGCAAGATAAGCCAATTTGTATGGGAGGTGTTTGTTGGTGGACTCCCTCGGGAATGAAGATTGCTGCAGGAGGAGGTGGCTCATCTGCATAGGATCCAAGAGCAAGAGGACATCATCACAAGATGCACATAGAAATGTGCTGGATGGAGGATACTTGCCAACTAGAAAAGAGTACAGAGGCACAAGAGGCTGAAGGAGAATCAGCTTCTCTGTAGGAAGGAGACCGGTTGCTGGCCACCTTGGGCAAAAGGCAGCACTTCATCCAGATTCCCCATCCATTGATGCCAAGAACAGGCATGCAGTACTGGCAACAGAAGAAGAGGAGCAGTCTTTAGTTTCTGGGAAATAGGAGTCACTTGCTGGGGAAGAGGAATCACCTTCCTCCAAGATTGGGAGGCTCATGGCCACCTCACTGTAGAGAAGACAAGGACTTTCATTGGATGAGGATGGAGGCATCCATCTACTTACCTGACAAACTGGGAAGTGTACTGCCTGCCTGGCGACTGAGATGTTACAGGAAGGTTGCTGCAGCTCATCTGTCCCTCTGACCCCACAGTGCTCATTCATGTGGGCCCTAATGATACTCACAGAGACTTGGTGGGATAATTCTCCCTGACTAGCTTATCAGTGACTACAGGGTTTTGGGAGCAAGAGTGAAGGAGTTGGGGGCACAGGTGGTGTTTTCATCCATCCTGCTAGTTGAGGGTAAGCACCTTGGCAGGGACAGATGCTCCTAGAGATGAATCTATGGGTGGACAGATTGTGTCAACAGGAGGGCTTTGACTTCCTTGACCAGGGGATGCTGTTCCATGAAGACATTCTTCTGTGAAGAGATGGAATCCATTTGACAAAGAAGGGCGAGAGAATCCTCAGTGGTTTGTCAAACTAGTGAGGAGGGCCTTAAATTGGTTTAAAAGGGGACAGGTAACAAAACCCCGTGGATAAAGATTTTAAAAAAGTGATATGACAGAGGGCTAGAAGTTGAAGGGCAGGGGGGAGAAATAGAAAGCTACAATATGGCATAGAAGCATGAAGACGGAAAACAGTGTGGGGAATCTGGTCAACATGTTAGAGGTCTATAAGCAAATGCAAGGAACACAGGGAACAAAGAGGAAACACTGGACATCTTAGTACACAAACAAAATTACAACTTAATTGGCATCACAGAGACTTGGTGAGATAATTTTCATGACTGGAATATAGGGGTATAACTTGCTCAGGAAGGACAGGCAGGGGCAGGGTGACCGGATGTCCCAGTTTTAAAGGGACAGTCCCAAAATTTGGGGCTCCATCTTATATGGGTGCCTATTACCGCCCACCTTCTGTCCCAATTTTTCACCCTTGCTATCTGGTCACCCTAGGCAGGGGGAAAGACAGAGGTGTTGCATTGTACATAAAGAACATATACATTTGTTCTGAGGTCCTGAAGGGAGTGAGGCAGACCATCTGAAAGTCTCTGGGTGAAGATAAAAGTGGTAGGAGAGATAAAAAACCTGTAGTAACATCATGGTAGAGGTCTACTAAAGACAACTAAATCAGGAGGATGAAGTGGATGAGGTATTTTTAGAAAAAGTAACAAATATCCAAAACAGAAGACGTGGTAGTAATGGAGGACTTTAATTATTCAAACATCTGTTGGAAAAGTAATACAGAGAAACATAAAAAGTTCAGTAAGTTCTTAGAATGTGTTGGAGACAACTTCTGGTTTCAAAATGGGAAGGAAATCACCAAGGGGCAACTATGGCTATCAAAGAATTGGTTGTAAATTTTAAGGTGGAAAGCAACTTCGGTGAAAGCAATAATGAAGTGAGAAAATTCATGATTCTAAGGAAAGGAAGGAGAGCAGCTGAATAAGGACAATAGACTTAAAAAAAATCAGGCTTTAACAAATTTAGGAAACTGGTAGAGTCCCCTGGGGAGCAAGGGAGGGAAATGGAGGAGAAAACCACCTAAGGGAAAAACTAGTTGAGAACTGGCAGTTTTTCCAAAGAGATAATATTGAAGGCATAAATGCAAACTATTCTGACACACAGGAAACATAGGAAGAAAAGTAAGAAACCAGCATGGCTCCATCAGGAGTTCTTTAATGACATTTAAAAAAAAGTCAGACACAAAAGGGGACAGACAAATTACTGCATATGAATACAAAAAAATAGCACAAGCATTCAGGAACAAAATCACAAAGGCTAAGGCACAAAATGAGTTTCACCTAGCAAGGGCATAAGACAATAAGAAGAAGTTCTATAAATGCATTAGAAGGAAGGGAAAAACAAAGGAAAGTGTAATCCTGCTACTTAACAGCAAGGAGAGCTAACAACAGACAACATTAAGAAGGTAAAGGTATTTAATGCATATTTTGCTTTTGTCTTCACTGAAAGGTTAATTGTGACTAGATGTTTAACAGAATTAATATGAAGAACAAGGGGGAAAGGGAAAAAGATTCCAGAATACGGAAAGAACAGGTTAAAGAATATTTAGGTAAATTATGTATTAAATTTGGCAGGGACTGATGGAATTCCCCCTCAGGTGCTTAAGGAATGAAATGAAGCAATCTCAGCAGAATTATTAGTGATGATTTTTAAGAATGCATGCAGGATGGGTGAGGTCCCAGAGGAATGAAGAAGGGCAAACATAATATCTTTAACAAGGAGTACTGGGGGAATGATAGACCTAACTTCAATTCTTGGAAATATCCTGGAATAACTTAATCAATAAGGTGATAAATAGTAGCCAACAGGAGTTTGTAAAGAACAAAATTTACTATAAAATGGGTACAAAATTGGTTGAAAAATGACACTCAAAGAGTCATTATAAATGGTTCTCTGTAAAACTGAGAGGTCCTATCTAGTGGGGTCCCACAGAGGTCTGTCCTGGATCTTGTATTATTAAATATTTTCGTTAAGGACTGGAGAATATGTTTATAAAATCTGCAGAGGACACCATGCTGGGAAGGGTTGTAAGCACTTTTAAGAACAGAATAAGACTTCAAAATGACATTGATAAGTTGTAGAATTGGTCTGAAATCAAAAAGTTGAAATTCAGTAAAGGAGAGGGAAAAAATCAAATGCACAGCTACAAAATGGGGAATAATTGGTTAGGTGGTAGTATGGCAGAAAAGGATCTGGGTGTAGAGTGGACCACAAATTGAATGTAACGAACAGTGTGATGCAGTGCAAAAAAGCAATTTCATTCTGTGATGTATTAATAGGAAATATGTATGTAGATGACTTTCATGGACAAGTAGGTTCCACTCTATTTGGTACTGGTGAGTCCTCAGCTGGAGTACAGTGTCCATTTCTGGGCACCAAGCTTCAGGAAAGATGTGGAAAAATTGGAGAGAGTCCAGAGGACAAGCAACAAAAATGTTAACAGGTTTAGAAAACCTGACCTATGAGGAAAGGCTAAGAAAATTGGGTATGTTGAGTCTTGAGAAATGAGAACTGAAGGGGGGGAGGGGGAACCTGACAGTCTTTAAATATGTTGAGGGTTGTTGCAGAGAGAATGGTGATCAATTGTTCTTCATGTCCACTGAAGATAGGACAAGTAGTAATTGGCTTAGACTGCATGAAGGGAGATTTAGGTTAGATATAAGGAAAAACTCACTAACTGTAAATGTTACCATGGGAGATTGTGGAATCCCTGTCACTAGGTTTTTTTTAAAAACAGCTTAGACCTATCTGTCAGGGATTGTCTAGGTTTACTTATTCCTGCCTAAGCATGTGGAATGCACTACTAGATGAGCTCTCTCGGTCCCTTCCAGCTCTACATTTCTATGATTCAATGACATTTGTACCCTCTACCACAAAACAGCAAAACCACATTGGATTCACTGCACACATTGCCCCAGGACTGTGGTGTGATAAATAAAGTTTCCTCCTGAAATGAATATATACTGAAGGTTTTATCTTCAATTCAGCTTTAATCAAGGGAACCCTATCATTTCTATTTCCAGAAAATTAAATAACTTACTTTGTGACACTGGGGACTTTGTGGTGAAACTTAGTATCTGTGCCTTAGCCTATTTGTAAAATTTGAGAAAGGGCTTTGAGGGAACCAGAATTTCCATCCAAATGGAAAATGTTGTTTTTGAGGAGGGGGGAGTTCCAAGTTGATACAAATGTCAGAAGTACATTTTTTCCTGTGGAACAGACATTTTCTTAAATACTTCCATTTCAGAAGAACAAACATATTTTTTCAAAAAAATTTGGGGCCAGCAATCTGCTTCCCTGGTCTGCCTAGCTCCTCAGCTGCCCAACCAGCTTGCCCAGGGAGTTGGCTGTGGAGCCACCTTGCTGACCCAGACATTTTCAAAAAAATTCCATGAGTCAGGCCAGCTGGGGATCCCAGGGATCTCAGAGAACCAAGTGCCAACCATGCAGACATACTGATCACCTGGCCAACCTGGCTGGCTTCTGTCAGAAGTTTAGACAGAATGGACACATTCCTGAGGAACTTCTAGCTCCATTGTTTAGACTTGCTTTCTAGTCCTGCTGTATATCCTTAATAAAAATTGGAGAACTTTAAAGGGCCTGATTCTCTCCTCCCTTAATCAGTGTTTATCCAGTGTAATACCACCTGGATTGAATGGATTCACACAGGCATAAAATGGACGTTTCCGAGGGCAGCATCAGGCTCTTTAAATTTATTTTTGAGTGTCTCAAAATTCCCCTCTCCAGAAGTAATTATTTCACTTTCATTTTAACAGGAGGGCCCAAGTGCAACCACTTAGCTGTTTTTTTTTTAAATACAGACAGCAACATGGTTTAGATTGAGAGGAGCTATAATTGAATATCTGTCTTTTTTCCTTCTCTTATTTTGACATGATATTTTATAATGATCTTATACTGTAATACTGTAAAGGATTAAGGATAACTTAATCAGATCTATAGAGTACTCCTTATGTTTGCAAGCAGTCCAACTGAAATTAATGGAAGCTGTGGATTTTCAGCATTTCTAAGAATTAGCTCACTATATTTCAATGGCTCAGTATACGTTTAGATATGCAAGTTTGAGGATATTGGTCTATATCTAGAGATTTGATGTACAGCCCAACTCGAGTTTGCCCACTAATGCCCACTGCTGGCTTTAAAGATCAGATGATTTGGCAAATCAGATTCTGAAGGGTTCTATGCCAACAGACATGGCCTCTTAAAAGCCAGCTGGTTTATAAAGTTGACCAGCATTTTCTTTGGTAAGGAGTCTCTTCACTTTGCTCCAGGGTTTGGAATCAGAAATGTATGTCACCTTTTTAAGTTATGGGGTGTGTCTGCCTTCCGAATCCATAACCCTTTTTTTCAGAAAGTTTTGGGCTTGGAGTTGGTTTGTGAGACTGTTGCTATGAATACAGCGGTAACTCCAGAAACTGAAATCGGTGAAGAGGAGAAAGAAGTGTTCTTTACTTTCACCTTAATTTCTATTACTATCTCTTGAATATTGAAACGGAACAGATTAATTAATGTGGGTTCCTTTTTAAGTTTAGTTTGTGAGGACTGGATTTACTTTTAGAGAAAGGGAAATTGTTTACCTGTAATTGGGTCTGTCTCCTGGTAGCATCACCTACTAATACAACCACTCATCAACTTCTCCAAAGAAACTGAAATTCTGACTTTATTCCTAATCCCTTCATTCTTAAATAAATCTAATTAGGTGATACTGGTTATCCTCCTAGACAAATGCTAATTGCTTGAAAAAATAGACTAAGCAAGCTATTGTTACTATCTTCTATACCTAATCTAGTGCATAGTGAGTCCGTGCTTTTGTGATCAAAGATAATAAGGATAAAGTGAACCCTTACAATTATTGAGTGAGATTTGTATTGCTGGGATTGGAGACTTCCTGTCACTCAGAGGCAGCTGTTGAACCTATTCAATTGGTGGCCACATAATTGCACTTGATGCAGCCCAGCTATTGAAACTGACTTGTTTGCAGCACTGCCATTTAGCATGATGTGGTGGTATGTACAAACTCCACTCTGAAAAGGATAAAGAGCAACTCTGGGTCCAACCACACCACGCATGCAAAGCCTGTACAGGCTGGAGGAGGAGTGTAAAAAGGGGAGTAGAGCACCTCAGCAGGAAGGAGCTTTGCTACAGTGACTAAACCAAGCCTAGAAAGAAAGGACTCGCTGAAGGCTAGAGACTTTATCTTGGTGTTTAATTCTTTACTTTATCTGCTGGGAAGAGAGGGAACTGGTGGGTATTGATCCAGGAAGGCAGCTATATAGCACTGTAGGGGTACACTGCTTGGTTGCCTGGCATTGGGCCCTGGACTAGTGCCCAGTGGAGAGGGTAGACCTAGGCTCCCCTGTCAACTCCTGAAGATGGACAATGATGGAAGTCTGTCCCTTGGTGGAGAACCTAGTTGGGGGAAGACACTGAGTCCCTTGCTTAATCCCAAAGACAATTATATATTTCACTGTATTACATGCCATCTCAGCAAGTTTCCTTTAACAACTGTTTAATCCCAACCTCTGCAGCACGGATTACCATTAATAATTATTTCTACATGCCATAAAGGTGAAGAGGTACTTAGAAATTATTTTAGTGAAGGGAGAAATCCTTGTTCCCATTGAAGTCAGTGGGGGTTTTTGACAATTGACTTTGGTGGGATCAGGATTGTGCCCAAGGTCTCTGCCTCCTTACCCTGGGCTTCAATCCAACCCCCACTGAACTCAATGGAAAGACCCTCTCCTGACAGATATTAAGGTCAGAAGGGACTAGATCATCTAGATCAGGATTGCGAATTCATCTAGATGATCTAGATGATCTAGTCCCTTCTGACCTTAATATCTGTCAGGAGAGGGTCTTTTATATGCCTTCATTTTGGTCTTCTCTTTTTAGCTTCTGCATACTATGCCAGTGAAACCAGAGACTGATAAGAAAACTGCAGGCAGTTACTTAATACTTAAACACTACCACTGACCATTTATAAAATGGTGGAATCCTATACCAGCACTAGATGTGGTAATTAATTTGGTAATATTGGGTACCAAATGCAAGATTCACACTTTTTCATGTTAAACGTAACAGCTGGATTTGTAGCCCACTGCTTCTCTAGATCCCAAGCTTGCATAGATATTGTAACTATATTATGTGACAAAAGAAATGTGAGTATGTGATGCATGACTGTGTATTATCACTGGCTTAGATCAGGAAATAACTTCAGTAGGACTACAGAATGTGCTCAGACACTGTTCTTAATAGGAATACTTTTCTGAATCAGCACCATACATATTTTATGCAACAAGCCATGCAGAAAATGAAGTGTTTCAATGTTAATATGATTCATAGTGCAGGTATAAAATAAGTTATGTTCTCTGTATTCACACACTGAGTTCCCAGTGACTTCTGAGTTGCATATGTGTAACCAATGGTAGAATCTGGATTCATCAGTAGTGCCTGTGATTTTAGTTTTGTGTTTAACTATTCAGAGGCTCCAGTTCAGCAAGGAACTTAAGTACATACCAAAGCAAGTGACTGACCCTATGGATTTCAATGGGACTATGGATGTTCTTAAAACTAGGCATACGCTTAAGTATCTTGCTGAATTAGGGCCAAAATGTGCATGGTAAAAAAACCTACAGAGGGAAGGCAGGACCCAAATGTTTCTTTTAGGCTATGTCTACACTAGCACTTTTGTTATAACTTATGTTGCTCAGGGGGGTGGAAAAAACACCCCTCTGAGCAGCATAAGTTACATTGACAGAAGCCCTGGTGTGGACAGTGCTATATCGGTGGGAGACTCTACCGTCAACATAGCTACTGCTGCTCATTGGAGGTGGTTTAATTATGTCAATGGGAGAGCTCTCTCCCGTCGACACAGAGTGGCTATGTGAGTGATCTTACAGCGCCACTTCTGCACCAGTACAGCTGTGCCACTGTAAGCTTGCTAGTGTAGACATGGTCTTCGTTTCCTGATACCCATGAATTGACTTTAATGATACCCAAGTTGACTTTAAATGGAATTGCATTTGTGCAAAGCAAGATCACTGGACTACAAACCAAATTGACAGCTGAGCTGTTTTGAGCAAACACCTCTTCAATTCTTTTGTGCACAAATGAAGAGAAATAACCACTTCACAATAATGTAGGTGGAGATGCTCTTTAAAAAATAAAGTACTTCTAGCAAACATATGTAGGACTCAGAATAATGGCTGAAGGTGAGGAATGGAAAAAATGGAAAGCCTCTGCAAATATATAATTTGTTAGTGTTTGCTTTTTGCAAAAAAAAAAAAAAAAATCACAGATAGTAATTAGGAAAAGTAGTGGGCTTTTTTAGTAGAATTTCCTAAACCCCAAATGCAATCTGAATTGAAAGTAATATTCTGTATGGTTTTTTGGTTTTGTGTTTTTGTTAAATGCCAGGCAGGATTTTAATCAGCACTCTTCATTCATAAATTCAGCTTCAGTCCATATTGCTGCTGACATGTAATACACTCACGTCAAACTCACTCTGCCTTCTTGCTTAAAAGGCAGAAACTTGGTATAGCAGACAAAAATTGGGAGCATGAATTTGTTCATTATGTAGTAAGTAGCACACTATATTTTGAGAATGCTATAAATGCATTGGGCAGCCATTTTTACCCATTCAGGGCCATCAAGTTTTCACTGTATCTTCACTACAAATAAAAGAAAAGACTGGAGAAAATTACTATTTACCAGCATGTAATCTTTAAAGTGATGCCTTCCAGAACCTTCTTTCCATAGTCTTGTTTGTAGTTCTCTTATGCTGTGATTAGTGTGCTGGCCACATGGATTGTACAAACATGTATCCCTTTCAAGGTATATGAAGTCAAACATAGTAGAAGACAAAAATTAACTATCATGGCTGCTTTCCACCAAGAGGATAAAAAATAGGATTTCAACTTTTATGGGCATATTGGCTCTACAGAAATTGTTTTTAAAACTTTTTTAAAAATATTCATCAACTATGGCACGGTAATAGTTCATTGCTTTGCAAAGCTGACACTTAGGGAGGGGAAAATGACTCTTGATATTTTTCATTCTTAATTGGGTAAGGAGGAGGCTAATGATGGATGTGTTAATTCAGACAAAAGGTCACATTACTACTACTCTTACTTAAATGTTCTACAGTTACTTCTGAAACAAAGTATTCTTTGTTGGAGTACTCACATCTACTCTTTAAAGGGTGAGATAAAAGACAAGCTGGATTTATCAAACTGGGGGAGAGGGAAGAATAGTGACAGAATGACTGCATTTTTGACATACATGACATATGAATGTCATCTCTTAGGGCAACGGAGAGTTTAGGGCCTGTGCATGTTTTTTACATGTGTAACCCCTCTCCGTCCCTCCCAGCAAATGACTGTTGGTTATACTTATTCCCCATGTTTTATGATAAATCTACACTCTTCTTATACCTGACCTCGCAGATATACTGGGGTGTATATACTTGTGATGGGGTGTGTGAAACCCACGCTGGGCCTGAAGGGGTTAAAGGACAATCCTGGGACCAGGTAGCCCTGCCCCTACCAAACTACAGAGCATGCTCTGGCTGTAGGAGCTGGTTAAAAGGAGCTCAGAAGCCCAGACTAAGAAGGTAAACCTGCTTAAAGGAGGATAAGTGCTTACTGTGAAAGCTAGAGCCTGAGGCAAGACCACAGTGCTGGTTAGGCTCAGAGGGAAGGCTTTCTCCAGTCCCCTTTGAGAATTGAGTGGCCCTGTGGGACTCTGCTCATTTTGAGCTCTTTTAAATTTCTAATTGTTTGGACACTAAAGAGCCATGCCCCAAACTGAAGAAGAGTATAGGATGGAAGTGTCCCAAGGTGGCGGATGAGGAACCTCTTCCTGGAGGACTCTGCTGGTGATGCTTCCCAAGAGGGTCCTAGGCTGGAACCCAGTGGAGAGGGAGGGCCCAGGCCTCCTACCATGCATGGCTGAAAGCAAGGCCCTGATGTACACCAAGACTGTGAGTTCTCTAGATTGGGGGTATCACCTTTGCCTGGGAGGCACAAGACAGGAAACTGGCCCCATGGGGACTCTACCATAATACTGTGTAATACAATATAACTACTACTGCCATAGTCTTTGAAAATGCATATGGTTTCCCAGTTATGTTGTCCATTTTCTCATTTCTCCCCTCACTCCCTCAGCAAAAATCTGATTTAGGATATAATCTCTAGACTGTAAGGCAGATATTCAAGCTTTCTAGAACTCTCCAACAAAAAAAAATCACTAAATTAGTCTTAAGGGGGAAATTAGGAACAGTGGAAAGCTGATAAACAGCAAGTTATATTTACAAACCATCAAAAGCATGAAAATATAGTTCAGGTTACCCAAACAACCTTAAATTTGCTTTCATCCCTTATCCTGTAAAGTTGATGAGTAAGACACATTTTGATAGTACACTTATATTTGCAACCACTGGTATAATAGATAAAATATTTCAGTATCAATATGCTTCTCCCTTCACTTGGTACATAAACAAATGCTAGAAAATACTGGCTTTTAGAAATCCCTATTGAAATTAACAAGGTTCAGGACAATCTCCCCTGATACATGAAACCTCATGTATTAATGTTGTCATAATGTGACGTTATGGAAACCCTAATACATTAAACTAGAGGAAATGGCCTTAATCTTGTTAATTTCTATGGGGATTTCTAAAAGACCGTCTTTTCTAGCATTTGTTAATGAAATAAGTGAATGGAAAAGTTTATTGATACTGATATCTAACACAAGTTGCAGCTTGATTAAAATGTTAGCAGGGTATAAATATTACACTATGGGAATAATCTAATATGCATTGAATTTAAGTGGAAAAACTCCCATTGACTTCAGTTGGCATTAAATTGTGTCCCATATGAGCTCTGTGTTGGAAGGGACGGGCATCTCAAACAGTTTATCCAGTAAACAAATGAAAAAGATGGATACCATCTCATTTTAAAATGGCACTGTCCTCTTTAACAAGATGAGATGGGACTTGCCTATATTCATATAACTTTCGGCAGGCCAGATGTTTGTTCCCCTCTTTTATAGGGAAAATGAATTATAGGTTAATCTGTGGACATATTATCTTGGTATATCCATTACTGTACACACCAGTGTTGACTGCAGCAGGGAACTGGCTCGTGGGAAACCCAGGGAGCCTGAAAGCCCAGGGATACAAGTACTCTTCCAGCACCCAGCTGGCTTCCTGGCTGGCAGGAAACCAGGCAGGCAGTCTGCTTGCCTGTTTTCCACCTAAATTTCCAGCACAATTGACACATTCCTTCAGAATTCTTAAATTCCATCAAAATCAGATTTTTCCAATGGAAACTGTTACATTGAAAATAGTTTGACCAGCTTTAGTTGCAACCATTGCAAAGTTATGTATAATGTATGATTGTAAAAATAAGGACATATCACGTAATTGTACTATTAACGTGCATATATGTAAAATCAATATCTACTGTGTATCACAATCACACAGAAAATAATTTATAGTGTGAGCCGATATATATATTACTGCAGTAAGTTTGGACAAGCTAGGAGTAATGAATATAGTAAAGCCTTCCCAAACAAGCAGCTATAAAATGCATAGTACCCAACACCATCATAGTTTCTTATGTCACATATGTTTGACCCATAACTCTGTTTGCATAATCATAAGAATTTTATGCCACTGTTTGTGAAAGCACTATTAATTATTTCATGTCTTGATATAGCATATTATGGGCTCTGATGCAACAAAACACTTAATCATGTGCTTAACTTTGAGCATTTGACTAGTCCCATTGAAGTAAATGAATGTGTTAATTGCTTTTTTGGCTTGGAGCCTTGGTTGCGACTATTAAGAATTCAGGGCTGCATCCTCAATTGGTGTACATTGGAATTAAGGGAGCTACACTCGTTTAGAACATTTGTGAATGTAGCCTTCAATAGTTTATTTGCCCACAGTAGTACCTGAAATACCACAGGATTTCCCTTAACTTGAACCAGGTAATAATACTTACCTTTAAGCATATGCTTAAATCCCAATGAAGTCAACCAGGTTTAAGCATATGCTTTAATTTTTACACACACTTTACTGAACAGAGATTAACATAAACACATGCATAAAGTTAAGAGTGTGCTTAAATATTTGCTGAACCAGGGAACTTCAGACAAGAGAACTTGATTTTTTTTTTAATAAATATTTTTGATAAAGCTTCCTTCCTGCAAATAAGTATTAAATATAGTCACATACGTAATGAGATGCAGCAGGATTTTAAAAGAAATAAAGGTAGATTTTGCTATTTCAGATCTTCAGTTTGTTCTTGTTTCAATATGTCACTTGAATTTGTCATTTAACTTGTGGAGGTAGTATGAAAGAAAAAGTGCTAAACAACCAAACTATATTCAGAATTAAGAAAGATTCTGTCAGATACTGCTGCAGTTCATGCAACCATGTAATAGTATCAAATATTATTTGGAATCCTCAGAATGTGTAAATACAGATTCTGTAAACTACCGTACCTAGAAACAGTTTGTTCGGGTTTTTGAAAATCCCACTAGATTCTTACCTAAACCCAGGATGGGATGGGGAGTATATCTACTGTCAGACCACCACTCCCACCCTTGCACTGGAGTTGAGGCTTAGCTTGGGTCATCTCAACATTTCTCCACCACCACCATTGAGCCAGCAAGAGCAATGGTGCCAGTGCAGAGGGGGAAGTCTGGTGAAGGTTTCCCCTCTGAAACAAGTGAAAAAAGCAGAAACCCAGATTGCTGAGAGTCTCAAAAGCACAGTTTGGATAACACTTATCTACTAGGGTAAAGCACTTGGCATAGTCCCTCTTGACTTCAGTGGTGTAGTGCAGACCTTCAGGTCTGATACTTCAAGAAGTTGTTTGTCTACTCATTTACCTGTGTGCAAACTGGATGATATTACCAAATCTGAACAGCAGTGCTTTATACTCATGTAAATTACAAAAAAAGAAAAGCAGTGAAGTATCAGGCCCTAAAGGTGTGCACATAAGCTAATAAGCTTAGTTCAGAATGGGAATTCACAGTAACTTATTGTATAAATTTAACATTTTGTAATTTAACATTTTTGAATTCAACTGATTAGACCCTTGAATACTATAACGTATTAAGTTGAGCTCCAGGTAGTAGCTTTTCATTACACCTACAAACTTTTAGGGGTTTTGTTTTTTTCATTATACTGTGGAGTTTTAGAACTTGCAAAGGGTGCTCCCTATTTGACAGACTGGAGATTGAAGTTCTCTAATACCATGACATTGGCACATCCAGATCCTCAGCTGGTATGAACTGTCATAGCTACAATCATAGAACCATAGAATATCAGGGTTGGAAGGGACATCAGGAGGTCATCTAGTCCAACCCCCTGCTCAAAGCAGGACCAATACCCAACTAAATCATCCCAGCCAGGGCTTTGTCAAGCCTGACCTTAAAAACTTCTAAGGAAGGAGATTCCACCACCTCCCTAGGTAACGCATTCCAGTGTTTCACTACCCTCCTAGTGAAAAAGTTTTTCCTAATATCCAACCTAAATCTCCCCCACTGCAACTTGAGACCATTACTCCTTGTCCTGTCATCTGCTATCACTGAGAATAGTCTAGATCCATCCTCTTTGGAACCCCCTTTCAGGTAGTTGAAAGCAGCTATCCAATCCCCCCTCATTCTTCTCTTCCGTAGACTAAACATCCCCATTTCCCTCACCCTCTCCTCATAACTCATGTGTTCCAGTCCCCTAATCATTTTTGTTGCCCTCCGCTGGACTCTTTCCAATTTTTCCATATTCTTCTTGTAGTGTAGGGCCCAAAACTGGACACAGGACTCCAGATGAGGCCTCACCAGTGTCAAATGGAGGGGAATGATCACGTCCCTCGATCTGCTGGCAATGCCCCTACTTATACATCCCAAAATGCCATTGGCCTTCTTGGAAACAAGGGCACACTGTTGACTCATATCCAGCTTCTCATCCACTGTAACCCCTATGTCCTTTTCTGCAGAACTGCTGCCTAGCCATTCGGTCCCTAGTCTGTAGCAGTGCATTGGATTCTTCCATCCTAAGTGCAGGACTCTGCACTTGTCCTTGTTGAACCTCATCAGATTTCTTTTGGCCCAATCCTCCAATTTGTCTAGGTCCCTCTGTATCCTATCCCTACCGTCCAGCATATCTACCTCTCCTCCCAGTTTAGTGTCCTCTGCAAACTTTCTGAGGGTGCAATCCACACCATCCTCCAGATCATTTATGAAGATATTGAACAAAACCAACCCTTGGGGCACTCCACTTGATACCAGCTGCCAACTAGACAAGGAGCCATTGATCACTACCCATTGAGCCCGACAATCTAGCCAGCTTCTATCCACCTTATAGTCCACCTATAGTCTGGGAGCTGACCTTGTTCGTGAAGACAGAGGCAAAAAAAGCATTGAATACATTAGCTTTTTCCACATCCTCTGTCACTAGGTTGCCTCCATCATTCAGTAAGGGGCCCACACTTTCCTTGACTTTCTTCTTGTTGCTAACATACCTGAAGAAACCCTTCTTGTTACTCTTAACAGCTCTTGCTAGCTGCAACTCAGGTGTGATTTGGCCTTCCTGATTTCACTCCTGCATCCCCAAGCAATATTTTTATACTCTTCCCTAGTCATTTGTCCAATCTTCCACTTCTTGTAAGCTTCTTTTTTGTGTTCAAGATCAGCAAGGATTTCACTGTTAAGCCAAGCTGGTCGCCTGCCATATTTACTATTCTTTCTACACATCGGGATGGTTTGTCCCTGTAACCTCAATAAAGATTCTTTAAAATACAGCCAGCTCTCCTGGACTCCTTTCCCCCTCATGTTATTCTCCCAGGGCATCCTGCCCATCAGTTCCCTGAGGGAGTCAAAGTCTGCTTTTCTGAAGTCCCCAGGGTCCGTATTCTGCTGCTCTCCTTTCTTCCCTGTGTCAGGAGCCTGAACTCAACCATCTCATGGTCACTGCCTCCCAGGTTCCCATCCACTTTAGCTTCCCCTACTAATTCTTCCCAGTTTGTGAGCAGCAGGTCAAGAAGAGCTCTGCCCCTAGTTGGTTCCTCCAGCACTTGCACCAGGAAATTGTCCCCTACCCTTTCCAAAAACTTCTTGGATTGTCTGTGCACCGCTGTATTGCTCTCCCAGCAGATATCAGGGTGATTGAAGTCTCCCATGAGAACCAGGGCCTGTGATCTAGTAACTTCCGTGAGTTGCCGGAAGAAAGCCTCGTCCACTTCATCCCCCTGGTCTGGTGGTCTATAGCAGACTCCCAGCACGGCATCACCCTTGTTGCTCACACTTCTAAACTTAATCCAGAGACACTCAGGTTTTTCTGCAGTTTCATACTTGAGTTCTGAGCTGTCATACTGCTCCCTTACATACAGTGCAACTCCCCCACCTTTTCTGCCCTGCCAATGAAAGGAGTTATGACAGTTTACAGAAGCTCAGAATTTCTGAGCCCCTCTGTCTAACAAATACATCTCAGCACTTTCCTGGAGAGGCTATCACTAGGGAAGAAATGATCATTCACTTCCTATGTCTACTCAAACCCTCAGCTTCTCTGCTAGTTAATGCCTCTTCAGACAGTGTGTGTATTTGATGTGGAAACCTGTCCCTGCAGGAACTGGATTGGGACTACCTAACTCATTTCTCATATACTACTAAATGTCCATCACATGGACTATTTTTAGTCATTACCTAACTAGGATAAATCAGTGATCTCAATATTTGGTTATAAAGTGAACCTGGTCTATATAAGCTGACCCCTTTAGCTAAAATTCATCTCACATGAGTATACTTGTTCCATTTCTCTATGAAATGCCTAAAGGCGTTTGCTTTTTTTTTTTAAAAAATCTTAATTGATAATGAGAGAGAACCAAATTCTGCAAAGACTTACCAATATGGATATTGCTTACATGAGTAATCACATTTAAGTTAATAAACCTACTCAAATAAATAAGACCTTGATGCACCAGTTGATTCCATGAGGGTGAACCCTTGCATCCACACAGATCAACTGCAGGCTTGGTGCCTAAGTCTTTGCAGGATTTAGTCCTGAAGCCATGATCCTGCAATTAGGTCCAGGCAGGCAGACCTCTGGCACCCACTTGGAGCCATGCTTGAAGGACCTAACTTCCTACTGCCCATTTCTGTCATGGAGCAGAAGTGCCAGGCACTCTATTCTGAAAGTATTTTATTAGAGTAACTTGTTTCGTTAATTTATATTCTTTCTGGGGAATAAATCATTCTAATAATTTTACTCACTTAAGATATGGGAATAATTAGAGATGAATAGTTGTTAGGGGGCTTTTGTGAATTAAAGTAAGTGTGTGTGTGTGTGAGATGGCGGTGGTTTTTAGCCTGTAATTTTCTCCATTGCATCACCTTCCTTTGACTCCTCTTCCTTGTTTTTTTTTGTTTTCCTATTTCTTCAAAAATATTTTAATAAATGCTAAAATGATGACTTCTTTCTTTATTCTCTAGGTACTGTGAAATTAGAGATACTTTAAATAATTTCCACAGGCATGCTTCTCATGTTGCTATAGTTCTCTATGCTTCCTCTCTTCTCCCTCTGACCCAATCTCTTTAGTTGTTCCTCTCCTTGGAACAATGATCTTGATAAAATGAAACCCAAATAATACATTCACAAAATATGAAGTTGTGAGACAGAAAACTCTCTCCCCAGTGTTACTGATTTGTCTTTCCTATATCTAAATTTAGGGATCTACTATATGGTAATTTAGCGACTGTACACTTATCTCTGCACTTTGGAAAAACAGCCAATGGGCATATATTTCTATGTGTAAAAGAGGAGGAAAAGAGAAGAATAGCTTTCTTTTGAAGAAGCCTTTCAATAATTCTTATAATGATCCTTCACAATGTCCAAGGTAAATCTCAGCTTAAAGATTAAGAATTTCTCCAACCTTGGACACATCTGCATGAGCAAGATTTATCCCCAGTTGTTCCATTAAAGAAACGTGAGGATTGCTCAAGACTAGCATTGAGAGCAACACAATCTCCCCAAAAAGGAGGTACACAGCCTTAGCACTTGACTTTGAGGGTTATGGAGGTAACGTCTGTTCATGATGGTTTTTGAGTCTATGAAAAGTGTTTCTTCAGAGTTTTATCTGCCACTTTTTTGGGATGAAACCATTCCTTTTTGTTAACGGCCTTTAAAACTTACTCCCTCCCATTTTGTCCTGAACTGGAACCACCTCTACTTCATTGCCTTTAAAATGTTCTGAATAGTACAAGAAAAGAAATTAATAAATTATGGGCTTGATGCAGAATCTCTGGATGAGGTTGTATGGCTTGTTATGCAGGAGGTCAGGATAACTGATAGTAGTATATACCTCGATAGCATTCATCACCATATACTTTTTTGACGAGTTTCCATGCCCCATTTTGGTGATGAATGCTATCGAGGTGTATATACTTCTGATAATCATAATGTTCCTTTCTAGCCTTCAAATCTATGAATCTATAAAATCAATGAATGATTGTTTCCTGAAAATCCTGGTAAGAGTTGAGGGGTGATGTGGTGAAGGAGCATGACACTGAGCCTAAAACAACTTTAAAAACTATCCATTCTGCTAGAACACTATCAAGAGATTTCCCAGCAGCTTTTACATTGGCAGATAATTCATTATGAAAAATGCATCTGTATTAATACAAATTCATCAATATAAAAATAAGTTAACTGAACTGACACTGAACTGTACACTGAATATCACAGGAGAATTCAGAAAATACACTAAAGTGGGGGGGAAAAGCACTTTGCGGAGACACACAAACCAGGATTTAAATTATTAACTGTGATTAGCTAAATATTGTTTGACCTGTAAACAACCTAACAACTGCCCTTTTGTCAGAGTATTTGTGTGAAAGTGGTTTACTTAGATTTTTTTTAAATGTGATCTAATGTAACATCTCTATTTGTTCTTGGTTAATATTAGAGTGAGATGAGCTGTCAAATTCAGAATGCTGGGAAAACATCAAAGTGAATTTGAATGATCATCCTTTTATTTCACTATTTGTTTTCATTGATGTGCATGGCAGAGCTTCAAAAACATGCAAAAGGGCATCTGCTTTTGCAAATTAAAGATGGGATCCTGCCCTCAACTGTAAAAGGGCCAAAATCTGATCCCAATGAGTCAATGCCAATATTTCCTTTGACAGCAGAATGACCCAGGATGAGGCTTAGAAAGCACTGCTATAGATCTTAGAAAATCAGGTACAGCACACTAGGGAAGTGGTTCTCAACTGTGGTCCACCGCTTGTGCAGGGAAAGCCTCTGGTGGGCTGAGCCAGTTTGTTTACCTGCCGCATCCGCAAGTGCAGCCGATCGCAGCTCCCACTGGCCGCGGTTCGCCGCTCCAGGCCAATGGAGGCCGCAAGAAGCAGCGCGGGCCGAGGAATGTGCTGGCTGCCCTTCCTGCAGCCCCCATTGGCCTGGAGCAGGGAGCCAAGATCACCCGAACCTGCAGACATGGCAGGTAAACAAACCAACATGGCCCACCAGGGGCTTTCCCTGAACAAACAGTGGACTACAGTTGAGAACCACTGCACTCGGGAAATGTCAAAAATACCCATATCCTCTGGAGAAAAACATTGGCCACATCCTCAGTGGTGTGTTTTCAAGGAGTTCTCATAAATGTGTGCTTGCCTCAAGTTTTTCATGTGAATGAAAGGCAATTTTCAGAAGTAAAAAAATATTATTTTATTAAAAAAAAAATTCTCTCCGGGGGAAATTAATGGATTCCTTGGTTTCCCTTAGAGTGAAACTTACTACTTTTGGCTGAAAAGGTTGTGTTTAGTAGAGAATACAGGAAGATTTTAATCCTGGAATAAATTTGCAAGAAAAGGTTTTGCTTTGTTCCGTTGTGCATTCATGCAACTGGAAGGCTTTCATGTAATTCTTACACATGCAGAAAACATCCAGTGACACTTATAGGAGTCCTGGGTGCTCACAGAAATTGTAGAATGTTTATGTTGCGGAGCACTTCTCTGAGTTTAGGTGCTTACAGTGTTCAATGTGAGTTTTGTGGATAGCAGGGGAACCTACAACTGTGGCTTAGCCACCTAAGTGCTCACCACTGTAAGTAGCAGTCCTGCAAGTGGGCTTTGTTGTTTACTATGAAGACACCTTCATTGTGAATGTTGCATAAAAATGCTCAGAATACCAATTGCACATCATATTCAGAAAGTGCAGTTTCTAAAGGCTCATAAATCAGTTAAATAAAACTTCAAAGCATTTTTCCACAGTGAAGACTATTTCTCTAAATTTAGCAATCTATACTCTGTTAATGTGCTAGAGCTGTTATAAAAAAAGATTGCCACTCCAAGAGCCTTTGTCTCTTTCATTGTCTGATCAAAAGATCATTGAAATCTCTGGGACCCTTCCACTGATTTCAGTGGGCACTAGGTCAATCCCTCAGTACAGGTCTTTTTAGATAAAACCTTACACACTTCCGAAAGTTCTACAGAAGGCCTTCCCTGTAGACGCTATGGATATGAGGTCCAAGTGGTATTTAATCAAAGAGCTGCATGTTATAGGTCCTTTTTCTCTTAAAAATAAAATAAGTTATGAAGTCAGAAAATGACAAAACTATAGTTGTATCTGCAACTTTAAGTATGCATATTAATTATAATATATTTTAAGTACCTGGTCACATATTGTTAAATAATACATTATTTGTACTTAAATGGGACTGTTCATTTTATTAAAGTGAACCAGAACCAACCCTATAAAAAAGCTACTACTTAGATTTTTAGATCTGTGTTCTTTGTACTGTTCTTTGATCCACCACCAAAGAATAGCAGTGTGAAAGTTCTATACTTAATAGTTAGACAATCCCAGGCAAAGGTTCCAGTCTTCACCGAACCATGCTACCCTCATGAAGTATTTGGACGTAACCTCCGATACGACAAAGCACACAATTTTGGCTGTCAATTGGCGGCAGAAGTGATTCTATCTTTCTTTGGGATAATGGACAGATAAAGTGTTATGAATAGATGGCTTGAGATGGAACTTTGGATTGATACTTGCTCTCAATTGGCAGAATTCATGGAAGCATTCACACATCAAATGAAATTTCATCGCACTCAAATAACCAAGAAAAGCAAGTGAGGGTATAATCAACTTATGATTGCTTATGAAAGCTGTACCATCCCCCTAATCATTTTTGTTGCCCTTCTGTGTACCTTTCCCAACGCTAATATATCTTTTTTGAGATGGGGCGACCAGTACTGCAAACAGTATTTAATGTGTGGGAGCTCTGTCTTGGATTGAAGGCTGTGCATGGCCCTTAGTCATTAACCTGCTGGATGGCAATAGCTTTATATTAAATATTCTAGACAGACCCACCGATATTCAAGTATATCAGTATGGATTTGCAGGACTGTATACTAAAATGACTATTTTCTTGGTTGCCAGTCTAATATCTTCCCTAATCTCATGGAATTTAATGCAAATATAAGGTATTGTCAAGGTTCCTCCCCCACTCTGAACTCTAGGGTAGAGATGTGGGGACCTGCATGAAAAACCTCCTAAGCTTATCTTTACCAGCCTAGGTCAAAACTTCCCCAAGGTACAAAATATTCCACCCGTTGTCCTTGGACTGGCCGCTACCACCACCAAACTAATACTGGTTACTGGGGAAGAGCTGTTTGGACGCGTCTTTCCCCCCAAAATACTTCCCAAAACCTTGCACCCCACTTTCTGGACAAGGTTTGGTAAAAAGCCTCACCAATTTGCCTAGGTGACTACAGACCCAGACCCTTGGATCTTAAGAACAATGAACAATCCTCCCAACACTTGCACCCCCCCTTTCCTGGGAAATGTTGGATAAAAAGCCTCACCAATTTGCATAGGTGACCACAGACCCAAACCCTTGGATCTGAGAACAATGAAAAAGCATTCAGTTTTCTTACAAGAAGACTTTTAATAAAAATAGAAGTAAATAGAAATAAAGAAATTCCCCCTGTAAAATCAGGATGGTAGATATCTTACAGGGTAATTAGATTCAAAAACATAGAGAACCCCTCTAGGCAAAACCTTAAGTTACAAAAAAGATACACAGACAGAAATAGTTATTCTATTCAGCACAATTCTTTTCTCAGCCATTTAAAGAAATCATAATCTAACACATACCTAGCTAGATTACTTACTAAAAGTTCTAAGACTCCATTCCTGGTCTATCCCCAGCAGAAACAGCATATAGACAGACTCACAGACCCTTTGTTTCTCTCCCTCCTCCCAGCTTTTGAAAGTATCTTGTCTCCTCATTGGTCATTTTGGTCAGGTGCCAGCGAGGTTACCTTTAGCTTCTTAACCCTTTACAGGTGAGAGGAGCTTTCCCCTGGCCAGGAGGGATTTCAAAGGGGTTTACCCTTCCCTTTATATTTATGACAGGTATAAATGTGAAAAAGATTACAGTCCTGGGCAACTTTGTAACAGGCAAAACTAGGCCTGTTAGAACAGAGGTGGTATGAGATCCCACTTCCTGCTCTCAAGGCATTCTGGAGCCAGCTGCTCTGTAAGCAGGGAGCGTGCTGCTGCAGCACAGCTGTTCCCTCTCTGCCCTCTAACTGCTCAGTGGTAACGCTGCTACTGGCTGCCTGTTGCCTCCCAGAACTGAACTGTATAGCATAGAATTGTTCCCCTTTCCGTACAGCTATAGAACCCACTCTTGCGGAGAACAGAGGGAGTTGCTTGCCCTGTACTCTGTAGGGCAGAGAGGGGAGGAAAAAAGCCTTCCCATAAACTTCTGTAGAATAACAGATGAGTTTGCTGAGGACCATTTAGGTGAAGCAGGCAGGAGGGACAGCGAGGAGGACAAATTTGTTGGTAGATAGGTGCTTATTATGAGGCTCAGTTACATGGGGTGGTTGAGTAGTTTTGCAGAGGATGATTTGGAGTCTGGATAATCTGGGGAAAAAGAACTAGGAGCAGAGATCTGACTGGGAGTCTGAGGGGCATGAGTAGAGAATCTGTTTGGAGATCCTGGGGAGAAGAGAATTGATGAATGAGAGAGAGTACATATTGATGGAGCTGGGAGTCAGAGGATGGGATGGGCAGGCTCCTGGAGAGCATAGGAAAGGATGACTTGATGGGGTTGAGCAGGATACAGGATGCATTCTAACCAAACAGCTCTGGCTGCCTGTTGGCATAATGAGAACATGCCTTTGAAAGTTTGGAGAGACAAACTGAGGTAATTTATATAAGCCCATGAAAAAGACTACATAACAGAAGCCAAAGATCTGTGCTCCTTTGAAAGCGTGTGTCCTACTTGGTGAAGTAGGTCTTATTTAAGTTCTAAACATGAAGGAAATATATAAAACATATTTTAGTAAATGCAGCTATGTTACAGAGGCTTGTAGAAAATTCTAAGTAACCTTTTAAAGAGTGTGTCAATTTATTTTTACTTTTTAAATTGTGCCATATATAAATTGTGATGTGAGGGAGGGCAAAGTGTTATAAAAGAAATGTATTGTAAAATTGGTATTTATTTTCTTTGTCTCACCCTGGCTACTTTTATTTTCATAAGAAAATGTAGACAGGGCTAATTTTTTTTAAAATCTTTAAACTGTTTAATCCTCTGAACGCTTGGGGTAGAACTTTCAAAGGAACCCAGGCCTAGATCCACAGAGGAACTTAGGCATGGCAGCACTCAGCATTCCAACACCTCACCTCAAGATGCCTTGAAAAATCACTGGAATCAAACCAGTGAGATCCTCAGCTGTCGTGAAGGATCTCCCAGCACAGCTCAGAAATGAGTGGAAGAGTAGCTTAAAGCCATTTTTGCACCCCTCCAAACTGTTAGCTGCTCAGCTGATGCAATTTAGAGCAGCCAAAGGGAAGTGCTGAATTGGCAGTCTGTGGGCTCATTCTAGCAACTGGAGATTGTGAGAATCATTTCTGAAATGACTCCTCCAGAAGTTGGAGGAGTCCCTTTCAAACCTGAAAGAGAAATATGCTTTGCATGCAGCTCTTTCGCTCTCTCAATTAAATTATTAGCTAGGAAAAATGAACTGGTGTATTTATTCACTACAAAAGTACTTATCTATCTTTTATAAACCGCATTGCCAAGTTAAGTTCAGGTGGGCACAAATGCATTTCATGTTCATTCTCCTTGTTTTTTTTCCAAATAATGTAATAGATCTTTAGTCAGAACCTAATAACTTGTATTTTTCCCCCTCTTCTGGCACTTTATTTTCTTGCATTTCCTACAATGGATTTGTACTATACTATTTTCAGAAGGCCAAGTCGACATTATCATTTGTCTAACTAAGCTGAGATTTTGAAAAAAAATATTTAGAAATATATATGACAGGATGGAAATAGAAACAGGTGAGAGAGAGTCTCAGTAATAACACTGTCCTTTGAAAATCAGTGGGTGAGCACCCACAAATCCCATTGGAGTCACTGGGAGTTCAAAGTGTTCTGCATCTTTGAAAATCAGTCCAAAATTCTACAAAGAGAAGACATCTACATTACAGTGCATCTGTGTACAGCATTTGTCATCTATTGTAGAGATCAGGAGAGAGAGCAGATGAGATGAGAGAATACCAGAAAGTTGCAAAATCTATTATTCATTCTTAATCCTCATTAATCATTACTCATCAACTGAGCACATGCCCATTTTTCCTTCCCTTTGGGCATTTGATATAACTACTAAATGTGTTATGTACATTCAGACTTGAACACAAATTAATGGGGGGTGGGGAATGAAATTATTTCAGCCTTTTCCTGAAATATTGAGCATGTTGATTTACTGTAGGAGTGTAGTGGTCCCTCTGCCTCACTACAAGCATACAGAAAGTAACTCTACTGGGGAAACTACAGCCCTCTGGTAGGGTCGAGCAGCAAACAGTCTTTAGTCCACAGCCCCTGGCTGGGGCAGACAGCAACAAACAGTTTAGGGGAAAGGAGCTCTCGCCCTCTGGGCAGGACAGATCCACAAGCAGTCTGTAGATCCACAGCCTTCTGTCTGTGGTGAGGCCACAACACAGCCCAGAACTTCTGGTGAAAATGAGGAGGTTGGGGGGGGGGGGTTCAGTGACAGGAGTAGGGGGGTCCCAGTCCAGGGCCCTAATAGTGGTGGATGGGTCTACCACTGGGTCAGCGGCGATCCTCCTAAAACATGTTGACTCTCACTCTCCAGCAGCAGAAACGGACAAAAGTCTGGTTCCCCTGGACTACTTCCTATCACAGTCTGGACATAGTTCTTTGTAGTTCAAAGGTCCTCTGTCTCCTCGCGGTACTTAGCCACTGGCAGTCTACATAGCTCCTCAGGGCACTCATCTAATGGTGGTCCTGGCAGCTCCTTGGGAGAGTCGGCTGTCTCCTCCAACCACAGGGTGCAGCTCCACTCAGGAACTAGTTCAGGATCCTGCAAAGATCTCTATTCCCTGGAAGAGATATCTGCTCCTTCTAGTAGTCCAGCGCCAACTGAGCTCTGCTGCTCTACTTTTATACGTCCTGTCCCGCCCCAGGACTTACGGTGCTGGGAGCAGGGTTGTTTTGATTCTGCCCACCAGGGGGAGTGCAGTGGTCCCTTGCTCTCCAGTTCAGAGGGAGGCCATTCAACATCACTACAAGGAGGAATATGATACTCTTAAAGTTATAGTTGAGGTTTTGTTTTGGATTATTATTTCTATGCAGAAATAGAGTTATTGTGTGTTGTTAAATCTTCTGACATATCAAGAGTAACAAAGAAATTAGCCTGTGTCTTTGTTTTCTTTTTTTTATAAAATTACCTGTTATCAAGAATAGCAGAAGAAGAAGAAAAAAAACATTTAGACAATGGTATAGTTGCCAGGAAATTTATTTCCAGAACATTTCAGTTTCTCCACATACAGCATAATTCTTTCCTTACTGAAGAAACTATGCAAGACATGGGACAGAAGAAATTGAGTTTGTATTGGCTCCAAGGGAGACAAGAAGTACTCCTGATAGCAATTTGGTTTGGATTTTGTTGTTGTAAATTACATAGATTATTTGCCCAAAACAGAAACTCATCTCCATAGATTCACAGAATCCGGTCAAAGGTCTTTGTTGCAAAATAGCCTTGCAAAGCAAATGAAAATATCAAACTGAGACAGTGGGTTTACCTGCCCACAACCTTCAGGGGAGAACCTTCAGCACAATCTGCTTCTGTCCCAGAGAGCTGGTTGAAAATCAGGAAAATGTTTAGTGAATTTTTTAATGAAAAACTTTTCCCCACCATAAAAAAACAATTATGGAAAATGTCAACCAGCTCTATGTTTAGGCCTGTCTTACTCTCTTTGAAGACACAGTTCACTGTTTCCCAGGAGGCCTTGCCAGAACCAAGTAGATTACAAATATGGCTATCAGGAGGTACAACATTTCCCAGCAACCTTATTCTTCTGAATCTCAGGGAAGTGATTTGCTGGCAACTAATGTGAGCTAGACTTGTTCCTGTTGTTGGAAGAAGTGAGTTACAGTGCATTCTTCTTTTCAAGCCCTAAAGCTAATGAGCAGTAAGGGCTCTATAAGAAACTCTAGACAACTTTCCCAGGGTCATTTCCAGTCAATCAGTGGTCATGAATCCTGGAAAGGGTTTGTACTGTCCCAAGAAGGTTTCCCTCATAAACTTTAAAAGGCCAATACACACCATTACAGTGTTTCTGCTGACCAATAAGGGCTTAAATGGCCTTGGACCTGGCTACATGAGAGGGACTGCCTCTCTTCACACTATACTACCACAGCAGAAAGCAGTGTAGATGCTTCTTCAGCTGCTTCTTCCTCAATATAAAATGAAATGGTGCTGCTTGCAGGCCATATGCCAAACAGGTTCTTCTTCAACTGATATCCATATGGTTGCTGTACTTTAGGTTCCACTTACTGTCCTTGTGCCTTTGATCAAAGATTTTTCTGTAGCCATGCCTGTTCAGTCTATATATATACTCCAGACATCTTTCATTCCCTATATCATGGATATACAGAGCTGCAAGGGCAAACCACTCTCAGTTCCTTATCAACTGCCCTATGGCCTGAGATAAAGCAACTACTGTGCCCCTTCAAGTTTCTCAGGACTAAGATCTCCTGGCTCCCTGAGACCTTACCTTATCCTGGTAGAAACCAGCTCTCTGGTATCTGCCACACTAAGCAGACCATTAGCATCTCCTTTATTGTTCACTCTGCTTTTGGACTATGTGGAGGATGGCTGCTCTGATTCTCCTATCTCTGTCCAGGGATCTCCTGCCCACCACCAAAGGGACCTGTCACCTACCCTGAAAGTGAAGTTCCCATGGGAAAAACAATGTTATTCCCATCCTACGATCAGCACAGGATGCCCCCTCCTCTACTTTATGGTACCCCTCAGGGGCCATATTGGGACCCATGGATCCCAATCATCGGCAGTTCTCAAACTCCCAGTTACTCCTGTGGGAAGTATAGATAAATATGTCCTCCTGCTCCATCACTTCCTCCTCAACAGTTTCAACTTCAGGAGGAGTCATTCAAGGAGCAAGAGGCCAGAGCAGGTATGGAAGCGACACCTCAAAGAAATATATCAACATTGTCACCAAATGAGGCGGTAATGCCTCCACCTTCCCCTGTTGATGGCTTCAAGCAGTTTCAGGAGCTGATGAAGCACATCACTGATTTGCTCCAAATCCATTTAGAGAAGGCCCAAGAGTTGAAACACAAACTTTTTGACATATTACACACAACAGCTTCTGGGCCAATAGCTTTAGTGCATGAGGCTCTGCTACAATCTGCTGAGACCATCTGGAAGACTCCTGCCACAACACCACCTATATGTAAACAGGCCAGAGGTGAAAATAAGCTGGTACAGTCCGGTACACTGTGATTTAAAGGGCTCCGGGCTCCAGCTGCTGCAGGGAACCTCGGGCCCTTTAAATAACCGCTGGAGTTCCAGCAGCGGGGCTCGGGCAGCACTTTAAAGGGCCATGGGCTCCCCGCAGCGTCCGGAGCCCCGGGCCATTTAAATCTTGATTTAAAGGCGCTGCCCCTCCCAGTTGAGGCCACACCTCCATTCAGGACTCCAGCACACCGGTAAGTCCTTTAAGTTACTTTCATCCCTGAAACGGGCTGACAAAAGGTATTATATCCCAGGAAGAAATTCAGAATCTTTGTTTTCCCATCCTCCACCAAATTCTTTAGTTATGGAAGCTGTCAATGAGCATGACAGACAATAACATGCACAAGCTACAATTTATAATAAAGACCAAAAAGTGACTTGATCTTCCTTTAAAACACTGGGTACCTGTTCTCTTTGAAAACAGTTTTTTTTTTGTGGCCATCACTTCTGCCCAGAAAGTTGGAGAAAGCAAGGAATCCTGCTTTATAGCATTCTTCAGGGAAATTGTTTCACTGAAACTACCTCCTAATTTTCTACTTAAAATGTCTTCTGAATTCAGTGTTAACCAGGTTATTCATCTTTCGTTCCCCCCTCCAAACCATTGCATACCAGGGAGGAAGATGCCCTCCGTACCCTGGATGTCACGACAGCATTAGCCCTCTAGCTGGACAGAAACAAACAATTTAGGAAGTCTTCCCAGACTGTTTGTTTCATTTGCAGACAGAGCCAAAGAATTCACAATCTCTATTCAATGACTTTCAAGGTGAATCTCTTGTTATGAGGCTGCCAACATTTTATCTTTTTTCTAGGGTACTAGTCCATTCTACAAGGTCCCAGTCTACTTCTGCGGCACTACTGAAAGATATTTCACTTGTCAAAATGCGTAGAGCCACAGCCTGGACCTCAATACATACTTTATTCAAGCACTATGCTTTGGCAGATCAGATGCTGCCGTTGGAAATGCAGTTCTGTCTTCATTGTTGGAGCTCAGTCTGGTGCTCCTTCCAGAGATATTGCTCAGGCACCACCTGAAGTGGAGAACCGATAGGGATATAACTCGAAGGAAGAAGTTACTCATTTTGTGTAGTAAACTGAGTTCTTGGAGATGTCTTCCCCTTGCCATAGATACTCCACTACCTGCCCTCCTTCCCCACCTATTTTACTTTAGAGTTTTCTCTCAAAGGGCTTTGTGGTAGAGAAGGAACTGAAGGAAGTTTTTCCACAACAATGTGCTTAGATAGCAAGAATCTGTAGCGTTGAATATCTATGGCTATATTGTAAAGCTTTATTCCAGGTGTCTGGTGCAGACAGGTTAATCACAAACAATGCATGACTGCTGCCAGTCCATGGCCAGGCTATGTTCCCTCTTGACCTCAAGTCTGATCCTCAGGGCTTGATATGCAGAGACTCTATCTTGGAGGCAGGCTATATGAACAAAAAGTAGCAGCCAGCAATGACCAATGATTACTTCAATCCTCTTTAGGCCAGTTCTCAATAAAAAGTCCCTGTTACTGGTAAAATCAAACTGTGAAGTTCAGGCACGCAGCTCTGTATGTCCTCAGCACAAGGACTTGAGCACATGCATGGGCCAAATGGACACTGTTACCAAAAATCTTTAATAAAAGGTGCATTGGGCACAGATGCACCTGAAGTGAAGCACCCAGAGAGAAACACATCTGAAAAAAACTTTAGTTACTGCACAAAGTGAGTAACGACTCTTACCTTGACCTCATTCTGCAAAGGTGCAGTGTGTGGAGTTTAAGAAATTATTTCAGTGGGATATTATGTGATAAGATATGGCAAGGTTGAATCTTATGGCTTCTGTGCTGGAGGCTTTTTTAACTGGAAATTTGATCCATTGAACTACTATATTGATCCATTTTCTATTGTTCTGCTATCATGTGTGAGGTGCCAAGTGCTCCAGATAGGCAGGATCTAATTCATCCTGGCATGGTTTCTCCTCGTAGTAGCACATTTCTCAGTCTATATGCTTCTTTTCTTCTTCTATGAGTTATTCCCTTTTCCAGTGCAGCGTAGCTTGGTCCAGTTGGCTTTTCTCCCTCTCCAGGTTCCAGTCATCCTGGTTTGCTCTGCCCAGACTGCTTCCTGCTGTTCTTCCAATCATTGTGAGTACTCTGTTCACCATTGCTTTCCTCTGAGTCATCATCTTCCTACCCCACTGTTGCATTTGGTTGTCGTGGTAATAGCACCTTGTTGTTGCTATGGCAACTGAGTTAGATTATTAGGGGATAGCCCAGACAGTTTTGGCTGGTTTGGTTAGTTCAGTGTATGAAAATAAATGGCTGCTTTCGTGGCTCACAGATCTGTGTCTCGAGTGATTTCTTCCTAAAACTGCTGCCCCCAAGGATACAACAAAGTGGCGATGAGGCTGAGATCCCTGTGCTGCCCCAGCAACAAAAGGAAGTAGAAGTCAAGTTTTTTTTAAAAAGAAAAAAAAAAGAAAACAAAACAAAACAAAAACTACCAAAATCTTGTAGCTGTTGGAAGGAGGTAAGAACTGGCTTGTTTGCACTGACTGTGCTGGTTTGTTGGCACTGACTGTGAAACCTGAAACTAAAACCATGGCTACACTTACAGGGCCATTGGAACCTTTTGAGGAGAATATAGTGCAATGGCATGTGTATACTGAGCGTTTTGAGCTTTTTGTTATTGCAGATGACATTACAGCAGAGAAGAAGGTGCCAATATTCTTCAGTGTTGTGGGGGCTAAAACCTACTCCCTGCTACGTAGTTTACTACACCCTGTTAAGCCTGAAACCAAATCTTACAGTGACACTGTGGAAATCCTGGGGTCCCATTTTCCCCCCAAACCACTGGTAATTGCTGAAAGATACAGGTTCCACAAAAGAGACCAAAAAGAAGATGAATCAGGTGTACAATTTGTAGCAACTTTAAAAAGGCGAGCAGAACACTGTGAATTTAGGGAGATGTTAAATGATGCCCTGCGTGACAGGTTAGTGTGTGGCCTGCACAGTGAAGCTAAATGGAAGTGCCTATTGACAGAGTCTCAGCTTACCTTACAGAAGGCTGCTGATATTGCGGTCTCCATGGAACTGGCTACAAAGGAGGCGCAATACATTGGTGCATCCCCTAGGGTGCATAACGTGTCACAAGAACCTACCCACAAAACTGTGCAGAGTTAGGAATGTTACTGCTGTGGTAAGCTGGGTCACCAGCCATCAGAATGCTCGTGTAAGGACCTGGTGTGTCAACACTGTGGCAAAAAGGGACACATTGAATGTGTCTGTAAACAAAAGAAAGAGGCCTATGGTCTGGCTCACCAAAAAGGGGAACCTGCATACCCTAGAGCAGACCCAGGATGACCAAGGTGACACCTCATCACAAGAAGAAGTGCCACTGCACATTTTGTCTTTGGCAGTGGGCTCACATGAATACTGGGTAACCCCGCTGTTGGATGGCAAACCTATACGCATGGAACTGGACACTGGTGTAGCCGTCTCGCTGGTCTCCGAGACTGTGTATAAAGAAAAGCTACAGCATCTTCTGCTTAAGGCAACAAAAACTGTTCTGAAGAGGTATACGGGAGAAGCTGTGCCCATGTTGGGCACTATTGATGTTAAGGTGGAGCTCAATGGACAGGCTGCTAAATTGCCACTGTTTTTGGTGAGAGGTAATTACCCAGCCTTAATGGGTAGGTCTTGGCTTGGGAAGATTCAGCTGACCTGGGCAGAAGTGCATCAAATGACTAAAGAAGAAACCGGTCTGACCATTATACTAAGGAAACACGCTGCTGTTTTTCGAGAGGATCTGGGAAGTATGAAGGGAATCACTGTGACATTGAACATTAAACCTGACAGTCAACCAAAATATCTGAAAGCCCGAACTGTGCCATATGCCATCAGGCAGAAAGTTGAAGTGGACCTGGAGCGCCTGGTCACCAATGGAGTCCTAATACCAGTTACCCATAGCCCATGGGCCACTCTTATCATTCCAATAGTGAAGAAAGATGGCTTCCTCCAGATTTGTGGTGATTTTAAAGTCACTGTTAACCCGGTGTGGTGTGCAGAGCAATACCCGCTTCCCTGCATCGAACAGGGAGCCATCCCTGTTCTCGCCCGAACTGACACCCCTTCGCGGGCCTGGCTGGGGGACAAAGATTCAGTAAGATTGATCTGAGTCAAGCGTATTTCCAGATGTACATCGATAAAAAGTCCCAAGAGCTGTTGACTATTGTGACTCATAAGGCGCTTTATCGATACTGTTGCCTACCCTTGGGAATAACGTATGCTTCCGCCCTGTTCCAGAGGGCTATGGACCAGATCTTGTGTAGCTTGCCAGGAGTTCCATGCTATCTGGATGACATCCTAGGTCACTGGAAGGAGTGAAGAGGATCACTTAAAGTATTTAGAGGCTGTCCTACAAAGACTGGAAGAGTATGGCCTACAAGTCCGCAAAGACAATTGGGAATTCTTCCAGCCCTCCGTTGAATATTTGGGACACATCATTGATGCTGCGGGTCTTCATAAGGCCCCTGCAAAAGTTAAGGCTATTGTGGAGGCTCCCCCGCCTCAAAATGTTAGCCAGCTGCGCTTGTTTCTAGGACTATTGAACTATTATGGAAAGTTCATCTCACAGTTTGCCACACTGTCACGAACTCCTTGGGCAGAACAAGACCTGGAAGTGGACTGAAGCCTGTAATGTTGCATTTAACAAAGCTAAGGATGCATTGCTAAATTCTGAAGTTCTAACGCACTTTGATCCATCCTTACGCCTACAACTGGCCTGCGATGCCTCCCCTTATGGAGTGGGAGCAGTCGTGTCACACATTATGCCTTCGGGAGAAGAGAGACCTATTGCTTTTGCTTCATGCACTCTAAGCAAAGCAGAAACTAACTATGCCCAAATCGAACGTGAGGCATTGGGAATAGTTTTTGGAATTCAGAAGTTTCATCAGTACCTGTTTGGGTGGAATTTTACTCTTCTGATGTCAATTTTTGGACCCTACACAGGCGTTCCCCCATTAGCTGCTAGTAGTATGCAACGTTGGGCGTTGTTACTTTCAGCACACACATATGAAATCAAATATCGGCAATCCACTCTGCATGACAATGCAGATGGTCTCTCAAGGTTGCCTTTGCCAGTCAAACATCAAGATACTTCCCAAAAGGAAATCTTCTACTTTGAACATGTAGAGAATACACCCATCACTGCTACTCAGATAAAGAAGGCAACTCATGTTGACCCAGTATTGTCCCAAGTTATGGACCTGGTGATGCATGGAAAATCTTGATGAACCTCTCCGGTCTCACCTAACCTTGTTACCTACATGTCCAGGAGGATGGAGTTATCGATCCAATCTGGTTGGTTGTTGTGGGGGAGACGTGTCATTATCCCACCACCATTGAGATCACAGATGTCAGAACAGCTACATGCTGGTCACTGTGGAATAGTGTGCATAGAAGGAAATTGCACAAAGCTATTTTTGGTGGCCTGGATTGGACAGTGCTATTGAAGAGAAGGCAAGACCTTGTATGTCATGCCAGGGTGTTAGGAATGGACCCCAATGGGTGTCCCTACACACATGGGACTGGCCTAAAAACCTGTGGCAACATATTCATGTTGACTTTGCTGGCCCCCTCTAAGGAAGCATGTTCTTGGTGGTGGTAGATGCCCATTCTAAATGGCCAGAAATCTCTATAATGCAGTCCACTACTGCAGAGAGTACTATCCAAAAACTACAGGTACTCTTTAGTCTTTTCGGTCTGCCAGAACAACTTGTGAGCGACAACAGACCACAGTTCGTCTCTCAGGAGTTTCAAAATTTTATGAAGGCAAATGGGATCCACTACATCACTTCAGTACCATATCATCCATCCACTAATGGATTAGCTGAAAGATCTGTGCAGACAATGAAACAAGCTTTGAAATCAGCAAGGGGACAACACTCCATTCAAAAGCATCTGGACACCTTCTTACTTTCCTGCAGAAACACACCTCATGCTACGACCAAGGCATCCACGGCCTTTCTAATGATGGGACGACAGCTGTGCACTTGCTCTGATCTGCTGAAACCTTCAGAACCCAGACAAATTGTGCAATGTCAGCAGCAATATCAAGTCATCAGACGTGCATCCAGAGCAAAAGACTGAACCTTTAGCTTGGGACAGCCAGTTCTGGCTCGGAATTATACTTCTGGAGCTAAATGGGTCCTTGCCACGATCGTCGCTCAAACAGGACCTGTTTCCTATACAGTCTGGACTGCAGAGAATCTCACCTGGTGGCAACATGTAGATCAGCTGTTGCCAGGTCATGCCAGTCCTCAGGACACATCTTCAGTTGAGTTGTCTGACTTCACCTCTTCTGGCGAGACACCGAACCAAGAATCACCTGTTCCTGACTGTTCTCCTCCATTACTGCCGGCGGCCCCTTGCCCAGAACAAATTGATACCACCTCCTCACCCATTAGCGCTATGAACCCTGAGCCCATTGTCAGGCCTGCGCCCAAGGTACTTTCGGGTGCAACAACACTAGAAATTCACCATAATCAACCTAGAGACAGAAGACCTCAATGGACTGGATCTTTAGCTAGGGCGAACCTATGGTTATGGGGCAATATAATCTCTGGTGTTTAGCCGGGAATGGAGGCAGTCTACCCTCCTTCTCTAGTTTAGTGTTTTATTTAGGGGATGTTCTTATTAAGGGGGGAGGAACATGTTGTGTATTTGGTTATCGTGGTAATAGCACCTTGTTGCTGCTATGGCAACTGAGTTAGATTATTAGGGGATAGCCCAGCCAGTTTTGGCTGGTTTGGTTAGTTCAGTGTGTGAAAATAAATGGCTGCTTACATGGCGCACAGCGCTCTGTGTCTCAAGTGATTTCTTCCTAAAACTGCTGCCCCCAAGGATACCACACCCACTACCCCATAAAAGGTAGGGGAGGGTTCATATCTGAAGAAGCACAGTCCTTTCCCGCAGGAGAAGTTGGATGTGCAGCATGATCCTTCCTTGCCCACCAAGTCAGCCCCAAAAATTGATGCAGAAGGGCAGAATCCTTATTAACTTTATTTGTTTTATTGTTTATTATTACATCAGGGGATAGAGGTCCCAAACAGGATTAGGGCACCACTGTGCCCATGGTACAGATACAGAATAAGAGATTATCTCTGTCCCAGACATCTGTCTAAATAGACATAAAGCAAGAGAAAGGAAGTATTAATATCTTCATTGTACAGCAGGGAACTGAGGCACAGAGAGATTAAGGGATTTAAAAAACACCCAAAGCAATGATGATCAACCTCTTCCCCCCAAAAAAACCAGAAACACCCTACCAAAACAACACACACCATTGCACACACTTCTCCCCCTTTCGAGAGGATAAGAACAAATAACATATAACTGATGTTAGTTGGTTTGCTTAATGCACTACTGAAAGGTGCTCAGATCTCTGGTGATAAGTGTGGTGTAAGAAACTATATTGACCACCTCACAGCATCTTAGAGCCTGGATTCCATCCTGAGCCTGGAAGTCTACACTGCAAATAAACAGCCTCTTAGCCCGAGTCCCGTGAGCCTGAGTTAGCTTGCATGGGCCAGCCATGGGTTTTTAATTGCAGGTTCTGGGAGAGATGATAATTGAACCTTCCTCTGCTGAGTCTCATTCCAGTGCCACACATTGATTCTCTTTTTTCTTTTCCCCTTTGAGGTGGTTTGCACAGCTTCAGCAGGAGGAAGCAGCTTCTTATCTTCCCAATATGGAAGGACAATAATAGTACCTGGACCCTGATTGCATATAGATGTGCGCATGGGGGTGGGCAAAAGCCCCTCTTTTCTAACCTGTACCTGCACACAGAAACATGGCACAACCTAGCTCTTAATGTTTACTAATAGAGTAATAATGATAACAATAATGGAACAAGACTTTGGGGGTATGTCAAAAGTCACAAAAATACAGAAGTCACTCCTGCTAAGCACCAAGACATTCCCATCCTTCAGGCTCTTCCCACCCTATGGGAAATATCCAGCTCGTCATCATGTACTGTATTTTGTTGGCAGGCTCATTTCTAGCATTACACAGATCAAGTCTGGTTGAAAGGTCACAGGCTCCCCTATCCAAGCTTTAGGTTAATTCTAAGAAGATGCCGTACCTTATCGTTGCAGTACACCACAGGGCACTTCTACCATTTCTCACTACTAGAGTCAGGCAGCCTAGCAGTAGAATTGCTAAAATCCTCATTAGTCTTCAATAGCTGGCATCACCTTTGACTCTACAGCGGCATTTCAAAGTATCATTTAAAAATCATTAGAACCTCAAACAAAACATTTTGAATCTATGTTTCATTCAGCATAGGTCTCTTGTGCTTTAGCCAAAATGAGAGCAGCAATATCAGTCATTTGTATAAACTGCTATCCCAAGGCATCTGCATTTTTATCATGGACTTGCTCAATACAATGCCCTTGTTTTCTGGCGGACTATGAACACATAAAGGGACGTTTTTAGATTACCTAGAGCATGAGTAGACTGCATAAAGCTTTACCAAAGCTGTATACATAGATGGATCAATAAAGGGGCAGCTTGCTTCTTCTGTGGCACCCACTTCATTGTGAGATATCTTGATGCCCTTAACTCCAGTCATTCCCTTGAGCACTGCAGTCCATACAAAACCCATTAACATGGCTTTCACTGTGTGATACAATTTAATCAGCTTTACTTAGAGTGAATTATGTGGCAGATTGCAGTAGATACTGTACAACAAAATTCAGTTACGTACAATCCCTGTCTAAAGTGCTTCAGTTGCAATGTGCTAAACCCTGTCACTTTTATTTTATTTCTCTTTCAAATTATTGTCCATTAAGTAAAATATATGGTAGGTGCCCCATGAGTGCTTCCATTTTTATCGTCTAATCCCTCTAACTAGTATATTTGCTTTTTACACTATCTATCAGGTATGTCAGAAAAACAGCAGTCAATCCACTAAAAAAAAGTATGTACTTTTCTTACTCACAGGACATAAAGCAGCATAATCCTAACATGTGACTTTCATTTATGGATACAATTAATATAGACTAGCAACTGAACATCCTTCCCTATGAAAGCAAATAATTGCAACAAAGAATCGTGAATCAGAATCTTGTTGAAATCCAGGTGGAGCCACTTACTGAATGACCTTGGGCAAGTCAGATGACTTCTTTGTGCCTTGGTCAGTCCAGCTAGATAATTGGTAAAGCACTATTCTGAGCCTTACTACAAACCAGATGCTGCATTTAAGTTGCCAGCTTTCCCTAGTAAATAAAACAGCCTCTTATCTGTTAGGACTGCATAAAATGCCAGAAATTGCCTTTGTAAAGGGCAGCCAAACTATATCCTATCCTATATCACCCTATCATGAAAATGAAAACTTGCTGAAGCCAGTGATGATACAGCTTTCTATGTATGAATCCAAAATACAAGTTGTTGAAGTGATTTTAGCTATGGGAATTCTCACTCCACAGCCTTCTTCTTGCAGATCAGGAAATGCATTAGTTGGCAGGATGTTATCGGCTGGAATGTGCTGGTCCCCTCCTGGATATGAAGTGATGGAGAGGAGGATGCAAGAAGGCTGCTCCTTGCTTAGCACAATCCATGCAAGGGCCAGATATAATTGCAGTTCCTTTACTCAGGAGAATATAGGGACTTCCACTCAGTCCTCCCAGAAGTTGCACAGTCACTCAAAGGGGACAGGGAGCAGTCGGCAAGAGGTGAAGCATGGTCCTATCTCTCCTCCACACTAACTCATAAAGTGGGATTACACACATGAGGTAACGTGCTCTACCTCATAAAGGGGTGTATCAAAGATGCCCTTCTTCCCCCATCCAGGCATCAGGAAGCTTCAGAAGGGAGGTGTCACAGTGTGCTCTCTCTCTCTCTCCCTTCAGTGCATCTCCTTTCTATCCCGGATGCAGGACTGTGCCTCAAAGGTACATCTTGAGGAGTATGGGGAGTGAGGGAAAATGGATTTCAAGTTGCTTTGAGGAAGAAACTTGGACACTGTGCATGTTTCTGAAAATAGCAGAGAGGATTTATCTTTTCTAGGGCTGGAAAAGTCCTGCTGCTGCTCTTGGGAAAACCCTGTCCTGCCACGCATTCTACGTGTGGTCTGCTGTGATTTTAGAGCACATCTTACCTCTTCCTATCTCTAATCAAAGTATCTAACTCTTGTTTTTTTTTAAATTTATTCTCAAACTGTAACTAGTGATAGGTGAATACTGGCAAAATAAAAATTGACCTGTATATTCACTCACCTCTTTGCATGAGGAAATGCATATTTCCCCCCTTCTTTTTCATGAAATTACTGAATTTACCCCTTTGGATGTTCGAAAAAATTCTGTTTCTATTTTTAAAGTTGCCTTCTTGAAGATGTTTGCTTGCTGCTATATCCCAGTTGTGCCACATGCAGTGTGTGTGTGTGTGTGTGTGAGAGAGAGAGAGAGAGAGAGAGAGAGAGAGAGCAAGAGAGAACAAGCGAGAGAGTATCTGTAACTGATGGAACCATAAGCTTGAGTTAGCTGTGCACCTAGCAGGTGTTGTCTAGTGGGTTGAGCAAGAGACTGGGAGTGAGGAAAAGCCAGTTTCATTTCTTGGCCCTGGCACTGTGTGATCCAGGGACAATTTGCTCAGCCTCCCTAAACCCCAGTTACTCTGAAGAATGGAGATAATAATTCTTCCCCACCTTTGGATCTATGGAAGATTCCTCTCTCGGTTCTATAGGTTGTGGTTGTATCATGTTGGTACCTATATCAGGCTTACTAAGGGATCCCTAAGCAGAGCCAAACAGATCCAATATCAGAAAAAGGAACATACTGTTATAAAACAAAAACAGAAATTAGAGAACAGCTGCATAGTACTGAAGCAACAGCTTCACTTTAGACAAGAGGAGAAAAATGCATGCTGCTTGCAACTCACTTTCTGCTGTACAAAAAGGAATAATTTTTATCTGAGTGTGGGGAATGTTTGTATTGTTTTCTTCTTTACACTGTATACAGTTAAAATTGTGAATCGTTAGAGTCATTAGGACTCTCTCATTAGGAAGCCAAAGGGCACATAGAACTCCGAATTCAGCAAACATTGAGAAGTAAGGCACTATTATAGAGAATGGGCTCTCAACCATTTTCTTTCTGAGCCCCGCCCCAACATGCCATAAAAACCTCCATGGCCCACCTGTGCCACAACAACTGTTTGTCTTCATATCCAGTAGATTAAAACCCAAGGCTGGCATTAGGGGGTAGCAAGCAGGGCAATTGCTAAGATGCTCAGGCTTTGGCTTTCAGCTCCGTGCGGCTGGGGCTTTGGCATTCTGCCCTGAGCCACAGTGAGTTTAATGCTGGCCCTGCTCTCTGGTTTATTTTGGCTAACCCCCTGAAACCTGCTCATGGCCCCCAAAGGGGTCCTTGACTTCAAGCTGAGAATTTTATAGAGTATTTTATCTTGTTCTGTTACTTCTGTATGTGTGTGTTAGAGGTATATGGAGCTAATAGCCAAATAAGATGAAGCTGTCTGGGTTAGCATTATCTTACATGGGAGAATCCTGTGCTGTTGTGGGTAGGTGGGGCTGTGGAAAATAGCCATCCCCTATGCTGTCCCTTCCACCTGCAGCTCACAGAATCTGAACCTCACAGTACACCTTCACAAGGATTTCTGTGGGACTTGAGGAGAGGGAATATGCCACAGAACCTGCACTGAGGGTCCACATGAGCATAAAGTATATGTTATTTTAAACTCCTTATTTGCTTAAAAAAAAAAACGAGAAGTACCTGTGGCACCTTAGAGACTAAGTTTAAGTTTACAAATCCCAGTTTTAAAACATGTTATCGAACACTTTTTTAAAAGCCTGGTGTAGACAGGATAAGCTGTAGTTTAACCCTCGGGTTAAAGTTTGACGAACTAACATGTGTAATGTGCTCTATCTGTGTTAGGGTTTTAAAATGTGATAATTAACATGTTTTGAAACTACACCTTCTATGTCTTGCATGGACAGGTCCTTGGTGAGCTGCACTGGGCTTGATTCCCCCTCCCACCTCCCCTCCCACATGCACAGAAGCTGAGGGAAGAACAAATAACCCTTTTTCTCTAAGCTTCTTATACATTTTTTTTCTTTTGCTGTAACCAGGTGCATGTTATTCCCCCTCTGAATTAAAAAAGTTCTTGTTTTTCTCATTGGAAACTACTGGCAAAGTCCCTTAATAACATTATATATACCACAAGTCCATTACTGACATAAGTAATCTGTGAAAGCTATAAATTGCCCAACTCCTGGAACCAGTTAAAATGACACAGGATACTGCCTGCCTGACTGGCTGCATAAAAAAATCTTTGCCCAGAGCTTCCAGTCAGTTTTTGTCTCATTACAATCACCAGAATAAAATGCTGCCCTACTTTTGCTTCCCACCCCCCAAATGGAAGATTGAATAAGTGGCTTCCGTCTGCCCGCAAACATTGTTTGCTGTTGCTGTATAACAACCAAAATCCAGGGGAGTCTGCAAAAGTAACAACCTTACAGAACACATTTCAGATCTGATTTTTAAACTTATCTCAACTTGCATGTAGTTAGTTTTGCTTCTACTTTTTTTACACTGCGATACAGTACTCAGGTTATAGTAAGAGTTCCAAAGATTTGTCAGATATTGTCTTATTTTCCTTTATTGCTCCTCTAATGCATAATGTAGATTTTTTTTTTAATCACAGAAACAAATGAGACTAACTCAAATAAGTAAAACACAAGTATTTAGTTGACTTTCTTAGGGATGGATTTTTCTCTAAAGTAACTTAAATAGATCAAATTTATCAGTGGGGTAACTCTGATATAGTGAATTTGGGGTTCATTAAACAACAGTGAATCAAACCAGTGAATCAAAAAGGAATAAAACTTTTAATAAAACAAACTAGAGAGCTTCTGTGATGAATTACTGTACACAGTACAGTGTTCTCAACCCTAGCTTCTAGGGCACATCTCTAAATTTCTATATTCATAATACTGTCCCCTATAAGGAAGTGTCTTTAAATTATAATCTTCTACAAACATATCTTTATATTTGACTTCAGTGGACTTACATCAGGGACAAACTCAACCCTATCTCTCTACTCAGGGATCACGATAGAAATACACTTCAAATTCAGAGCCTTTTCACAACTATTTTAATGTAGACTGTCCTTTCTTCTTAATATTGTCTGAGCTCAGCCAGGATGGGAATTTATATTTCAGTAGAAACACCATAAACCTCATCTTTCATTGTGTGTGTACAATTCTGAATTCTTCTCTAAAAGAGTGGGAACTAACACTTAGAAAGTTAGCATAGTAAACAGGAGTGGTTATTTAGTATTTGGTAAAGAAAGGATTTTAGCCAAGTTCCATATCTTGTATATTTCCTGGAAAAAAAACTATGAGCGAATTTAACACAAAGTCACTCCTAGAGCATATTCCTATGAACAAACCTATGTGGCTTCCATGTGTCTTTTCCAATAAGAGGTTTTACATACATTAGGCAACAGGAGTCTCGCTAGACAACCATAGTTTAATGTTAGATTTTGAGGTCAAAACTAATTAGGAAGAAGGTATCAATTCATCCTTGAATTTGCTTTTGAGCACACTAGCCCGTTATTATCATACCTCCCACAGCACTTGGCAATGAATGATAGGTCTTCTTTGATACTGCACAGCAAATTTATACTGAGCCTTGTCAGACAGTTTCATTAACTACAGAGAATTCCATTGTTTCAAAACTGGCAATAAAAAGTACACCTCTTAAAATCAGGTTTGATACCTGACAACACTGGAAGTAAACCCTGTAATCGTTTAATTTAAATAATGTCTCAAAAGCCAACAAGTGCACCTTCCCACTCCCTGTTTAAGCCTAGCCTAGAATACAGTGACAAGTGGCAGACCCCTCTTAGTCTTCTTCAGCACTTCTAAAATTGTGACAAATTTATTTAAAGGCATAGGGCCCCACTCTCCTATGTATATGTTATTCCCAAGTAGGGAAAGGGAAACCTTAATGAATTCCAAGTTGCGAAGTTTCTCTGAAATTCTCCCTTTGTAGGTGTAGCTTATTCTCCCCCTCCCTTGCTCTTCTTTCCCCTTCCCACCCAACCCTCAGAAGTGGTTCTATCACCTAAATCAGTGTATCCTACTGAGGCAGGGGACGTATCCACACTGCTGCTTTGCCCCACCCCTGACTCCGTTTAGCCTTGACTAGCACAAATTCCAAGTAAGCTGGACTGCCAGGGAATCTCAAATCCAGCTGCTTCAAAAATTCATTTAGGAGTTGGGGGGCAGAGGTTCGTGACATGGAGGGGAATACTCTGAAGGACAGAGCCAGTTGCCTTCACCATTTTCTATGCCTCCCCAGTCAGGATCCCCTCTTTGCCGAAGCAAAAGGCTCTGGGGTTCTGCTCTACCATTGATGAGGATTTTAAATTGTCCGAAGTAAGTGAAAGGTGACAGAAAGGTCTTTGAACAAAAATGTTTATGTAACATATTTTAATGGCTATGAATACTCTGGAGCCAAGGCATTGCCTCAAAATTTTGGCTTGAACTAGAAGAATCCCTGACTGATAATTCTCAGCAAGGCTGATTCTAGAAGTGAGTGAGCAGGGTGGTCACCCTGATGCCATCTTCCAGGGGACACAGTACCATTCTTCAGCTCAGCATTTTTCTCTCTCTCTCGCTGAGTGGCTAGCCCTTTTTGCTTGTCTGCTAGGAGTGGACAGTGCCAAAAATGTTGTCTGCCCTGGTTGGCAAAATGGCTGACTAGGGTTGCTCCTAATTCTCAACAGATCAGAATTTTTTTTATGTATATGTAGATTAGAGAAAGTCTCTATAGCATCATGACTGTCATTATTTTCACCACTAAATGAAGAGACTTGGGGATGTGCCACCATGCTACTTGGGATATTTACATGATCCCAAAATATGCTGTGACCAGAGCAGACCAAAAGAAGGAACCAGATAATATCATTATTGCCCTAGCTCTGTCCTCAGAGGTGAATCTAAGTAGAGGTTCTGCTCTATCCTCTTCCTCTGGTGTTGATTTCACTGCCACTTTATTGCTAGTGCCTCTTTCCTGTCTCTCATTTTGCTTTCTATCAAGCATAGTCCAGATTAGCTGGGCAGGACAAATTTAAATTTATGACACTGTCATAAATATAAAGGGAAGGGTAAACCCCTTTAAAATCCCTCCTGGCCAGAGTAAAAATCCTCTCATTTGTAAAAGGTTAAGAAGCTAAAGGTAACCTCGCTGGCACCTGACCAAAATGACCAATGAGGAGACAAGATACTTTCAAAAGCTGAGAGGAGGGAGAAAAACAAAGGGTCTGTGTCTGTCTGTGTGATGCTTTTGCCGTGGACAGAACAGGAATGGAGTCTTAGAACTTAGTAAGTAATCTAGCTAGGTATGTGTTAGATTATGATTTCTTTAAATGGCTGAGAAAATAGCTGTGCTGTATAGAATGAATATTCCTGTCTGTGTGTCTTTTTTGTAACTTAAAGTTTTGCCTAGAGGGATTCTCTATGTTTTGAATCTAATTACCCTGTAAGGTATTTACCATCCTGATTTTACAGAGGTGATTCTTTTCTTTTTACTTCTAATAAAAGTCTTCTTGTAAGGAAACTGAATGCTTTTTCATTGTTCTAAGATCCAAGGGTTTGGGTCTGTGGTCACCTATGCAAATTGGTGAGGATTTTTACCAAACCTTCCCCAGGAAGTGGGGTGCAAGGTTTGGGAGGATTTTGGGGGGGAAAGACGTGTCCAAACTATGTTTTTTCAGGAACCCCGATAAAGTTTGGTGGTGGCAGTGGAAGTCCAAGGGTAAAATAGTTTGTACCTTGGGGAAGTTTTAACCTAAGCTGGTAAAAGTAAGCTTAGGAGGTTTTCATGCAGGTGCCCACATCTGTACCCTAGAGTTCAGAGTGGGGAAGGAACCTTGACAGACACTTTAATGAGACCACTTTGGCAAGCTGAAAACTATACCTGAGCAGCCTGCTCTTGGTGAAAGTTCAGCCAGTAATAGCCTGACAGCAGAGAACTGAGAGCAACCTATCCATATGTCTTTCTAAATCAAGCAAATGAAACAGCCAAAATCAAGGTCATACATCTAGTAACAAAGAATGTAGGTGACACTTACAAGATGCGCAGAAGCAGATTAAGGTTTCCTGGGACCCTGGCTCAGAGCAAGTGCGGGGGGGGCTCCCCACCCCTTCCACCTGCTGACCCGTCCCCATTCCATCCTTCCACAGCCCTGCTCATAGCCCTACCCCATTCTGCTCCTTCTCCCATGGCCCTGCTCCTGTTCCACCCATGGTCCCACCCCACAACCCATTTGCTCCTTTTTGCCTTCCCTCCCCACTGCAGCCCCAGGACCGGAGAAGCTCTGTCCCCATGCCACTGCCCTGGGGCTATGGCAGGGAGTGAGAGATCCTCCAGCCCTGAGGCTGCAAGAGGGAGTGAGGGCTCCTCTGGTCATGGGGGCTGCAGCCAGGGTCCGTGTGCTGGGGCTTCCCCTGCCCGCCCTGTGGCTTCTACCAGGGCTCCAGGCTTCCCCCACCCCATGGCAGATTTCTGCTGGGGTGCCCATTTTTCTGGGGCCCCCAATTGGCCCAGGGCCCCTGGGAACGGGCTCCATCATCCCATTGGATAATCCACCGCTCAAGATGGGGGACTGTATCCTGGAAAGCAGTGACAAAGAAAAAGACTTAGGGGTTATTATTAGAAAATTAACTGAACATGCGCTTCCAGTAGGATGCTATAGCTAAGAGGGTGAAGTAGGAGGAGGGAAGTGGTATTAACAATGTATATGAGATTAGTGAGATCATTGCTGGAATACTGTGTCCAGCTCTTCTGTCCACATTTCAAAAAGGATTTTGAAAAATCAGAAAGGGTTCAAAAAAGACCTTCAAGAATGACCTGAGGTATGGAAAACATGCATTATAGTGAGAGACAAAGAAGCTCAATCTATTTGGTTTAACCCAGAGAAGGTTAAGATGGCTTGCTTACGGTCTGCAAGTATGTACATGGAGAGCCATCTCTTTTATCTAGCACAAAAAGTATAACAAGATCCAATAGCTGTAAGCTGATGCTAGGCAAATCACATTAGGGATAAGGCACGTTTTTTTAACTGTGAGGGTATCTGTCTTTCTAAAACATATGCTATTGCTCAAACTGAAGTTATGGACTTGATGCGTACATTAAATTGTAATTTGGATAAGTCCAATGGGCTGTGTTAAGCAGGAGATCAGATTAGGTCATCATTATGGTCCCTTCTGGCCACAAAAAACTACAAAAGTATGAAAAAGCATATCCATGAATGGGTAATTGTGTCAGCAGCTGTGCCTATGATCTTTCTAGCATCTGAACTGCAATACAGTCAGAAAATGCATTTCCCCTCTCTTTCAATGTTCTTTTCTCTTTTCCCTTTTCTTTGTGATTGTTTTCTGTTAGGCAGGAGATGAGACAGGATCAGATTTTATTAACCAAACTACTACCTTACACTGATACTATCTTTTTCCCCAATAAGGGCATATAATGCCATATGAGACAATTTCCCTTTAATGATTCTGTACAAAACAAATAGAATGTGGGAGGGAAGTTAAGAGAATAAGGAGGATCCCTAAATGCTCTAACTATTTTTTCTTTCTTTTTTATTTCCATTTTAATACATTTTATAAACAGAATGTCTTTCTGCCATGGATTACAAAAAGTAAAATCTAGTTTCAATCTATAATACCCCCAGATGGAGCTGGTCAAAACTTTCCCATTTATGAAATTTCTACAGAAAATATCATCAAAATTCTGAATTTCCAAAAGGGACAAAGTTTTTTTTTTTAAAAAAGTTCCCTACATTTTTCAACCATCTCCACCAACCGCCCTAATTATTGTTAATGCTGTGACAATAAGAAAAAGGGCAAAGTAAACATTATCACATCCTAACAACTATAATCCTCTGAATAGGGCCCTGAGTCTTTGCTACTTTCTAGAGTATATGAGACTGTAATTATAGGATTAGTGAATAATTTGCTAATAAAACACATCTGGTTGAAATTTCACTGAAATTTTGATATTTGAAAACTTTTTGTAAGCTCTACATTATGGTTGTTTGTTGTTGGTCAGTTTTGTTTGTTTTGTTTTTGTTTTTTGTAGAACCATTATCATTTGGGGAAGCTTAGAAATATGTTTATCTTCCTCTCAGATTTTTCAACTTCAAAGTCCTGGTCCATGAAAAGACGTATGGCTACAGTGCACAGAATCATAGAATCAAAGAACTGTAGGACTGGAAGGGATATTGAGAGGTCACCTACTCCAGTCCCATGCACTCATGGCAGGACAAGTATTATCTAGATCATCCCTGACAGGTGTTTATCTAACCTGTTCTTAAAAATCTCCAATGATGGAGATTCCACAACCCCTTTAGGCAATTTATTCTGACAGTTAGGAAAATTGTCCTACTGTTCAACCTAAACCACCTTTGCTGCAATTTAAGCCCGTTGTTCTTTATCCTATCCTTAGAGGTTAAGGAGAACAAATTTTCTCCCTCCTCCTTACAACAACCTTTTATGTACTTGAAAACTGTTATCATGTCCCCTCTTAGTCATCTCTTCTCCAGACTAAACTAATCAATTTTTTTCAATCTTCCCTCATAGGTCATGTTTTCTAGACCTTTAATAATTTTTGTTACTCTTCTCTGGACTCTCTCCAGTTTGTCCATATCTTTCTTGAAATTATGATGTCCAGAACTGGACTCAATACTCCAGTTAAAGCCTAATCAGTGCAGAGTAGAGTGAAAGAATTACTTCTGCTGCCTTGCTTACAACACTCCTGCTAATACATCCCAGAATGATGTTCACTTTTTTTTGCAACAAGTGTTATACTGTTGACTCATATTTAGCCTGTAATCCAATATGACCCCCAGATCCCTTTCTGCAGTACTCCTTCTGAGGCAGTCATTTCCCATTTTGTATGTGTGAAACTGATTGTTCCTTCCTAAGTGGAGTACTTTGCATTTGTCTTTATTGAATTGTATCCTTTTTCCTTCATATCATTTCTGCAGTTTGTCTAGATCATTTTGAATTTTAATCCTAGCCTCCAAAGTACTTGCAACTCCTCCCAGCTTGGTATCATCAAATTTTATAAGTGTACTCTCTATGCCATTATCTAAATATCTGATGAAGATATTGAACAGAGCTGGACCCAGAACTGATCCCTGTGAGATCCCACTCCAGGTTGATTGTGAACCATTGATAACTGCTTTCTGGGAATGGTTTTCCAACCAGTTATGCACACACCTTATAGTAGTTCCATCTAGGTTGTAGTTCTAGTTTGTTTATGAGAAGGTCATCCGTGACAGTATCAAAAGCCTGACTAAAGTCAAGATATACCACATCTACTACTTACCCCTATCCACAATAATTGTTACCATGTCAAAGAAAGCTATTAGGTTGGTTTGACACAATTTGTACTTGACAAATCCATGCTGACTGTTACCTATCGCCCTATTATCTTCTAGGGGACTGCAAATTGATTGCTTAATTACTTTCTCCATTATATTTCCAGGTACTGAAGTTAAGATGACTGGCCTGTAATTCCCTGGGTTGTCTTTATTTCCCTTTGTATAGATTGGCACTATATTTGCCCTTTCCAGTCGTCTGGAATCTCTTCCATCTTCCATGACTTTTTGACGATAATTACTAATGGTTCAGATCTCTTCAATCAGCTCCTTGAGTATTCTAGGATGTATTTCATCAGGCCCTGGTGACTTGAACACATCTAACGTGTTTAAGTAATTTTTAACTTGTTTCCCCCTATCTTAGCCTCTGTTCCTATCTCATTTTCATTGGCTTTCACTATGTTAGATGTCCAATCACTCCTAACCTTTTTGGTGAAACCCAAAACTAAAAAATAATTTAGCACTTCTGCCATTTCAACTGTTTCTGTTATTGTTCCCCCACCCCACATTGACTTAGATAGATAGGTTACATAGATGTTATAGACATGGGTTTTATGTGAAGTTGTTGCTGTTAAGATGCATAATGTATGTTCCAGGTTCTCTAGCTTTACATATGCTTAACAGGTCTTTTAGGTGTGTTTAGTGGAGGAGGAAGGTTTAAATGGCATTGTTGAATGGTACAATACTATTTTGATCTTTAGGGAATATTCCTTTGAAATATAGTTACACTAGCTAGAAAAGAATAGAGAAGAATAAAGCAGCAACAGAAAAGATGACGTACATCCTGCTAACCCAGTTTTGACTGATATACCAAAAAAGCCTGTGAAAGTTGGATCTATTTAAAGGCATATGTCCAACATTCTCATTTATCTCTTTGTTTATTCTTTCCTTTGAGAGTGTTGTGTTTTTGTTGTTGTTTGTTTGTGATTGAACTTTGTTATACACTGGAAACGCATGACAGTGAGTTAAGGATGATAATTTGCTGAGCTATAAGAAAAAAGTGTGGTGTGTATCTTTCTGTTGTTGAGACACCAGTCGTTTGAGTTAGGGTAAGGTTAAAGTACAGCTCTACTCTAAAGAGTACTATGTAAAAATATCACTTCCATGTCTATTACTTTTGCATATTCAGAGTCATAGATGCTGGGTTCAGTTACAAATAATTAAAAAAACATTTTTACTTCTGTTAGTCTTACATAGATAGTACAGTTTAAAAAGAACAACCTGGATTCTGCTCTTTCCTCTGCACTGTCAATAGCAATTTTTGCTCAGATCCAATCAGTTATAACAGGGCAACCTCACTTATTAGTGATGATGCAGGAGAGGAAAAGAGCCCAGCTTGACTAACAGATATTAGGTTCAATTTTCATTTAGAAAATATGTATATTTTTGTCAATTAAGCACATATTATATGAAAATCATTTTGAGACACTAAACATGGAACCCTACAACGCCAAATTTTACACTCATGTTTCAGAGTAAAACTATACTTTAAGGTATTTTGTGAGGTATGGAAAACTTATGCCGAAAGAACCTGCACAGTATAAGTAGTAAACTTAGAAAATCTAGAAAAATAACTGTCTAGGACCCAGTCTTGCTCCCATCTAAGTCAATGAGAATTGTCTCATTGACTTAAATAGGAATAGATTTTTGGCCCTAGTCTATTTCTTCTTTTTTGTGTGTGCATATGTGAATTAGAATAAGGGGTCAAGGTGGCCATAAACATGACTTACATGCAGGGGTGAAAGTAAGTTAGAGGACTTACCAGTATGCTGGAGTCCTGACCAGGGGGTGTGGCCTCAACCGGAAGAGGTGTGGCCTTAACCAGAAGAGGGAGGGCCTTAAATCCCCAGGCCCTTTAAATCTTGATTTAAAGGCCCTGGGCTCCAGCTGCGGTAGTGGCGGCTGGGAGCCCGGGGCCCTTTAAATCACCCCCAGAGCTACCAGCGGCAGAGGCGGCTGGGAGCCCCGGGGCTCAGGGCCGATTTAAAGGGCCCCGGGCTCCAGCTGCTGCTACCACAGCGGAGCCCCGGGCCCTTTAAATCACTGAGGAGCCCTGGGGGCTCCCGGCTGCCACCGCTACCCCGGGGCTCTGGCAGAGCTTTAAAGGGCCTGGGGCTCTGCTGTGGTAGCAGCCGCTGGAGCCCCGAGCCCTTTCAATCCCTGCCTGAGCCCTGCTGCCTGAGTCCTGGGGTAGCGACGGTGGGGCTCTGGCGGGGATTTAAAGGGCCCCAGGACTCCAGCTGCCACTACCGCCCCGGCCCTTTAAATCCCCTCTGGAGCCCTGCTGCCGCTATCCCAGGGCTCGGGCAGCAGGGCTCAGGCAGGGATTTAAAGGGCCCCGGGGCGGTAGCAGGGGCTGGAGCTCCAGGGCCCTTTAAATCCCCACCAGAGCCCATCTGCAGCTACCCCAGGGCTTCAGCAGCAGGGCTCAGGCAGAGATTTAAGGGACTTGGGGCTCCGGCAGCCGCTAGCGCCCCAGCCTTTTAAATCCCCGCCGGAGACCTGCCACCACTACCCCAGGGCTTTAAATTGCCATCTGGGAAAGCCGGTCCCAGTAGGGCACACTGGCTCTTACCAATACCGGGTTACTTTCACCTCTGCTTACATGTTTTTACATGTACCTTAAAGTATCCCACCTCATTTATTGTACCCTTGTATTATGGGGAAGACAGAACAAAAGAAGGAGAGCTGGTGAATCGTTAGAAAGGAGTCTGGGGCTGAGGAAGCTTGAATAAACCTTTTGAAGATCATCTTTAAAAAAACAAATACAAATTCTATAACTATGAAAATATGTCCTTTTATGGTGAAAGCATTTAAAAAAATACTGAAAATGTCAAGACTGCGATCTGATAATTGAAAACAGACTATCATAGTTTCTGATGGAATTTCCCTTTTTAGCATGAATACAATTTTATGCATCTTAAACCTTCCTTTCATTATTGTTCAAATCAATAAAACATAAAGTGAAATTGCAAAATGTATAATTTCTATCACATGTAATAGGTGTTACTTGTGCTCAATGATAGACAAAATATCACAAGATGGTTTTAAACTTCATTAAGGTGTAATATGTTAAAAAATATTTGTATGGAAAAATAAATTACCCTCCTAGCAAAAGAGGCAAAAATCTCATTTAAAAAAAGGAAAACAGTCACATAGAGGAGAAATTTTACCCTTTCTTATAATGACTGTTACAGTTACTGGGCAAACTGCACACCTGACTCTTTCTGATCTCACCAAGTGCACCCCATCTAGGTTTGAGGCCTCAGACCATTGTTTGCCTCTCAGACTGGGCCCTGAGTAGCAGTCCCTTGTTTATCAGCAGTGATTTACCTCAGCAGGTCTGACTTATGTTCAGACCCTGCAGTTCCATCCCTCCAGGGTAATGATAGTGGTAATCAGTGATCAAAGAGCCTCCTCAAAGCAAAGTGTTATTTATTTAGATCACAAGCATTTCAGAGAAAACATACATTAAAAACAATAAAACAGACTGTATGCATATCTAGCCACCCCCCCACCCCCCCCGCTTACTATTCCTTGGATCTGAAAAAGCCCTCTTGTTTAGACTCTCTGCAAAGTCTCTGTGTCTGTCTCCCTAGAGAGTTTCTGACAACTAACTCCCCACCACCACCTCCTCCTCACCCTGAAAAAGGCTTTTTAATCTTTAGCGTTGTTTTGATTTGTAGCCTTCCAGATTTGACAAAATGTGTCTTGCAACCTGTTAGGGATTAGAGACAGGATTCTCGAAGCCAGCAGTTCACCCCATTTTCTTTCAAGTAAGTTTTGGGGTGTCCTTATTTAGACCTACTATGTGGCTTTCTTGTTTAGTCTTCCCATAGCCCCCTATTAAGTTAGGTCAATACATTCATGTAGGACAGGGATTAGCAACGTTTGATCCATGGCCCGCCAGAGTAAGCCCCCTGGCAGGCCGGGCCAGTTTGTTTACCTGCAACGTCCACAGGTTCAGCTGACTGCGGCTCCCACTGGCGACCAGCACATCCCTCAGCTTCCCGCAGACCCCATAGGCCTGGAGCAGCAAACCACTGTTAGTGGGAGCCATGATCGGCTGAACCTGCAGATGCGGCAGGTAAACAAACTGGCCCGGCCCGCCGCAGGCTTACCCTGGCGGGCCATGGGCCAAATCTTGCCAATTCCTGATGTAGGAGATTATAATAAGCCTTCCACAGTTATACAGCAACTTTACCACACTAACCAGGCCACTTACAATATTCATACCCATTTTTACTTATTACTACTTACAGATGGTGATGTTAAATTGATAACTCCAAATGAATATTCTGAAAACTTTTTAAAAACTTTTTTTACTTTTTTTAGAAAAGGCAGATTTCTTTTGCACTCTGAAATTGGAGTATTTCCATTGATATCATTAGTCTTCACAATGGGCCCAAAGAAAGCATATTACTCATCAATTGTGTGGAATACAGAAACTTTGTCCACTTGTTTTCCAGTATAACACTTTCAAACTTAGTCAGATAAACATTGCTTTATGTTCCTTCCAGAATACTGAGGGCATTTTGCAATGTGATGGATTGAAGATGTTTAAGATCTTCTTCAATTTACTGAGTTCTCACCCACTTAACCTCTATTCTGATAAAACTATCTGTCTAAGTTCTGATGTTTAAAAGTTACATGTGCCACATACTTTGGGAAAGCCATTGACTTCATCAAAGAATGCCAAAACATTTTTTCACACTCATTGATAGAAGCACTTCTGAACTAGTTTTCATTAGTGATATACCACTGACTGGGTGTAGTTCAAAACCATCCTTTTAGATATAAAAACAGAAAGTAGAAGTAAGAACGTCAGGAAGATCAAAATCACACAGCTGCTGAACAAATCTCTTTCCAGACATTCTTATTCACTATGCTGTTTGCTAGATTGTTATGTTTCAATTTTCTTTATACTAGTATTTATTTTCCCATCTCCAGACCATAGTGGGTTTTTTATCTGAAGGTTATACTGCACTTTATAATAAGCACATTTGTTTCAGGTACATTTGATATCTACCAATTTCTTAAGTATTTCTAGTACTTAGCAATGATTTGCAGTGTGACCCTACTACGTTTGTTTGTTTGTTTTTCCTTATCTCTGCATGTTAGAGTTTTTTGTGGCATTGAGCTCAAATGCTGTCTATTTACCTGCTGGTATTCCCCATACCACTAAAAAGGTGGAAGAGATGATTATCATACTGAAATATCATTTTCAGAAGTAACTCTTCCATATAGTGCAGTGCTCTCAGACCTGACTGACACTGGGGACTGTGAGTATATCAGTTTGCTCTACTCTTTGTGCAAGTATGTGAAAATGGTCACTTGTATCACTATACCTCCTATTCTGGGCTAAATTCATTCCACATGTAAGTAGTAGTAACTCCACTGAAGTCACCATTGTTGGGTGTCTGATTTTGAAGTAAATGCCATTGCACTAGAGCTGGATGAAATTTTGTCTGGAACTTTTTTTCTGTGGAAAAAATGTACTATTTGGCAACACCAATATGTTTTTCAAATTCATGTTGGTTTCATTGAATTGTTTGTATGGCATGTGGGGAGGGCGGGGGGAAGGAAAATGCCAAAAAAGTTTTGTTTCAATATGTAACAGGGTGGCTTGCCCATGCGCTAGAAAGCCCAGGGCTAAGCCAGTACTGATTACAGGATGAGCCATACCTGGGTTGACTCAGGTCATCCCCACATAAAAAAGAGCAGGAAGTTGAAGTAAAGGGGAAGCAGTAGCCTATATGATGGTTTGGATTAAGAAATAAGTAGAAGTTAGGTTTGGGGCCTCAATTAGCCTCTCTGTAGAGGAGTATGGAAAATTGAAGATGCAGGTGTGAGCAGTGATGAGCTGCCAGAAACTGAAGAACTGGTTCCTTCAGTCGCTCCAGGTCTTTGGTGGCACTGAAGGGCCCTCCACCAACGTGCCGCCGAAGACCCGGAGCGACTGAACGACCTGCCACCGAAGGACCGCAGGGCAGCCGGGTGAGTAGAAATTCTAAGGGGAGCCTCCCCAGCCGAGAGCTCAGGCGGGACGGACAGGATGGTCCCACGGGCTGCATGTGGCCCACAGGCCAGAGTTTGCCAAACACCTTTAACAACCGATTCTAAACCGGCTTCAAAATTTAACAACCGGTTCGCACGAACCAGTGCGAACCAGCTCCAGCTCACCACTGGGTGTGAGAAAAATCAAAGACACAGTTTAATGGGAAAGTAAGAGTTAGCAAGGACATGACCCAGGGTTATGTTACCATTATGTTTTGATAATGACTGTTTAAGCAAGGTTCTTAATGACCATTTTTTGAGAATTGTGAATGTTTTATTAAAATGCTATCTCTAGTGATCGTAGGGGAACGATATTGATGCAGATGTCAATTTAATATAATGTAAAGATGTTAAGAAGTTGGTAGAAATATAATATGGCAAAGGACAGTTTAATGTTAATTAGTATTATAATGCAGTATGAAAGGAGTAGTTTTGCTAAATTGCAAGCGAGCACCAATTAAGCTGTAATCAAGAATACCATTAGGTTTCAGGATTATAAGGCTGCACTTTACTCTGTTGTCAGACTGGTTACCCATCAATACAGTATTTCATCTTTGAGGGTGAGTATAATCATAGTACTTGTACAAATGGTAGTTGCATGCCTGTTTACCTAATAAATCATTTTTCCTTTTAATAAAGTTTGGGTTTATCATTCAAAGTGTCATCTAGTGTTTCTCAACTAAATACATTTTCTGCAACCGACCTGTAGGCTTGAACCTACAAGCTAAATTGGGTTTTATTGCACCCTTATCTTTAACGACTTCATATGAATTGGGAATATTTCACCATGAAGGCCAGGACACTGAGCAACCATTAGAGGCACTACAAGGAGCACAGAGGCTCTTCCTGCAGGGCCCTGAGTCAACAGCAGGAAAGTTGAAGAAAGCTCTCCAGGCAGGGAGGCCTGGGAGATACCGTACAGGCAGCTGGGCTGAAAAATATGAGAATTGTTTTGTGTTATTTTGGATTAATCAAGAGAGAGACTGAATTTCACTTGGGGCCTACAGGGTCTCTATGAACCAGAGGACTCAATAATTTGAACCCCAAGAGAGGACTGTTTGACCTATTGTTGAACTGAGTGAGTTCTCAAAGGGCCATGGCGAACGAGAAAACAGAGGCAGGGTGCCAGAGAGTGCCCTTTGGCCACGAAGGACCACTCAGAAGTCAGGTTTTTTGTTTAGAAATTCCCTTCGATTTTAGCTTGAAATATTAAATAAACATTATATACTCAAAATCTAAGTGAAATGTTTCATTTCAAGTCAAACAAAATATTGTTTGACCCACTTATACCAGGGTGAATCTATGAATGTTTCTGCTTATATTATCTACCTATATATTTGCAGTATTTTAATTTCTAGACTCTCTGAAAGGAATTAAATGAATTTAAAATGTATAGACACATGAGAATAATAATGTTTTTTTGTTTGAGCATCAATGGGACAAATTGTGCAGCAAATTTTTACTTTTCTGTAGGTAGAACAGGAAGAAAAAGTTATATAACCAATGCATCTGACTTTCTATAACACACATTCTTGTGCTTAGAGGTTCACGTGAGTGGCTAAACTGGTTCATTTTTAAGGATTCTAAAGGACACTGCAATTTAGAGATGGTAATAGTCTGATTTTGTTACAGGTGTTCTAGGCACTGATATGCTTATATCAAAACCCGATTGTGCTGCTTCATGTAGGTAGAACAATATTTTTTTAAGTTACATACAGTGTTGCTTCTTGAATCTAGTGTTTCAAACTTTCTAAAACAAAAGAAGTAGTTCTGAAAAGGCATCCTATTGTCTCAGTGATAATTTGTACTTATATATTTTTTTCAGTTATTAAAGGAACTTTATAAACCAGGAGCAAGAAACAAGCACAACCTGGAATACATAGAAGATAACAGACAAAGCAACGAACAGGTAAAAGCCAGGGTAAAGACTTGACTCCTATACCCAAATGTTTAGAAAAGCCCTGTAAAAAAATGTATTCCATGAATCCCTGTGGGAAAGTATAATGTAGTTCAGTTAATTAGCTTATTAACAACATGAACCATGCAACAATGCATTATCTATGCCTTCTTTTCATGAGGGACACAAGGACTGTCAAGGTTCTTTCCCCACTCTGAACTCTAGGGTACAGATGTGGGGACCTGCATGAAAGACCTCCTAAGGTTATTCTTACCAGCTTAGGTTAAACACTGTCACCACCAAAGTGTTACACAAAGAACAGAGGAAGTGTCCACTTCGAAATGTCTCCCCCCCAAAAACATCCCCCCAAGCCCTACACCTCCTTTCCTCGGGAAGGCTTGATAAAAATCCTCACCAATTTGCATAGGTGAACACAGACCCAAACCTTTCGATCTTAAGAACAATGAGAAGCAATCAGGTTCTTAAAAGAAGAATTTTAATTAAAGTAAAAGAATCACCTCTGTAAAATCAGGGTGGTAAATACCTTACAGGGTCATCATATTCAAAACATAGAGAATCCCTCTAGGCAAAACGTTAAGTTACAAAAAGATACAAAAACAGGAAAATACATTCCATTCAGCACAACTTATTTTATCAGCCATTTAAACAAAACAGAATCTAACGCATAGCTAACTAGATTGCTTACTGACTTTTTACAGGAGTTCTGACCTGCATTCCTGCTCTGGTCCCCGTAAAAACATCACACAGACAGAGAGAACCCTTTATCTCCCCCCCCCCTCCAGCTTTGAAAGTATCTTGTCTCCTCATTGGTCATTTTGGTCAGGTGCCAGTGAGGTTACCTTAGCTTCTTAACCCTTTACAGGTGAAAAGGTTTTTCCTCTGGTCAGAAGGGATTTAAAGGTGTTTTCCTTTCCCTTTATATTTATGACAAGGACAGAGTAGTGAATACTAATATCTACAAAAAAATTAATATAGCTGCATTAGTTTCTGGAAATGGAGAGGAAGGAAACTTTCACTTATTACACTTTTTTCTTTCTATTTATGCTAAGAATCTGAAATGTATTCAAGCAGCTCCTGTCTTACAGTCTGCTTTAGGGAACTGGAATTTACTCACAATACTTTTGCCAAAAGGATAATGAGGAGGTTTGCTGGTTTAATGTTAAAGAAAACTGGACATTTTGCCTTTATTTCCAGAAGTATCCTTAGGGGGTTGATTAATCTAATCATCCATGACTTTTATAGGGTATGCACAATTTGGGTCATATGATTTTAAAACCATCACTATTATAGCAATTCTTGGATGCTTTACTATTTCTAGAGCATAGTTTTATTAGTTCTGGTCCATCTGATCAAAAATAATTACTAACTCTGAAGTAGGAGTAATTAATTTGAGCATATTTCATAACATCACACTAGTGTTGGTAATCTGATAGGAAATGATCTAAAATATACATATCATTCTGGAAAGATTGTTTTCACTTCACTGCCAGAAATGCTTCTGTAAAAACTGCAATGCTTTAGCAGGTCCCACTTCCCCTTATTCATTCATCATTTTCACACATATTAAGGATGAGGAATGGTGATAACTTTCCAACTCAGAAATTTATCTTTTGGCTCTTTTTTTAAACAGATTACAAATCCAAAAGAGACCATTGATCATCTAGGCCAAACTCCTGCACAACACAAGTTAGAGGTCTGCCCTAATTTAATTCCTGTTTGATCTAGAAAACATCTTTTAAAAAAATATCCAATCTGGATTTTAATATTTCCAGTGATGGAGCATCCACCACCACCCTTGGAAAATTGTGCCAGTGTTTAATTACTCTCACTGGTAAAAGTTTGGACCTTATTTCTAGATAAAAATATATCTGGCTTCAACTTCCAGCCATTGGATTTTATTATACCTTTGTCTATTAGATTGAAGAGCTCTCTATAATCATAGTTCTATTCCTCATGTAGGTACTTAAAGACTGATCAAGTTACAGGTTAACCTTCTCTTTAAGATAAATAGGTAGACTCAAGGAGATCAAAGTCACTATAAAGGCAGGTTTTCCAATCCTTATGGCTATTCTCTGAACCCTCTCAAATTTTTCAACCTCCTTGCATTGTTGACACCAGAACTAGACACAGTATTCCAGCAGCGATCTCACCAGTGCCAAATACAGAAGTAATATGACCTCCCTACTTCTACTTGATATTCCCCTGTTTATACATCCAAGGATTGCAATAAGCCATCTAGCCACAGCATCACACTGGGAGTTCATGTTCAGCTGATTATCAACAATGACCCCAAGTCTTCTTCAGTCACAGCTTCTCAAGATAGAGTACCATATCCTGTAATTATGGCCTACATTCGTTATTCCTATAAGTCTGACTTTAAATTTGGCTGTATTGAAATATATATTATTTGCTTGTGCTCAGTTTACCAAGCGATCCAGATAGCTCTGTATCAGTGATCTGAGCTCTTCATTATTTGCCGTTCCCCCAATCTTTGTGTCTTCTGCAAATTTTATCAGTAATTATTTTGTGTGTTCTTGCAGGTCATTGATAAAAATATTAAATCCCTAAGGGCTAAGTCCCAATCACTGTGGGACCTCAGTAGAAACATACCTGCTCAATAATGATTCCCTGTTTACAATGACATTTAGAGATCTAACAGTTAGCCAGGTTTTCAAACCATTTAAGTATGTCATATTGATTTTGTATCATTTCTAGCTTTTTAATCAAAATATTATACAGTACTAATGCCTTGCAGAAGTCTAAGACTATTACCTCAATATAGTATATAATAGAATAAAAAAGTATTACAACTAAAAATACTCAAAACAAAGTCATTTCAAAATGAAAAACCAAAGAGCTTTGTTCAGAAATTTTTTAAGTAGGATATTTTGATATGGATAAAAAAAATTCCTTTATGTTGTGTCCTCCACAACTCCCCAAATCAAATTCTGGTGAATGAGGCTTAGCTGTTTACTCTTAGCAAACAAAAACTTATTAAACAGGGCTGTGCTGGAAAGGATTTAACTCTGTTCCTGAGAAATGCATTACAAATATGTGGTTTTCCACTGGTTATCTTTGCTTTATGGTAAGGTTGGGATAATGGATTTGTCTTTATTGTATAATTTGTGTTTTTAGTAACACAGTAAGTTCTTGTCAGGGATGGTCTAGGTATACGCAACCGTGATTCAGCACAGGGGAGTAGGCTAGATAACTTCTTGAGGTCCTTTCCAGCCCTATATTTCTGTAACTCTGTGTGACCAATTAGGCTGCATACAGCTCATTGCAAGACCAGGGTCCAAGCATTAAAAGCATCACCTTTGTCTGGCTTGTCCTCGTCTGTCCCTCCACGAACACAAGTTGATGCCACACCATTCTATTTTGTTGCGAGCACGTTCTTTCCATTTCTGGCCAAAGAGTTTTGTTATGGGATCGGCCCAGAGTGTTTTCAGTCTGCTCAATGGTTGCTTGTGGTCTCTGGGGATCCAGTCACTGATGCGGGTTGTCCACCAATTGTCTTGCCTGAGGACTACATGACCTGCCCATCTTCGCTTTGTGTAGTACATTGCCTGCCCTACATTTGCCACCTCTGTACACCTTATGATCTCCTCATTCAGTATATGATCATGGAGGGATATCTTGCACATTCACCTTTCCATTGCTCTCTGTGTGACAGTGAATACAATTAAAAGCATACCAAGCCTAAAATTGGTGTTTTTCTTGTTTACTTTTTTCCACCTATGCAATGTCCTAGGTGTTTTGTCACCATTGGAGATTGAACTCTGGATGCAAAAGTGTGTATGTTCTCAACTGCTGAAGCTAATAGATTGAGCTCTGTAGTAAATTCATGAACCACTTTAGTGGCTCAGTGGGGTCCTTCCACTCCGGGTCCTTTGGAGTCCACCCCGTCTTACTATGTCACTGATATGTCAGCTGCCATGGGGAATGAAGCGGTTTCCACTTACAGCTGGGGCCCAGGCCTGTGCACAGGCTGGGTGGGAAACAAATAGTCAATTAGCCCAGGCCCTGGATCAAGGCAGGGCAACAAAGAGTCTGAGGCTCAGGTTTCTGGTCTGGGCAACGCCAGGTTGGAGTGGCAGGGGGGACACAGGCCCACCCACTCCACTGTGTCCCAGGTCAGGGCCCTAGCAGTGGCAAAGCGCTTTGCCCCGGGTCAGCAGGGATCCACACTGCAATACGCTGATTCATCATCTGTCAGCATTGTGGCCAGACAAGGGTCTGCTACCCCTGGGCCACTTCCACACTCCTCTTCTTGGTGTACCTGTTGCCGTGAGGAGGGGTCAAGGTTGACGGAGGCTTCCGGGACCACGACCAAGTCTTTGGCGGTCTGGTCCATTGGTGGTCAGGGCCAGTCGTCTTCTCCCTCTGGGGTCAGGCCCGTGGCAGTATGGGTGGTCCGGGCCAGTTGTCTGCTTTCTCCAGGTCTGAATCAAGTAGCAGCCCCGGTGGCCCAGGCCAGTCCTCTACTCCCTCAGCACCCTCCACTGCTTCTCAGCTCGGGAGGCCACAGAAGCTGTCTGGTCTCTTCAGTGGTTGCCTCCCTACTGAGCTTTCTGGGCCACCTTTTATACTTCCTGCCCCTCCCACCCACTTCCTGGGGGAGGGGCAACTAGGCCCTGGTTCTTCCCACCAGGGCTCAATGCAGGGGCCCTCCCACTCCGGGTCCTTGGGAGGCCACCCCATCTCACTACAACCTCCATGTAGTCCAGACATTAGAGCTAGAGAGCCATATTGTATTGTGGATTACATATAAATCACAATATGCTTTCACTATCACTCTCTCAAAATAATATAATTTACATAACTCACATAATTTTGGAGTGGGGTTTTGGGGATGGAGGAATGAAGATGAAGATCTTGTATAGGTATTAGGACGTATTATCCCCTGTGATGGGGTATAAACATCATCATGGTTCTGAAAGAGTTAATATGGGCATGTGAGGCCAATTATGCTACCCGACTGCACCTGGAGTGTGGAACATGCTTAGCTGAAAAAAAAACTTAAGAAGGGAAGGAGCTGAGTGATGACTATAAAGGAGTGAAGTACAGATTAGAAGCGGGCTGCAGGGAGAAACTCTGTTGTCACTTTCTGGGACTAAAGAGTGGAGAGAAGAGGCAAATCAAGGAGGAGAGTTGGCCCTGGATCCTCTCCCAAGCAGTGAAGACTAGCAGGAGGCCAGGAGAGACATGAAGCAGCCACCAGGGCAGAGCAAGCTCGAGTGCTGAGACTTGATAATAAGATCTGTACTTTCAGGGAGAACACCTGGGGAGATGTTCAGTTGAGGAACTGAGATGAATTAAAGGTCAAGCCTAAAAACATCAGAAGTGAAATTGAACATATGTATATTTGAGTTTGGTATTTTGTTCAGGGTAGAGCCTTGTGAGTCCTGGCCCTGAGAGAAGAGTGAACATAGAAAAGATGTGCGAGCGGCCTCGTGAATGGCTGTGGTAGGACATTTAGAGAGGCAGCAGCAAAGTGTCTGAAGGAGCACATATTGGCTGCAGGTTATAGGGACCCTGGACTGGAACCCAGTGAGTTGGAGGACCAGTGGAGAAGTTTGCCTGAGGCCATGAGAAGGGGATAAGGATGACAAAGCCCTGAGAGAAGTTTGTACTGACTACTGAGCCCAGAATTGAAGGTGGCAGACTGGATGGAGAGATCAGACATTTGTTTGTGTTGGACTTTCTGTTGTCCGGGAAGGGATGGGACTAAATGTGACCGGGCTGGAGGGCAAACTTGTGAGAAGAGAGACCACTGGAGAAGAGGCTCGCTCCTCCAACCAATCATGACACTATGATTACATTCAATTTTTAACACACTAGCTTGATCCAAACTAGTGCAGGTATATCTCCTCAAGGAGGGATTCACACTTCCAGCTGGAAGAGTAGAAATACCTTTTATAAACTAATTAAGGATCATTGGAAGATTTCAGATAAACTAAATGATTTTTTCCCTTATTCTTCATCACAGTGCTATTTAGAAGACAATTACCTGATCCTCAATTTGATAATAATGATGAGACAGTCAGTGGCTGAGATGTCAAGAGAAGATGTGCTGAATCAAATTGATAAACTGTAGTGTCTGATTTTGGTGATTTGTTATTGTCATCCAATAGTTCTGAAGGAATTTAACAATGATGTGGATGAGCTGGCAAAAAATTTACCATAATACAAAATTAGCTACTATGGGGGAGATGGCAAATGTACCAATCTTTAAAAAAAAAAGGCATTGGGTTGATCCAGGGATTTAGAGACCTTATTTTAATACTAGATAATTAAAAAAATAAGTAAGGATAAATCAAAGGAAACTCTGTTCCTCCCATCTACTCAAATGCTATGATTATGACAAAAGTTAATGAATCAAAAGGGACTGGAAGATTTAATTTATTTGGACTTTCATAAAGCCCTTAACAAAGCTCCTTATGAGGTTATTAAGGAAACTAAGCAAGTGTAGGGGAGAAGTAAAGTACTGTCATGGATTTAAACCTGGATAACAGACAGAAAACAGGGTAGATACATGATCCATTTTCAGCTTTGGCAAAATGTCAGGAGTCAAGTGTCAACATTTTCAGAGGTTACAAAATTTATTTAGGTTAGGTAAGATACAGAATATTGTGAGGAACCCAAAAGTACAAGGTAATGTATATTTGGAATATTGAAACCAAAATAGCTGGGTTCTAAACTAATTCAAATTCCTCAAGGGAAAAACATAGATGTTAATATGAACAGAGCTATGAAATCATGTGCTCAGGTCACCTTATTCTGAACTATATAGTAGTGACCTGAATTTGCAACAGGATGCTAGATTAGATGGACCATTGGTATGACATTTTCTATCAGTTAAAAGACTTTTTGGCGTAACTCCAGTGACATCTGTGGAGTTATGCCCAAAGAGAACACAGCACGATAGTCCTGTGTACTACTAGAGCACTTCAGATTTTAAAATCTCTAAGAAAGAGATCATCGGTCAAAAATATTTTACCTCCAAGAGTAATTTGCAATAGCACAAGGGATTACTTATTACCACACACCTATTTGTGGATATCTCAACACTATATTTCTGGATGAGCTTCCTCCCCCACTCCCACCCCCATGACTTTTTGCCACATACTTTTGTATTTTTATGAAATGGATGCATACTGGTGTGAATACAGAGTCAAAGTAAACACACACAAATGCACAAACAAACAAACAAATACACACACCTGTCTTTTCTGAGCTAGTAAAAATTGTGTGAAAATGTACCATATGGCTGATGAAAAAACAATATTTGTGTGCTTAATTTAGCATGTGTTTGGACAGTTAATTGTTTGGGCATGAAAATGTGCATGTTCAAAGAAGTGAAACTGACTCATGCAAACTTTTTTATTCTAATTATAATGGTTATTCTTTGTTCCTAAGCACTCAAACCTAGTTTGCATAGACAAATAAAATCACGGAATCTGCTTCCATAATAAAATACCAAATCAGACATTGACACATTTCATTACTATTTGAAGATAAAGAATTCTTGCTAGATACCAGCGTAACATACTGTAGCCCACTTCCTCAATGTACGTGGGCAGACTGAAACAAGCTGCTAACTCCTGGTGTCTAAATCTGTGACAATTTGTGAATGAATCATACTATACTCCTTAGAACCTGACAAAAGCAATGCTCATTCTGCATCTGGTATGGAATATAATTTGCATATTGAGGAAGTGGAATGTTCGGTTATTCCTGAAGTTCAATTCACATAGTTTCTTTCATGAGCTACCCTCTGCACCCACAAAAAGAAGCAAGGGGAATATAAAAAGTGCCCCTAATACCCAGCCAGAGCTACTCACATCCTAAATCACAGCATAGGAGGAAAAGGCAACTGTCACAGGGCTGCTACTCCCCTTCCTGAACAGGTGGGCGGAGAGTAGGAGGGAAGGGGGAAGAGGTGGAGAGGAAAAAAGAGGGTCCAAATTGTGACTGTGGCATAATTAAGTCCCTGCTCTGCAACTTAATTCTGTCCTTTACCCTAGGTCAGATTGCAAGGTGCCAATAGAATCCTTTGTTGTGGAGTGTAAAGAGCCATGTGTATTCAATATCACTGAAATCCCATAATTATAACAGAATGAATACTTTATCAACTATTGATGAAATATTAAAGTGCTATTGATGAAATATTAAAGTGCTATACTGCTTGAATTTGGTGAACATGCGTTCTTTTTCCTGATATAGAACCCATAGGAACCCATAGGCAGATGAAGAGTGTATTTCCCCCTTAAGCTACTGCCATTTTATATGTATCTTCTTGACTAAAGTGATATCAAGAGCAGTATTTGTTGGCATTACACTCATGTGATAGTAACATTATTCTGGCATTGTTACGAAGGCATCTTGACTCCCAACACCTGGCTAAAAGATTGAAAAGGTTTGAGTAAGCTTTAATGGTTAAAAATCAGAATTAAGTATTGTTGTAGCTACTCTCTTTCAATCATGAGAAAAGTTAAAGTAATCTTTGAACTTTTTAGTGAAACATATTTTGGAAAGTGAGACTAACTATGCATGTGATCTCTATCTGTGGCTTGAAAGAATTCAGTAATTCCTTCTGCTGCTTTAAATTATTAAATGTAGGAGATGCAGAACATTATCCAAAACGTTGACTGCAAAATTCTGCCCTGTCTTTTTCAAGTTCACTGCAGGAGAAACCTCATCCTGTCCTTCCCTCCCCACCAGTTTGCACACTTGTGCAGGAAATGGGCAGAATAGGTGCCTCACAATCCATGGAGTGATGGGCAGATTTCCAGGCATTCAGCACGGTTCCTCATATTTATACTTTAAATGGCTTGAGTGATACATCTGGGTCAAACTAAATTGTGCATTAGGATTGTCACTTTTAAATTGTCAGGTAGAGAGATGCATCTTCTGCTCTTGCTCTTTCCTCCAGAAATTCTCTTCACCTGCCTTCCTCTCTCTCATGACAATATAAAGAAAATAAGATGTTCCAGGTTTTGACTGTAGATTCTCTTCAACCTATGCCAGTCTCACTCTTTGATCTTCAGTATAAAACCTTAATTCATTTCTGATATCTTCACTGATTCAAATAAAACACCAAGTTAATAATTAATTCACAGTGCCACTCTTCACCAGTTCAGGGTTGGTGGTTTCTAATGGGTAACTATTAACTTAGTGAAGACAGTGGGGTCTGGCTCTTAAAGCACTTTGGTCCAAGAGGTACAAATGATATCACAAAGCATTTCAGGTATAATAATGCATTTCCTTCTTGTGATGGGGTGTACCAGACCTTCATGGCCTCCTGCTGTAGGTTCTGCTGCACCACACCCCAGAAAACAGTTCTCTGAGGGGAGAAGAGTAGCCAATTTGGGATCCAGTGAGATCAAGGCTCAGGAGGCCTAAATAAAAGGAGCTGCTTTCAGCAAGTCAGTTCCTGGCTGGAGCCAGAGGAGTGCACAAGGATGTTCCCTAGGCTACATCCAGAAGAACCAGGTCGGGCCGGCTGCTATCAGTGACAGAAGTCCAGAAGGAACCCTGCTGATTTAATTTCAAAGAGGAAATTGTAAAAGCATAAGAAACTACTTTTATTTATAACGGGCCCTGAAGGGCAAGGACTGAGTGACCTGGCCGGAAGGCTGACCCGCCAAAATAGGCTGACTTCTGCAGGGAGTGCTAGGAGACAAAGAGAATGACATCACTGCTTCTGGACAGCAAGGGGATGCTCAAAAGATAAGTGCAACCCACCACTGTTCTGTTCTTGTTTGAAACTTCCATAATTCCATGTTTGTGTCCATCCATTTATTTTGAGTTTTCAACTTAAATTTTGTGACCTCAAATGTGTTCCAGCTGCATGGAGGCTAGGCAAAACTATGCTTTCATGTGTACAATTTTACCATATTAGATTATATATTGTTTTTGTAAGCATAGTTACTGTTCACTGGACACGGAGGTTACCAAATACTTAATTTAGAGAACTAAAAGTTTTGAATATTTTTTCATAGTGTTTACTGATTTTAAAACTATTTTGTGAAATAAAAAAAAAAAACACAGAGTTCAATTGGCTGTGATTTGTGGGGTCAAATTATTCTATATTGCTAAGTATTAAGATAAATCTCAGTATTTCAAATTTCATCAAAATATTCAGCAAAAATATTAATCTGATTGGTTTGTGAATGTTTTGCTGACCAAAATGGAGGATCTGGTTATAATTAGTTTTATTCATAATATAGAGTTCAACCTGCTATTGGTGGCAACGTAACATGAGAACAGACATAGTATATCAGACTAAAGGTCCATCTAACCCACTATCTTGTCTTCTGATGGTGGCCAGTGCCAGGTGCTTCAGAACAGGTAATCATCAAGTAATGCACCTCCCCATTCCCAGCTAGGGAACCACCTGTCACTGCTCCCCCGGCTGGACACTCACCAGACTGCTGTATTTGAATCCAAACACTTCACCTGGGTGCTTTCAAATTTCCCTTGCTTTGAGTAGGATCTCTTTCTTTGATCTCTCTGCATCACTGGCTGGTTGAGGGCATCAGACTCCTGAACTACTACTGAAATAAGGCAGTGGAAAAATGCAGCTGAATGTTGAAATGATTCCATACTAATTATTTTGGGTTATGTGAACAAACAGACTGTTGTGGTTTCAGGAATGTTGAAATATTTCATTTGTATTAAAAATGTAGAAATGACATGTTTCAACACTTCTAGATCTTTTAATTTTTTAAAATATAAGTTTCATAGAAAATTTTGACTTTTCATCCAGTTTTAGAATGAAAAAAGAGTTGGAATTTCCCACAGGATAGACATTATGAATTTTTTCAGCTCTGACTTAGATTGATGGAGGATCTGCCATCTCCCTAGGTAAGTCGTTACAATAAATAATTACCTTCACTGTTAAAAATACTTGCTCTTTATTTCTATTCTGAATTTGTTTAGCTTCAGTTTTCAACATCTCTCTTCCATGTACGTATTTGCAGACTGTTATCAAGTCATCCTTTAACCTTCTCTTGAAGAAACTAAATAGACTGAGTTTTTTAAGTATCTCACTATAAGGTAGGTTTTCAAGGCCTCTCACCATTCTTGTAGCTCTTTTATTGAACCCTTTACAGCTTCTCAACACCATTTTTGAAGTACAGACACCAGACATGGACACAATATTCCAGGAATGATTTCATTAATGACCAATACACAGGTAATAGAATCTCTTTACTCGTACTTTATGTTCCTCTCTTATACATCCAAGGATTACATTCATCCTTTTAGCTGGAGCATTGCACTAGGAGCTCATGTTCAATTAGTGATCTGCCATGACCTATAAGACCTTCTCATTGTCACTTCATTCCAGGATATAGTTCTCCATCTTCCAAGTGTGAACTACATTTAGAGCTGTCTGGAAAATGGAATTTCCTTCCAATGAAAAATTACACATTATTGAAAAAAATCATTCCCAAAATGGATGAAAGGTAAAAAAAAAATGAAATTTTTCATTGAAAGGAAAATCCAGAAATATTCCATTTTGTGAGAACCAAAACATAATGTTTTGGTTTGTCTGCTGCCAGCTTGGTAGGCTGGCTCCCTGGTTTCCCACTAACTGGGAAACCCAGGAAGCTGGGCAGTCTGGGAGCTGGCAATTTGGGGAGCCCTAGGGACCTTCCTGGAACCAGCCAGGAAATAACCAAAAACAAAAGTTGAACTCGAATAATACTGAGGATTGATTTATTACTTGCTTCCCTTATCTGCGCAATTATATTCACTCACAAATCACATTCGTTCTAATGGCAGACTGCAGGAGTGGATGTTGCTTTCGATATTAGGTGACCGAGGGTGATCAGACACCAGCTGACCAGAGATCGAACTGCTAGGCGATGAGAGTCCCCAGAGTCCCTTTGGATCTGCAGGAGGGCTCTACTGCTTTCAGTCTGGTCCTAAGTTCTTGCTGTCATGGGTTACATCTCTCCCTGGCCATTACTGCCATAAATTTATATACAGCCCCATATACACCTTGATTATCCTTACATGGTAATATTTCGGTTCAAGCCTTGTGATTGGTTTCTTACACTCACACTATCTCACTCAGTCCTTGCATTAATTGGTTTGGTTACATATTCATAAGTATGAGTACAATCGGTAATATAACTTTAAGCAAGCAGGTAACATTACTGGGGATTATTTTCTGCTGCTCGTGACTTTGACAGGAAACTGTGCAAATCACATTTCAAGAGCAAGGTAATGACATGACAGGAAACCTAGATACAGACTGCATTCAAAAGAGCAAAGGGGGGAGTCGATGGGGGTGGGGGAAGAGGGACACATGCAGCAGGGTACGTGGGGGCTGTGTCTCGCTACACAACCAACTAAGGAGCTGGTGAAGTGGAATGCCAGGGAACTGGCTAGCTGGCAGCTCACCAGTTGGAAAACCAGGAAGCCTGGGAGCAAGCTTGCCAGCTGGCTGGCTAGCTAATGGGATTAAGGGAAACCAAGAAAGAAGAGTGGGTGGGATGTATCTGCTTCTGATTTAAAGTTTCTGTGGAATTCTTACATTTCCATGGAAGATTTTGATTCTGTCAAAGCAGTACTTTTCTGAATGGGAAACTTTTTTGTCAGAATTTTTTCGACCAGCTTTCCGTGTAGTTTGTTCCTAGATGTATGACCTTGTATATGGCTGTTAAAATGCATATTGATCAAATAAGCCCAGCTTCTCTAGTGATCCAGCTCAATATCTATAACTGACATGTCCCCATCATTACTAACTGCTCCACCAAGTTTTGAAAATTTTGCCAGGAATTATTTTATATTTTCTTCCAGATGTTGAAGAGCATTGTGCCAAGAACAGACCCTTGGTGGACCCAACTAGAAACGCCTGCATAGGATGACGGTTGTACATTTACTGTTTCTTTTTGAGATCTATTAGTTAATCACTTTTTAATCCATTTAATATGGGCTTCATTGATTGTGGATAGTGCGTCTTTTTTTTAAATTAGACTTATTCCCACATGACATTCTATCACAGTTATCTTTATCAACCAAAGTTGCTATCTGATCAAAAAATATACCAAGTTTGATGACTTGCTGTCCATAAAACAATGTTGATTGATATTAATTATGTTCCATTCTTTAATTCCTCATTAATTGTATCCTATATCAACCTCAGTATGATTTTAACCTGGGATGAATGTCAGGCTAAATGGCCTATCATTTATGACCCAAGTCATCCCACTTACTATCTTTAAATATTGGCACAACTTTAGCTTTTCTCCAGTTCTCTGGAATTTCCCCAGTCTTCTAAGATTTGTTAAAAATTAATAATCATGTTTCAGAGATCTCCTCAACTATTTTTAATACTTTGGTTGCAAGTTATCTGGGCCTGCTGATTAAAAAGTATTTAATTTCAATGGTTCCTTTTTTACAACTTCCATAGTTACTGATGCACTAGAAAGTATTTCATTATCAATTTAAGATATGAATATATCATCCTGTATCTTTCCAAATTCAGAACATAAACAAAGATGATTTGATGGTCTTGGGTTCCCTAGGAGAGAATTTTGTATATTTATTTTTTCATTTCTATTCTGTGTTATTAGAGCAGGTTGGATTTTTTTTTTTTTCACATATCAGCAGAAACGCGGGAGAGGGGGAGAAAATATTGACTTTTTTTGATAAAAGCAAGAAACAAATTTAGAAAATTCACTATTTCTCCCTCTGTTCTCTGGCCGGCACAACTTATTAATTATTTATTAATGCTGACAGTGCCATTGGCATTGCACAAGACAGATGGGAACAGGCACTGTACATGTAAAACAGACAAAGAATATGAGATTCACTTGGGACGGCCAGATGAAGGTGTTAAATCTATTTTTGGTGCTTCTCTTGGAGGCATAATATCATTGTATTTCCATTAAGGATACAGCTGTCTTGTCCTTATTAAATGAGACAAACTCTGTGTGAATCAAGGCTTATGCCAAAAGAGTCCTCTGTTTTAAGTCCGCATTATGAATACAACTGTTCTTGTAAAAGGAGAGGATGGAGATTTCTTCACTGTGACCTCAAGAATTCAACCTGCTCTTCCAGAAGAATGTGCAGGTGGCTATGCACACTGTAAAATCATAACCTTAATACACATGCATATGGGAGGGAAGGATTAGCCCTAAATGAAAATGCAGAAAAGTTTCAGGAAGGTGGTTGGGGGGGGAAGTCACATACAGTGCGAGCAGGATCGTATCTGTGCCTCTACCTGTAATGGGGATTTATGTTTCAATGTAAGTTTTCTCATTGACATCAGCCCAATATAGCTAAAGTTCTGTGTAATAAGGTAACTATCCCCTCTAAGGGTTATGTTGAGTGGATGAAGGCCTATGGAAGAAGAGCAGAGACAGGTATTAGGAGAGAGGAAGATGGTCCTGGGAGAAACAGTTAATGCTGGGGAAGACCCATGCTGCTGTTTTATGCTCCCTTCTTTCCTAGCCAACTGTCACAAGCCCTGGGAAGGAGGGCACCATATATGTGGCCTCCTCTCTCATAACATGTAGGGACACCAGCAGGGGAAGGATGGTGGCTGACCTCTCCCAGCTCTGGAGAGAAAGGACTAAGTAAAGAGGGGTCAACTAGGATAAGTTGTTTTAATGCTGCAGCTGGTCTCAATTAGCATAGCTCCAAGAAGGAGGGTTACCTAACACTGGAAGATCTACAGTGCCTACCCTTTACTCGAAGCAAAAGCTTGATTAACATCAGACTCTATGGAGACTTAACTTCCACTGCAAGGGATTGGCATATGGGGATCAAAATGCTGAGGGCTAGAGCCAATCCAAATTTGTGTCACAACATTTTTTAAAACTGAAAATTGCTTTTTTCTTCTTCTTCAAAAAATTCAAATTTGTCATGAAAAGTTTTTAACATTATCAAAATTTTCTATTTTTCTCATTTTCTCTGATACTCTTTACCAAACTTTTACTGAAGTCAGTATAGAGGGTAGTTTTTAACCAATAACCTATGTTTTCTCACTATAAACCAGGCTTTTGGTAAACAAAATATTTTAAAAATGATTTTGATAAAAATGTTGATACAAATTTCTATTAAAAAAAAGATTGTGGTAAATATAAAATGGGACCAGGTCAAAACCTGCAAAACAGAAGTAATGTGATTTTTTTTTTCCAAAATCACTTTCCCCTTTTCCACTGCTGACAGTGTGAGAAACAAACAGCATGCCTTTGTTTACTGATTTATTCCACCCCTCAATATACCACATATACACTTAGTTACAAGCAGATTTGTATAATCTTTACCCCAATCCCAAAGCTGGGTATAAATATTTGCCTAAATCTTGAACTAGCCATGCCTAGCAACTCAAATCAGTTTTATGAGCACGATAGTGTAGTATTTACCCAATCAATTATGTTACCTATCTATAACCTTTCCTCATACTGTAGCAAAACAACAAAGAACAGGTAGACCATATTAACCAGTCCCTTAAATATGAGTGTTAAGGACAGATCATCTTGCCTAGATTTTTCATACAAATTACAGAGTTGTGGAGGATCACACACACACACACACACACACACACACACACACACTAGTTTTGGGACATTTGATTTAAAACACATTTTCTTCTTTGAAACCCTTTGATATATATGCCATATGTGTGCCTTGTCCTGTCACAGTTTTTGCACACATTATAACTATCCAGTCACATACTATTACACGTGAGCATGCACAGTTCCTATAAAAGTAGCCTACATCTTTTCTCATGATAATACTCCTTTGTGCTCTCCTGGTATTACTGAGCATGCTCACTAAACTTGCCAGGCATGGAACAGCCCATGCTCTCACTTTTCCTGCAACTCTGGACTTATGACAAACACCCTCCTCCTGAGCTCCTCCATCTCTTTCCTACAGGTGTCATTGGTTTTAAAAAAACAAAAGTCCAAACAAAATAATTGGATGGCAAAGCAGGATATGCACCCAGAGTGCCTTTCTTGGGTTCAATCCCCAGCACCACCACAATGGTTACAAATCATGTTCCTCTGCACGATCTTGAGCTGGAGGATCCAGAAATCTCCTATTCCTGTGTACAGGCAAGGGAATTAGTGGACATGGCCCACACAGTGCTAACCATGTATATAGTCACTTCCATAAATTCAACATGCATGGTTAATTACTTGCTGCTTATTTCGTTTTTTACAAAACATTACATATACAAATTGCTAGCTGAGGCATATATTTCTCACAAGTTGCGGTAGGCAAAAGCCTAGATTTAAAAAAAAATAGGTTATTCTTTTTCCTCATTAAATAACTTCAGTCACACTTGGTCAGAAGTTCATATTAGCAAAATAAGTGTCCTCTCTTGTTCAGTGGATAGGCATGGATATCAGAGACATTAAGCTGAAATACGTTTTGTGCAAAGCTATTGCTAAATAAGGATGTTTCATAGGATATATCTTGGTGGTGGTGTAACCTACAACCTTTCCTGCTGTATGAAGTTAATATAGTTATGTCTCTGGTGGTAATAAAGCTACATAGTGCCTATGTTACCTTGACAATACAGCTTTCATCTCTGCTGTCTAGAGGTCACAGAAAATGACACTTCAATTCATCAAATAACCCCCGCCCCACTCCCTAGGGCAGAGTTTATAGCTAGTAGGCCAGTCTCTGATATGCAGTGGATAATAATCAAAATGAGTATAGGAGTTTGAAAAATTACAGTTTACTTGTAACTGTTAATTGTAGGGTTTTGTTCCTCTTTGTTTTAATTACAGAAATCTACATAAGAAGAACCATTTCTTAACTGCATTCAATATCAATCCATGAACACACAGATTACATGCTTTTTGTTGTTAAATCTGGTTGAGCTAAGTAAGGAATATGTTCCAGTAGTGTGTCACTGAAAAAGAGGGGGTGGATGCCTAAAAAATGGCATTCTTTTACCAGGGGAATCTTCTTCTTGCATTAAGCTGATACCTTGATCCGTCAAAACCATGAATACACTTTTGATATTTAGGGTATAGGTCAGCTACTATATAGATCCCTTAAGGCTCGTTCCCTGGTTCAGCTGCTAGGAATTGGGTAACCATTGTATGCTCTTAAATATTTTTCAGCATTTTTAGAATATCACTGCTCTAGTTTAGAGAGAAGCCAAACTATTTTATACTTCTTTTCAGCTCTTGGAACTTGAACCGGTGAGATGCTAAGAGCATAGAACTACCACTGAAATCTATGTATTCAGCACCTAATAGATGAGGGAGCTATGTGGTCAATAGGCAAGTGCTTAAGTAATAATAATTATACATAGCTCTTATATAGCATTTTCCATCTGTAGATTATTAAATCTTTACATTTTACTCATGGGAAAATTGAGGCATTGAGTTGTGAAATGCTCTCTCAAGATCACTTTTATGACCAGTAGTTGAGCTGGGAATGAAACCAAGTTTTCCAGAATCCCAGTCCAGCCCCCTGTCCAATGGATCACGTAGCTCCCCCTACCTTATACTGTAATGTTCCCTTACTTAAATTTTTTGAAGTGTCAAAATATAAAATTAAATATATATGCAGCAGATTTGCCTGACTAATAGCCAGATTGTGCCACCCTTACTCACATTAAATAATATCTTACTCTGGAAGTCATCCCATTGATTATAAATGGGACACTTACGGGGTTATAAAATGTGACATCTTTTGTGTAAGGTACTACCTAATCTGAGCAAGGGCTAGTCTTCATTTCAAACTTAACTTGAATTATAACTAGAAAGTTGCCACTCAGTTGAGTCCTGTGCACACACACAAACTCTTAATTCAAGTGTGGTGGTACTTTGAGCACCAGTTGACTCCTTGTCAGGGGATATACGCTCAAGTTAGCACAATTTGTCAGCTGCTAACATGACTACTGTACAGTGTGTCAACTTGAGTGCGACTAATCCTCCACTGCCTTCCCACAATTCCCTCCCATGTACCTAGGCAGTTCAGACAAATTCCCCCACAATTCACCAGAAAGAATTCATAGAACAGTTCAGGTTGTTACACCACAAAGAACCAAGGGATATGCCCTCAAAAGTCCTAACACCTCACAAAGATAAGTGCATCAACAATGTAGACAAAGCAGCTCTGGTGTTATTTTGCAATGTGGCTATTCTCACTGAAGCTAGGCTAGCTCCAAAGGAGTAACATGCTTGTAGATATTCAAGTTAACTGTGAAGTGAAGACAAATCATATGATTGGCAGACTCTGGCTCTAAATTAAGGTTTTACTTAATGCAAGCCTGTTTCACTCAAAATCATCTCCATAAATATCTGTGAATGTCAACTTTACAGAGAATAAATGTTAATAGATTTACCTGACTAAAATAATGTTTGTGGGAAACTGGAGTTCAGTAAATCTGCATTTTGTATTTCTAACTGTAAAACAATATATCCATTTATTTCATGATTCTAAAAACATCATGTAAACATTTTGAAAAGAATAAAAGAAGGGGGAAATAATTAGAAGGGGGAAATAATGCAACACTTCCAGCAGGAATATGTTAGATATTTTAAATGAATTACAAGCCTTGATAAAGTTATCTCTTCTGTGTTCACTTTCTGCAAACATTTGTGAAACTGAAATTAACTGGCATAAATATTCCCAGAAAACAAACATTAAATTCACACATGTAAGTATTCTCTCCACAAGTGTCTGTTAAAACATCTAACATCGGCAACCTTTGGCATGTGGCCCACCAGGGTAAGCCCCCTGGTTGGCTGATTGCAGGTCCCACTGGCCGCGGTTCACTGCTCAAGGCCAGTGGGGGCTGTGGGAAGCGGTGGCCAGCACATCCCTTGGCCCGCACCGCTTCCTGCAGCCCACATTGGCCTGGAGTGGCGAACCGTGGACAGTGGGGGCTGCAATCTGCCGACCCTGCGGTCGTGGCAGGTAAACAAATAGGCCCGACCTGCCAGGGGGCTTACCCTGGCGGGCCATATGCCAAAGGTTGATGATCCCGGGACTAGTCATAAGTAAGCATCCTGGGTTGATTTTTGTTTTCAAATCCAAAGAGTAAAAAAAACATAAATTTTCAAACAATTGTATTCAAGAAAGTTAAAATCCATTTGCAGATATTCTGTGGTTAAATTCATTTAGGAATCACCCATTGAATCAATGGCAGAGCTCCCATTCACTTCAGTCATGCAGGATCAGGACCCAAATGCATTTTCCATTCTCAGAAGAATGGTGCTGTCATAAATATAAAGGGAAGGGTAAACCCCTTTAAAATCCCTCCTGGCCAGAGGAAAAAATCCTCTCACCTGTAAAGGGTTAAGAAGCTAAAGGTAACCTCACTGGCACCTGACCAAAATGACCAATGAGGAGACAAAATACTTTCAAAAGCTGGGAGGAGGGAGAGAAACAAAGGGTCTGTGTCTGTCTGTATGCTGCTTTTGCCGGGGATAGAACAGGAATGGAGTCTTAGAACTTTAGTAAGTAATCTAGCTAGGTATGCGTTAGATTATGATTTCTTTAAATGGCTGAGAAAAGAACTGTGCTGAATGGAATGACTATTCCTGTCTGTGTGTCTTTTTTTGTAACTTAAGGTTTTGCCTAGAGGGATTCTCTATGTTTTGAATCTAATTACCCTGTAAGGTATCTACCATCCTGATTTTACAGAGGGGATTTCTTTACTTCTATTAAAAGTCTTCTTGTAAGAAAACTGAATGCTTTTTCATTGTTCTCAGATCCAAGGGTTTGGGTCTGTGGTCACCTATGCAAATTGGTGAGGATTTTTACCAAACCTTTCCCAGGAAGTGGGGTGCAAGGGTTGGGAGGATTTTGCGGGGGAAAGACGTGTCCAAACTACGTTTCCCAGTAAACCCAGTTAGAGTTTGGTGGTGGCAGTGGAGATCCAGGGACAAGGGATAAAATTAATTTGTACCTTGGGAAAGTTTTAACCTAAGCTGGTGAAAGTAAGCTTAGGAGGTTTTCATGCAGGTCCCCACATCTGTACCCTAGAGTTCAAAGTGGGGGAGGAACCTTGATAGGTGCATTTGGAGTGTCCAGTTGAAACTATGGCTTTGGCTGCTATAGGTTGATGCAATAGGGTGTGTTAGAATATAGATATGCAGGCCTGCCTGTAAAGGCCTATACTTTAAGAGGTTAGGTGTATTTTTATCACTTAGCTTGTTACAGAGTTATAAAACCACAAGAATCAAAGCCACAAGTCTGCCTGTGTATGGGCCTTCTCTCCCTAGGATAGTCTGAGGCTTTTTTCTTAGGCTAAGGCCTTTGACTAAGCAACAAGGGCAGCCATAAACTGGGAAGTGAATGGTCATATCCTCACATTCCAAACCAGTCACATTGAAATAAGGTGGCATTGGGCTGTTAGGAATACAATCCTGTCCTGATAGTGCCCATCACCACCAGATAAAGAAACAGATCTTATGAAACAGATCTTATCCTCTAGTGGAGACCAGCCCCTTCTATGGATACTGCTGAACAATTGTGCCACAAATAACTTTTTATCCTTGGCTACAAAAATCCTCCAGAAGAGAACTTTTTTTTTTTTTTTTTTTTGCCTTTGGAATGCACCAAAATGCAGGTATTTAAAACTAAAAAATATAACCCAGAAGAAGATATTTCTGTAAAGGCTTTATCCATCTCCTTTTACAAATAACTCAGTTCAAACACTGGCAAAAGAATTATTTCAGACAGTGGCAAGCATTTGGCGTTACCTAAGTGTATCAGATTAAGAGGTTCACTTCAAAAGAATTTTTTAATGACATTTATATTAGTTTTACAAATGATCAATATCAGCAAACAATAGGACACAACTGGATTTTGTTATATTCTGGGATCAAATACGTATTGACAACAGTATACCAGCAGGAATTAAATACATAGTTTGCTACTATATGGTTATATTACTGAAGTATGTAGTAATAAGTTAAATAAGTTGCATGAAAAGTCTGATATACCATACTGGCACAATAATTACAGGGTTCCCTAAATAATATCGCTTCTTATTTGTTTTCTGTGTACTGTGCCTTTTAAGTAGAGAGGAGTCCTGCTTCTGCAGAAAAGGAAGCTACCATTTTCTTGGTGGATGGAAAAGAAGGCACCCAAGATTTTGTCATTTTGACTCATTAATAGTTAAAAAATCAACTTTTCAATGTCTTTGCAGACTGGGGGCCAGATCACCTGGTAAATCACCTGATGATCTGGCCCTCTGAATTCTCTACCTCAGATACAAAGGTTCAAACATGTTTTTCAAGCACTACTAATAAAAGCATTATGGCCCCCTGTTTATTTAACAATTTTTATACATTTGCTCCAATGTAAGATCTCTGGACACTTAAGCACATGCTTAACTGTAAGCATGTGAATATCCCTGTGAAGTCAATGAGACTACTCACATGCTTAATTTTGTGTATGTGTAAGCATCTGCAGGAACAGGGCCTAATACTTCATTCCAAATCTTAATTAGGTGAGATTGTGAATAAATGACTTACATTTGTCTATTTCTTTTAGCATCTCAATATTAATGTTCTCAAATTTTTCACTTTATCTTTAAGTTATTATGTTTCTATTACTACATTATCCTGACTGTTAAATTTTATTCCTGCCTTGAATTTATGGATTCTCTTCCACCTAGGACACAGTACATGCTTCCAATGCAGTTGCATTCTCATTATTATTCTCATCACCATTAGTAATGGATTAACTATCATTCTCATCACAAAAAACAAGTTCATTATCTGATAAGACAAAAATTTCTTCTGATATATCAAGAGGTATTTGATATGCCTTATTTATATTCTCAATAGGCCTCTCTCCCTCGCTTGCTGGATGAGAATTATCCTTCCATAAGTAAATTGTCATTCTACTTATTACTCCATTCTGACTGAGGTGTTTTTTTTTTTCTCCTTTGCAACATGGGATCCTTACTTGTTTTTTGCCTTCCTTCAGTTAATTGGTTTACGACTCGTGAAAAACAGTAGTTGATCCATCCTTGAATATATAAAGCAGGTTCTATTTTTATATGAACTTAATGTCTAGCAATAATTTAAATAGAAAAAAACTAATTCTATATTTTCTTAAATAAATAGATTAGTTAATTTAAACATATATTTATTTGCTGAAATTATTTAATACTGCACATGAGGTTCTGTGTCTATATTAACTCCATAACAGGCCTCATTTGTGGAATTCATGCTAATCATGACCTTAATGGAGCAAAGTTTTTGTGTTTGTTCTTAGGCTTCATTTCAGAAGATGGGAAGGATTTTGTTGTTGTTGTTGTTGTTCTTGTGGATCTAACATTTGAAATCACTTCTATTAAAATTATTCCATTGATTCTAGTGCCAGCATTTAATTAACTGCCACTTATTTGCCATCCTTTTTAAATATATGGAGCACATTTAAAATATACACAAAAAGAAAAGGAGTACTTGTGGCACCTTAGAGACTAACCAATTTATTTGAGCATAAGCTTTCGTGAGCTACAGCTCACTTCTATTAGATCATATGTTTTCTTAGGAGACATGCTGTCCTGTTCTTCAGAGCTGGAAAAAACTTCAGACAACCATAGAAAGTAGTAATGGTGGAAGAGAAGGGCACATGTTACTTGACCATCACATACTGCTGCTAAATTAACAAAGGAGGATGTGAACAGGCCACTGAAGGAGGAATCAGGACTGTTGTTCTATTCCCCCTAGCATGAAAACATGATGTACAATATTTTTGAAATATGTACATATTACTTTTCAATTAGGAACACAGTCTCTGACTCTCCTGCTACTGCACCGGGCAAGGGAAACACATGCTGCAGTATTTCAAAGTCAGTTGCTCTGCCAGTATGGTGTGCTCTGTTCAACTGGTCCCTGATTTTCAAAGTCAGAAGAGTCCTATACATTTAGGCATACAAAGAGTAGAGGCAACATAACAATTATTTTCCTATCTTAAGAAATCATTCTGAATGTCTAATAATATGTTACATTAGCATCCAAATATGCTGGCTACTATACAGATATATAGGGAGACAAAGTCCTTTCCTTGAGGAGACTGCAATTTAAAATGACCAAAAACAGGTGTGTGTGTGTGTGTGTGTGTGTGTGTGTGTTTATTTAGTTGTAAGAGAAAACAGAAGCTCAGAGAATAAGTGTTATTGTCACAATATGCTGCAACAAAAAAGAGACATTTAAGAGGGAAGGAGCATGGGAGGAAGATTCAAACCAAAGTCGTGATAGTGAACACTTCCAAACTTTGGAAAGTTAGGATCCAGATCTAAACATTGCAGCTCAGGGCCATCTCTCAGAAGAAAAATGTGGAGAATAAGAAGCAACGGCAGACGTAGTAGGAACATTTCTTTCCTCTATACTTTGATGACAGTGGAGGCAAAAACAGTGGTGTCAAAACCCATCGGAGCAGGAGTTATGTATGACCCATGTCCAAGGGCTTGAACCCAACTATAGATTAGGAAGAAGTAAGAACTATACTTCAACCACAGACAATAGCGTGACAGGTGACAAATCAGAAATTTTGTAGTTATGATATTTTTCACGGACCCACCCACTGCAGCTGCTTTTTAAAATGATTAAGAAAAAAATGTAAACTGAAGCGTGGAGTAAGCCAGATGAAAATAATGATTCTAATTAGATGAAAATCCATGCACACTGTGTTCCAGAGTATGCCAGTTTTATTCACATTGGTAGTACCATCTTTCTCAAATAGTCCCTGTGATGGGTTAGTCTGCAATGCTCCCTCTTACCCAGTCAATTACATTAGAAGTGTTACTTTTAAAAAATCTATTTATCTGGCTCCTTTGGCACTCGAGGATGCCCTGACATGACTTCTGATCTACCAGGAGGTGATTATCATGTTATCCAGCTATCTTTGGCCCCTGCTGCATTACAGTAACGATAACTTGCATCAGTAACAAATTCTTGGTGAGAGGATTTAATGGGGACCATTTTCCTTCTCTTGGCCTATTTTTAAAGACCCTTTGTCTGGAGGATTTCCTTGTGCTTTCATCTTTCTGCAAATATCCTATTTCCATTATAGAAAATATCAGGTTGCTGTTTGCTTATGTACTTTTTGCTAATCCATTTTCTGGGTGGGAATCCAGCATGCTTTCTCTATGCATATAGAAACCTCTGAACCTAGGGATAAAGCTCCTGGCAATCACTCTTCAGAGAGGGGCTAGGAAGAATAAGGTCCTGCTCCTCCTGGCCCGTTAGTGTATGCTTTGCAGTCTCCATTTCTTAGTATGAAACACATTTCCAGGAAGTCCTTTTACCCAGTATCATTCTGTTCTCTTTGATAATTCTGCATGAAAGGGCTGCTTGTTGTTTCCAGTTTGGTCACCCTGATTTCTGCTAAATTAGATCTATCACCCAGCCTGAGAATGCTTGATGAGTTATCTGTTTTTAATTTGACACCACTTACACAGCATAAAGAGCCTGCCTGCATGCTGAGAATTAACAGAGGTGGTATTCCTTGCCAAATGCTGTTCAGAGCGCCTACGTCTGAGCTCTGAAAACTGTGTGTGCAATGGAGGAAGGGGGGAAAATAGATTGTGTTGCCATCAGTTTGCTAGTCTTCTGATATTTCCCTACATTTTGCATCTTGCTTCTGGGAGGGTTAAGAGACATAACAATATGATCTGATGTCCAGTATTTATCATTTTCAAGGCAACATTATTCAAGTGCCTGAAAAATCCCTCCAGTTATTATTGTTTGTATTACAGTAGTTGCTTGGGGCCCCAGTCATTGACCAGGATCCCTTTATGTTAGTCATGCTACAAAGACAGAACAAAAAGACAGTCCCAGACCCAAGGAGCTTATCAAGCTGCCAGCAAGCCCCACCACCCCAAGCTAAAACTTTTGCTTACCCCAGCAGTTTTCTTTTCTTAAAGTTTTGTTAATCCACTGTGACATAATGCACAAAATGCAATAGCAAAGAAATCTACAAAGAATACACTAAACATCACATGTCATCCTTAAGAGCCTAAATGCTGGAGTTGGGAGTGGCAGAAAGAAAGTAATATATATTTCTTTCTTTCTTTCTTTCTTTCTTTCTTTCTTTCTATATATATATTATTCTTGTTTAAGAGAAAAACACACAGGAAAGGGTGAGAGTGACTAGAGTTTCATGGTGGCAGGTGAATGTTTGGATCTTTTCTTTAAATGAGGATGCTATAGAAACTGGTATCCCCAAGTGATTCTTACACTTTCTCAAAAATATGTTTAGGAGAAGAAAAAGAAAAAACCTCAGCAAATGTTAATGTGGGAGCTACTTATGGCACTATTTCCCAAAAATTCAGTCCTAACTCTGGAAATCATCTGAATTCATCACTAGCCATAACTTTTTATTGGATGGTATTTACAGCTACTTTGAGTTACTCATCAGAAAGTATAATCTGCATTTAGACATATTCCTATGGAAACAATCAACTATGCCTGTCAGTCAGAGTGACAACTCCACAGTTACAGTTTAAGAGTCACACTAGGGAAGGAATAAGAAAAGGAATGAAATGTACTGTTCTGTGAGTGTGGGAGTGTTATAGTTTGACTGCTCAACTGCTAACCCACATAATTCTTTTCTGGCACATAAACTATAGACTCAGCTGTTTTTAGTCCACTCTCATTTTTAAAAAAAATAAGCCCTGAAATGTTGACTACAGTAACTTAAGACCTGATTTCAAAAGGGGCATCAAATCCATTTTGTGGTAATGAATAATTGTGTGGTCAATGGAAGTTCCTTAGATATCTATCTACCTGATTTTTTAAATATTTTTTTTGTAGACTAACCACTACTGGACATCAGTTTCAGCTGAAAATCTGTGCCTCAGAAATTAGCCCACATCTGTAAAAGCAGGCCCATAGAGTAAATTTTCTTCACCTGCATGAATCCAAGCAATAAGGACTTATGCATGTGAGGTTTTTTTTTTGTTGTTGTTGTTGGTTTTTTTGGCAAATTGGGGAGCCACAATCCACATGGGTACATACTCCCTGCAGCAGTGACCACAGCTGGAACAGTCTCTAATAGTTTCTTTATTGCACTTGCCTGGAGTTGTAAGTCGGCAGGATCCATGTAATCATAGGGCCTATGACCCACCCCAGCTCACCCTCCACACGTTTATTTGTGTCAGTCTGTATAGGACAGACTCAAAGGCATCACCTTTAGAAAACAGGTGAGGTAGCGCCTGTGCACTCATGCCACAGAAAAGTCCCTCCTCTCCACATTGCAGCCTCCCCAGAGAGCAAAAGAAGTACAGAGGCCCATAGAAAGTCTTGACATCTTAAACATGCAATATTGCCTCACAGTATTAGTCCCAAATATATGCTACTAGCTTCCAAAGGGAAAGTGAGATCAATTGAAAAGATCATTAAATATTCCATAGAAAGTTCCTCAGCTATGGCCAAAGAGCACGCAGTGTAGGTTGGTTGGCCGGGGGGGTTGTAAAAAGTTGTCAAAACGTTCTCATTTGTAATTTCTTGACCCCAAGACAGATCTTTGTGGCTGTCTTATGAGCCTGGAGGCTACTCTAGAGCAGTGGTTCTCAAAGCCGGTCCGCCGCTTGTTCAGGGAAAGCCCCTGGTGGGCCGGGCCAGTTTGTTTACCTGCCGCGTCCGCAGGTTCGGCTGATCGCGGCTCCCACTGGCCACGGTTCACCGCTCCTGGCCAATGGGGGCTGCAGAAAGCGGCGCAGGCCGAGGGATGTGCTGGCCGCCCTTCCCACAGCCCCCATTGGCCTGGAGCGGTGAACCGCGGCCAGTGGGAGCCGCGATCGGCCGAACCTGTGGACGTGGCAGGTAAAAAAACCGGCCCGGCCCGCCAGGGGCTTTCCCTGAACAAGCGGCGGACCAGCTTTGAGAACCACTGCTCTAGAGTACATTTGTTACTCAGAATTTCATGGAATTGGTAATTGCTGTGATAAATATAGCATTTTCCTGCAATATCTTTGAGAGATCTAACTGTATTAAGTTTGTTTATCACTGTGGGATAGGAACTGTATGTTCTTCCATGGGAAAGGTGGACCACACGTCTTCCAGGAACTAAGAACAGTGGGGGATAACTAGATAAATTCCCTCATGTTGCAACACCTCCAGAGAGGTACCACTTCTTGGGTAGGCTGCCTTTACCAGTTCAGAGTAGATTATCCAGAGTCCAACAGGTAAAGAAAGGACTTGTTGATAAACAGTCTGAGTTTAAACTGACTCAGGGCCTTCATTCTGATCTAGCAAATTGCCAGGATCTTCTGTCCAAGGGGAGGGCCCTAATTCTTAGGGAAGGGTTGGAAGGATTTATATCTGCCAGAGACCATTGCGGAGACATCAGGGTGATCTCTGGTAAGCTTCTTAGCATGCATGTAGTTTCTTTTATTATTTTAATGTCTTCTCTACAGTGCTTTTACCTTAAGAATAAATATGCTTGCTTAAAAAGAACTGATTTGTTCATAGCCTTTCAAGAGAAAGCAAAGAATAGATCGGGGTTCCCAAACTTGGTTCAGGGTAAACCCCTGGCAGGCCGCAAGATGCTTTGTTTACCTGAGCGTCCGCAGGTACGATGGCTCGTAGCTCCCAGTGGCTGCGGTTCGTGGCCCACCAGGGACTGACCCTGAACAAGCTGTGAACCAAGTTTGGATACCCCTGGAATAGATGCTGGCCTGTTTAGGCAGTCTGGCTTGCTGGGATTATCACAGGGTGAGCAGGGAACTGTGCAGCCTGGAAAAACCCTGATCAGGAGAGAGACAGATGGCCAAGGAGAAGTGATGATTGTGGAGCCTGGAGCCTAGAATGGATGCCCTTGAGGGACCAAAGAGTGGGTTACAGGTGCAGTTGCCCTGCATTGTCACAATGGTTAGTCAACAGTTTAAATCCATTCACAAAATTAAGAACATTTTTACCAATTACTTTTTTTTAATGACCTTCAAACAAAATACATCCAGAGTTATTCACTCATCTGACCTTGAGAGCTAGGTACATTTTTTCTTTTTAGGTAGGTAATTATTTTCTTCCTTAAAGACACACATTTTTGCTGAATTCATAGAAAAGACAAAGAAGTCTGTTTTGTGGATTTCCTAACTTATTTTGCTGACTGAAATGAATTGTAACAATTCAATTTTTCAATAGCAATTTATTTATCTTCTTTGTTTTTTTTTTCCTCTGAAGAGGCATTTGTGCATTGTTTTTTGGATATTGCTAAGGCTTTATTTTAGATATCTGCTCTTAGCTATAGTCTCCAAACAGATACTGATATGAAACTTCTTAGATTTGATTGTGTTTCAGTACTGCATTTTCTAAACAAGCTGTATAGTTTGTAGCAAACACTAAAAGATGTTATGTTGCTATAGCATTCTTTACAATTATGGATTTCATGTCCCCTAATTTCAAGAAGTTTTGCTTGGATTATCACATCATAAGATTTTTCCCTTATTCTGTTCTGGCAAAAAATTATTCTTTAATGATTTCAAATATTGACTTTTTTTAAACAAGTGTCAGTAACAACTCTGTTTTTCCCACACTCAGGTTATGCATATACAGCACACCATGCTATTTATATTTGAGTAATTTTCAATAGTGAAATTACATCTCCTTTTTATGAATGTTCAATCAGCTTTTGTTAACAGAGGTATTTGGTATTGTGATTACCATCCAATTCTACAAAGATAGCATGATTTGAGAGATTACATATATGAATAGGTAGATCCAGAAAAGATAATCGACTTGAGCCTCCATTCCCAGTTGGGATCCAAACTTTTTTAAGGTTCAGTTAAGTCCAGTTTTGTTTTGTTCTTCTTTTGACCTTGCCCAAATCAGGAATTGTTGAAAACTTTACAAGAAAGCCTATTTCCACAAGATTTCCATCCTATTTTGTACCAAAAAGGTTTTAAATCAGTTCAGATTAGTACACCTTGTGCAGAGTTTATCCATATTGATGTTCTCTCTAGAGATTTGCTCATTGCTAAGTAATAAGATGGGTTACTTGCCATCATCACAAGATAAACTGTCTCTCCTGAACTGTTTCAAATAGTGCCAAATGCGAACTCTGTGATATGCAGAGATGTTCAATAGGCTCTAGAGGTGGTCGAATTATTCATTAATAATGTATCCAGAAGATTTAACCCTATCTCCATTTGTAAATGATCTACAAGCAGGTTGTGACTTCTGTCAATTTGCTTGCGGTTTTCAGTTGTTTGTGCAATAGTGTAGGCAAATAAATTAAATCTATTGATTTTTTCATGAAATGGTTCTGTCTGTGATTCACAATTCATGTCAGGTGATTGGTAACTAAGTCATACAATATTGTCTATCTTCCCTAACTGTATCTCTAGGAGGCACTAGAAAGAGACTCATTAACACCTTTTGCTCCCAAAATGAAAAACAGACTTTGAATTCTTACTAAGGCACAGCACATTGTACAAAATTTTGCTCATGTTTGGCCTCTGGGCTTGATCAGAACATGCAGACAAATAGAAGACAGACACAGGAATGGATTTAAGCAGAAGAGTGAGACTTTATTAACTTAACTAGGGGGGTGAGCTGCATTTACACACACGCATACAGAGACACACACACCTTCTCAGTGGTGTTTCTGAAATTTAATTTGGTGTAGTGTAGGGTGGGATATACACAAGGGGGATAGAAGAAACCCCCAGGGAACCTCAGTCTGCAGAGACTTCAGGTATGGCCTTCTCCTTACAGCACTTTCCCAGCCATGTTCCAGGCTCATTTATCTCTGGGAGCTGACCCTTTTAGCTTTCATCCACACTGACCACAATATGCAACACATTAGTCTTTTGATATTCCACCTGACGTTAAAATTCTGTCCTTACTCCTTTTAAACTAAACTGTGCTGCCACAATGCTGCGAGGGAGACAAAAATCCCTCCAGACCACCGCTAACTTTGCCCTACTGGGAAAAACTGTTTCCTGATCTCAGATCAGGTGATCTGTCATACCCACAGCATCCTGGAAATGCAGCTCAGTATACCTTAATCACACAGAGGAAGGATGGAGTAATAAGATGAGCCCCAGACATGTAGGACAGCTGTAAATTGAGAAGGGGACAATGAGAGGTAATCCATTCCCTTAATCCTACTCCCCCTCCAGCTGGCCAATGGGAGACAAAGAAGCCTCTCCCCTCCCTGAAGCACATGTGCATGAGCATTTGGAGGGACAAGGAAGGGCTTGGCTTATCTGGGCATGAGGCTTCCCCTTCCACTCTCAAGAGTTGGCCATCCACTTCCTAGTCTGGCCAAATTTATCCCCCACTGAGAAGGGGGTGGGAATTTGTTGAACCAAGACTATTGTAAGGTAGCAACTGAATGTACAACAGGTACCTGATTTAATTTGCCTTTGTTAGTGTCATAAATTTAAAGGAACCAAGGACACACTTGGCATCATGAGCCATACCACAGCCAGCTAAATAAGCATGTGACTTCGTTGAACCTACACCAACTTACAGCAATGAGTAACCAGCCCCAAATGATGAGATTGCTTAATCATTGTATTCCTTTCTTTCCATCTCCCTTTTTCAATAGTGCATTTTGAGGGAAGCAATCTAAAGAGAGCAAAAGATATATAGATATATATTTAATCAACGAGAGGAAAGAACGGGTTGTGAGGCAATTGACAGAGAGATTTTGACCACTTTTAACTTAAAATAAGGACATTATGAGGCACTTAAAACAGTCTTTAAAATGGTTTGATAGGAACTGTGGCATTTTACACTTACTTTTTTTCCTTGCATACCAGTCATAAGAAAAAATGGCAGTAGCTTTGCAAATTAAGGTAAATAAGATGGATAACATATTTGTTGCATTGTGATATTTCTTATAGCTAAGGATAATAGTTGCCTCCAGCACCTAGATATACTCACTCAGGGCCATGTCCTTCAAGGTATCAAAATATGACTTGAGACTACATCCCTGTGTTTATAGATCATCCTGTAATCGTTTTGAAGAAGCTTCTTTCATTAGGGATATAAATAGTAGTTTAAATCAAGTACCCTCATTAAATTCCAGGAAATTAAACATTGAAGTTGTTTGCAGTCAGGCCTGTTCTAGCAATGTTGTCTCGCCAACATTTTGCTGGAAATCAAATCTTAATGGTCATGCCATTTTTCAGAATTATCCTAAAGATATGCCTCCCTGCAGAAAGATAAATGTTATTATAAGTGGCAAGAAAAGATCTATCCTGGTATAAAGTAGAAATTGCCTAAGGTAACTGTGACTGAGCTGTTCTTAATGGAAAAATGAAAATCGAGAACTTGATATCCTTCTGCAATTGCTACTGGATTTTTTTTACTGAAGCTGTGAATCTGAAGATAAAGCTTACTATACATTTGTCCACTGGGACACTTAAAAAAATTCTACAGCTATGAAACAATACAACTTTAAATTCATCTGTTGCACACACTCATTTGGTAAAAAAAAATAACACATATAAATTTCATATTACACTTTGTAGAATGTAAATGACCCATGCAAGTACTTACGGAAATGTGGGGGAAACATTCTCTATGACATTTCAAATACGCAAAAGCAAAAAATATTGATTTTGAGAAGGTATCAGAATTACATATGATAATGTATATGATATGGTAAATGACTTCTTGTTTTAATTGCACCAGCATAGAACTTCTTAGTAGCACTGAAATGCTTTGCTTCTGCCACTACAGTGCTTCCTTTTGTTATGTTTTCTTTACATTTGTAATGCTGTTTGGACCCAATCTACTATCCACTGAAGTTAATGGCCAAGTTCTCTTTGACTTCAGTGGGTATAAGATTAGATCTTTTAAGCATAGAGGAATCCAATGTTCACATTGCTGCATGCATCTAAGAAATATGTTTCCATATATTTATAAGTATAGTAAGAGTTGCTATCTTAAAATACCCACAGCCTACTCTTTATGGTTGCCTACATATGGAAAACAGTCAGCTGTTGAATGTTTATGCCTCTATAACATCGTATAGGAGTTTGATCTAGGAAGCTGACTGTTCTGTGAGCTAAGATCACAAGGACATTGCTGTATAGCTTCAAGGCATGAGTAAAACTTGAACTATTCATTATGAACAATTCATCATGTTTGACTCTTCTGTTTTGGAATTGTTGGCAAAACTAATAATACTTTCTTACAAAGCTTTATTCATAAAGCTTCAGTTAATAGTATCTGCAAATATATGACTCTGGGATGTTCATAAACTCACTGAAAGGAGTGTTTGCTGTAGTATTCAATACTTGGAATTTGCTAATGGAACTGTGATTGGTGGCTTGATGCATGCATGGTTTCAGTCCCCTGGCTGGATGACATAACACTGATAAGTAGAAGCTGTGCCTGAAGAAATGTATGATGCTGTATTGCAGGCTCACAGGGAGAGAGTGCTATAGGTTAAGAGCTATGGCAGGAAATAAACCAGCCTTGGAAACTACAGAATATCTTGTGATTTTTTTGTCTTCTTTTGTGCAAGTGAGAGCATTATGTCTAGTTACATATGTGGACTTCTGTGATGTGGCATATAAACCTCATACATCTAGGATTCAGGGACTGGGAAGAGGCAGGAACTGGATAAACTGGCATCAATTACACCTTTAGTATAAAGTGGTTTGGCTTTTGGGCCACAGACGTCCTGTGAGTAGACAGATGGAAGTCTCTTCTAAAAGCCCACATATGTAACTAGACATAATGCTCTCACTTGTTTGTAAAAGACATTTCATATACTAACTGTTCAACATGCAAGAACTTTCACTGTAGAAAAATCCTCCTAAGAGCAGCATTAGCTGTTAAGGTAATTATTCTTTGGAAATGGAAATCTACTGCACAGTTAAAAATATTGATCCCCTATAGTAGTCTAAATTGAGTTGGCCAGTTTAGAAAGTGTCTTTTTTATGCAAATGGAAGACTTCCAGTATCAGAGGGCATTCATCAGCATTTCTTGAAATTTATTAATATACTACTTTTGGCTATTCATTCCATGAGAAAACATAAGTTTCTTCAAATAGGTCGATCAGTCTTGTATAAACCCGTCCTTTCTCATTTTATTTATGTTGTTCCTGTCCCCTTTCTTTTTTGCATGTTGTTCATATATGTTTTTATTATTGCTTATTTCAGTTTCAACTAAACTTAATTGATCTAAGGCTAGAGCACTGGACTGGGACTCTGGGGACCAGGGCTTTATCCTGGCTCTGCCAGGAGCTTGCTGGTTGACCTTGGGCAAGTTACTTCACTGCTCTGTGCCTAAATTTCCAAATCCATAAAATGGGGAGAATGATACTAACCTCTTTTTAAAAGTGTTTTGAGACTTACTGCATAAGAACTAGGGATTATTATTAAGAACCCAGTGTTTTCATGAATTTGAATAAACTGGGTTAAAATAACACCTATGTTCAAACAATGAAACTTTCAAATGGACAAGCTGGTAGATTTACTTTAAAGCAATGGCCACCAAACTGTAGTCTATGGTTCTTCTCCTGGCACTTTGCACAAAGAGACATTTTCAGGCTCAGGTATTGGGGAAATATAGGGTAGAAAGGGGAGTCCAGTCATTCCTGTCAGTATGCTTTGTGCAGAGCCAGACTTTTCTGTTAGGACAGGCTGTGAAGCCAGTCACTAGGGATTACCCTGGGTACAGTAGGTGATACTGAGGGATATTGTAATTGTCCTATTCCTTTCGAAGCCCCTGGCATAGAGGGTTTTAAGGGTGTTGGTGGGGGAATGACTGTACTGAAGTATCCTACACAATTTGAAAGAATTTCAGCAGGAGAGATTGAGAAACCCCATGCCAGAATGCTCTGCAGTGCAGTAGGTAGGTCACTCTCCTATAGTATAGAAGATCAAAGTTCAGATCCCTTACCCACATCACACACAGCTTTCTTTGGCTGCCAGAACAGCCGATTGGGTCTGTTGGTAGCAACATGAAAGTTAAAGCAGCCCTGAGGCCATTCAACTAATGCAGAGGGCTGGGCAGCTCCCCACCCAACCCCAGAATGTTTCCAACTACGTTCTTACGCCCAGGGAGATTGAGGTGCTCTCCTACTGGTTTTTTAATGTTACAGTTCTTGATGTCTGATTGGTGTCCATTTATTCTTTTACATAGAGACTGTTCGGTTTGGCCAATGTACATGGCAGAGGGGCATTGCTGGCACATGGTGGCGGCATATATCACATTGGTAGATGTGCAGGTGAATGAGCCCCTGTTGGTGTGGCTGATGTGGTTAGGTCCTGTGATGGTGTCCCTTGAATAGATATGTGGACAGAGTTGGCAATGGCATTTGTTGCAGGGATTGGTTCCTGAATTAATGTTTCTGTTGTGTTGTGTGTAGTTGCTGGTGAGTATTTGCTTAAGGTTAGGAGGCTGTCTGTAAGCGATGACTGACCTGTCTCCCAAGATCTGTGAGAGTGAGGGATCATCCTTCAGGATAGGTTGTAGATCCTTGATGATTGCTGGAGAGGTTTTAGTTGGGGGCTGTAGGTGATGGCTAGTGGCATTCTGTTTCTTTCTTTGTTGGGCCTGTCCTCCCTGGACACTCAATAACAGACTTTAAAGTGGCAATTTGTCAACAAAAAAACTTCAAAAATAGACTTTAATGAGAAACTGCAGAACTGGAATTAATTTGCCAACTTGACACCATCAAATTAGGCCTGAATAAAGACTGGGAGTGGCTGGGTCACTACAAAAAATAATTTCCCCTTTGTTGATATTCACACCTTCTGTCAATTGTTGGGAATGGGCCACATCCACCCTGATTGAATTGGCCTCGTTAGCGCTGACCCCCCAACCTGGCAAGGCAAGTCCCATCTTTTCATGTGCTGTATATTTATACCTGCTTACTGTATTTTTCATGCCATGCATCTGATGAAGTGGGTTGTAGCCCACGAAAACTTATGCCCAAATAAATTTGCCAGATTGACTAGTGTAACCCAAAAAAGAATGACAGGTTTCAGAGGAACAGCCGTGTTAGTCTGTATTCGCAAAAAGAAAAGGAGTACTTGTGGCACCTTAGAGACTAACCAATTTATTTGAGCATGAGCTTTCGTGAGCTACAGCTCACTTCATCAGATGTTTACCGTGGAAACTGCAGCAGACTTTATATACACACAGAGAATATGAAACAATACCTCCTCCCACCCCACTGTCCTGCTGGTAATAGCTTATCTAAAGTGATCAACAGGTGGGCCATTTCCAGCACAAATCCAGGTTTTCTCACCCTCCACCCCCCACACAAATTCACTCTCCTGCTGGTGCTAGCCCATCCAAAGTGACAACTCTTTACATAATCAAGTCGGGCTATTTCCTGCATAGATCAAGGTTTTCTCACATCCCCCCCACCCCCATACACACACAAACTCACTCTCCTGCTGGTAATAGCTCATCTAAACTGACCACTCTCCAAGTTTAAATCCAAGTTAAACCAGAACATCTGGGGGGGGGGGGGGTAGGAAAAAACAAGAAGAAACAGGCTACCTTGCATAATGACTTAGCCACTCCCAGTCTCTATTTAAGCCTAAATTAATAGTATCCAATCTGCAAATGAATTCCAATTCAGCAGTTTCTCGCTGGAGTCTGGATTTGAAGTTTTTTTGTTTTAAGATAGCGACCTTCATGTCTGTGATTGCGTGACCAGAGAGATTGAAGTGTTCTCCGACTGGTTTATGAATGTTATGATTCTTGACATCTGATTTGTGTCCATTTATTCTTTTACGTAGAGACTGTCCAGTTTGACCAATGTACATGGCAGAGGGGCACTGCTGGCACATGATGGCATATATCACATTGGTGGATGTGCAGGTGAACGAGCCTCTGATAGTGTGGCTGATGTTATTAGGCCCTGTGATGGTGTCCCCTGAATAGATATGTGGGCACAATTGGCAACGGGCTTTGTTGCAAGGATAAGTTCCTGGGTTAGTGGTTCTGTTGTGTGGTATGTGGTTGTTGGTGAGTATTTGCTTCAGGTTGCGGGGCTGTCTGTAGGCAAGGACTGGCCTGTCTCCCAAGACTGGTGAGAGTGTTGGGTCATCCTTTAGGATAGGTTGTAGATCCTTAATAATGCGTTGGAGGGGTTTTAGTTGGGGGCTGAAGGTGACCGCTAGTGGCGTTCTGTTATTTTCTTTGTTAGGCCTGTCCTGTAGTAGGTAACTTCTGGGAACTCTTCTGGCTCTATCAATCTGTTTCTTTACTTCTGCAGGTGGGTATTGTAGTTGTAAGAAAGCTTGACAGAGATCTTGTAGGTGTTTGTCTCTGTCTGAGGGGTTGGAGCAAATGCGGTTGTATCGCAGAGCTTGGCTGTAGACGATGGATCGTGTGGTGTGGTCAGGGTGAAAGCTGGAGGCATGCAGGTAGGAATAGCGGTCAGTAGGTTTCCGGTATAGGGTGGTGTTTATGTGGCCATTGTTTATTAGCACTGTAGTGTCCAGGAAGTGGATCTCTTGTGTGGACTGGACCAGGCTGAGGTTGGTGGTGGGATGGAAATTGTTGAAATCGTGGTGGAATTCCTCAAGGGCTTCTTTTCCATGGGTCCAGATGATGAAGATGTCATCAATATAGCGCAAGTAGAGTAGGGGCTTTAGGGGACGAGAGCTGAGGAAGCGTTGGAGAGTGGTCAGTTTAGATGAGCTATTACCAGCAGGAGAGTGAGTTTGTGTGTGTATGGGGGTGGGGGGGATGTGAGAAAACCTTGATCTATGCAGGAAATAGCCCGACTTGATTATGTAAAGAGTTGTCACTTTGGATGGGCTAGCACCAGCAGGAGAGTGAATTTGTGTGGGGGGTGGAGGGTGAGAAAACCTGGATTTGTGCTGGAAATGGCCCACCTGTTGATCACTTTAGATAAGCTATTACCAGCAGGACAGTGGGGTGGGAGGAGGTATTGTTTCATATTCTCTGTGTGTATATAAAGTCTGCTGCAGTTTCCACGGTAAACATCTGATGAAGTGAGCTGTAGCTCACGAAAGCTCATGCTCAAATAAATTGGTTAGTCTCTAAGGTGCCACAAGTACTCCTTTTCTTTTTCCAAAAAAGAATTTGGCCCAGGGGAGTGAGATGTACACATTACCAGTCCTTGAGCCTATATATATGCCCCTACAGTAGTATACCAACAATGCTCCCTACACCATGGGCTGCAACAAGAGTAGCATAGAGCCATTAAGACAAATCTATGCTATGATCAGGGTGACTTACAAGCCACTTTCATCAGTTTTACATATCCTTTTTGGCACTGCATAGTGAAACCTACATTGATCAGGAAGAATATATTGAGATCTAAGAGTTGTGAGCTGAGCATGCAGACTGCCAACTTGATGCAGAAAGTAGATCTTGGAAAAGGCTAGGTAATGGTTTATTAGTATTAGATTGCTGTGTTTTTTTTCTTTCATTCCTCTCCCTTCCCGCCCCCAGAAAATCTATCTTACAACTAGGCTTTTGTTGTTAGCTGAACACACAGGTCACATAAAGACAGCTATTTAAAATGCTTACAGCTATTTGAGAACATCTGCATAATCAGTGGAGTATGTATTTTAAATATTGTTGGAAGGAGAACAGCATTTTGAGGTCAACTTCTTTTATGGGATTTCTAGGACATTTTGTAAAAAGAAGCCCACAACCAATGTTTTATCAGGGCAGTAACAGACCATATACATTTCTTAGACTGCATCTTAAAGCACCTAAAGTGAAATTTATTACAGTGCAGGAAAGCTCTGCCCAAATGCTTTTAAAATTCTTTGCCACCAGTGGCTGATCACTCATATTTTTTCCCCCTAAAAGATGATAAATCTAATGTATTGTAGCAGGTCACTGACTTTAGTTCCATATAATCACATGGAAGTATAACCCAAATCTAGGTATCCCATCAGGGAGTAGTGATCTAAATGCAGAAAGCAGCCATACTTGAAAACCGAGAACCATTAGTGCTTCCTTGACAAACACCAGGCTACCTGTCTGAGATAAAACACTGTCTGAACCTGGAAATCCCAGATGGCAGGAAAGGACAATAGACAAGATGTCATTTCCCTTACTCTGATTAGACTATAAAGACCCTAACACTCAAATGTTACTCTGCAGCCTTCAAGCAGACTGTGACCTTTCTGGGTTATTCTTTGCTAGGCATTGCTGAGCAAGGAAATGTAGCATAAGACTCACACACTTTGCCTTAATCTCTGCTCAAGATCATGCTCTCTGAAGACTTTGATACTAAAACAAGCTTCACAGTCACAAAGCCCTGACAATACTGTCTGTGATCTATATCTATGAAATATATATATATATATTACAAGGCCACTTGTATACCTCCCCACTCTCCCCCCCTCCCCCAACACCAACTGTTCCTTTCACAAAGAACTTCACTTAGCATGGCAAGTTATGGACATTTTGGAAGTGAAATTTCTAATCCAGCTTGCATGAAGGCTGCATAATAGCCTCTTTTAGTGTAAGAGCTTTGATGACAATTAGATGGTGACATACCCAATTTCAGGATTTTGTTAATTTTATACAGTAGTGTTTGCTAACTGATACTCTCATACATCTGCTAAAATCTCAGCATTTTAAGGCAGACCTGCCCCCATTGCGACTTTATCACATATTCCCCTTGTCAAGCCTGACAGGCACAAGGCACTGTTGCTGGGAAATTTTCCATGAGGGAGATTGGAGATGTCTTATTAAAACACACACAAAAGCACCTGAAGTACTGAGTAATAAAACAAACAACCTGCATTGTCGTAAAACCAGGAAAGAAGAAAAGGTTCAGACATGGAAAAAAGATCATAGAATGAGCAATTATAGTATCTGGATTTTTTTCCTGCATTTTGAAATATTTATAAATGCTATGCTTTAATTAAAGAAAATTATATTCAGGGCTTAACCCTGGCCTTTAAACCAAGGTGCAAAGTAGGATTGGTGTGGAATACCAGGAGTTCCCAAAAACTTCACGTGTAGTCTCTGAAAGGGTGAAGCATGTGATAACTCACCACAGGCCCAGCTCTGGACAGAGACAGAAGAGGTAAAAGTATTAGAATTAAAGAAGAAATCATTAGTGTATCAATTTAATCATCCATATTCTGAAACATAAAAATGAAACTGGATTGGACTAGAGAAAAGTTTACACTTAAGATGTTCAGTGAAATTCTTGCCCCTTTATTTTTTATCTCAAGTGTGGCAAACTTCCATTTGTTTGTGGGCTAATCAAAGATGAGCTAGTACAGTAGAGCCTCAGAGTTACACCAGAGTTAACTGACCCGTCAACCATATGCCTCATTTGGAACTGGAAGTACACAATTAGGCAGCAGCAGAGACAACAACAACAAAAAGCAAATGCAGGACAGTACTGTGTTAAACTACTGAAAAAATAAAGGGAAAACTGCATTTTTCTTCTGCATAGTAAAGTTTAAAAGCTGTATTAAGTCAATGTTCAGTTGTAAACTTTTGAAAGAACAACCATACTGTATTGTTCAGTTATGAATATTTCAGAGTTACGAACAACCTCCATTCCCAAGGTGTTTGTAATTCTGAGGTTCTACTGTAGTTATATTTAACTGACCATCATACTAACGCATATCACAATCATTGTGTTCGTTCCCAGTCTGTATAATTTTTATATAATTCTCATCATTAGAATATCTGTGTATCACTCTCTGAAATAGAACTGTACTTTGCAGCTCAGCAATCTGCTATTGCTATTAATAAGTATTTCATAAGAACACAAGAATGGCCATACTTGGTCAGACAAAAGGTCTATCTAGCACAGTATTCTGTCTTCCAACAGAAGGCAATGCCAGGTGCCCTAGAGGGAATGAACAGAACAGGCAAACACCAAGTGATCCATCCCCTACTGCCCACTCTCAACCTCTTGTAAACAGCCTAGGGGCACTATCCCTGCCCATCCTGGCTAATAGCCATTGATGGACCTATCCTCCATGAACTTATCTAGTTCTTTTTTGAACCCTGTTATAGTCTTGGCCTTCACAACATCCTCTGGGAAAGAGTTCCATAGGTTGATTGTGAGTTGTGTGATGAAATACTTCCTTTTGTTTGTTTTAAACCTGCTGCCTATTAATTTCATTTGGTGACCCTTAGTTCTTGTGTTATGAGGAGTAACTAACACCTCATTATTTACTTTCTCAACACCAGTTTTGATTCTATAGACCTCAATCATATCCCCCCTTAGTCGTCTCTTTTCCAAGCTGAAAAGTCCCAGTCTTATTAATCTCTCATCATATGGAAGCTGTTCCATACCTCTAATTGTTTTGTTGCCCTTTTCTGAACCTTTTCCAATTCCAATATACCTTATTTGAGATGGGGCAACCACATCTGTTGTTCAAGTGTTCAAGACATGGGCATACCATGGATTTATATAGAAGCAATATGGTCTTTTCTGTCTTATTATCTATCCCTTTCTTAATGATTCACAACTTTCTGTTTGCTTTTTTGACTGCTGCTGCACACTGAGTGGATGTTTTCAGAGAACTATCCACAATGACGCCAACATTTTTCTTGAATGGTAACAGCTAGTTTAGGCGCTATCATTTGTATATGTGTAGCTGGGATTACGTTTTTCCAATGTGCATTACTTTGCATTTATCAACACTGAATTTCATCTGCCATTTTGTTGCCCAGTCCCCCTGTTTTGTGAGATCCCTTTGTAACTCTTCGCAGTCTGTTTTAGACTTAATATCTTGAATAGTTTTGTATTTCAAGTGGACATTGTTGTGCATTGATTTTAAAATTTAGCACAAACTTTTTTTTTTCAATTGTAGGTAGGTGTCCACAACTGCCATAAACTTGGAGACAGATCCATAGTAATAGCTCAGAAAACAGAGGCTGAAAGGGAATGATAGTAAATGACCCTGTTGCTCTAGAAGTGATCTCTCTCTACCACAGACAGAAGACTTGGACTGGGAAAGTTTTCATTGCTGCTGCCTCTGCTGTCTTTGTTCTGTAGCTACTGCATATCTATCTCAGGGAAACCCAGCAGGCTTCCTCTCCAGGATTCATACTGTAGCACTTTTCATAAGCACTAAAGTTGCTTCCTTATCAAAAATCCTTTTCTGACTTTTGTTGTGTTTTTTTAACTCTATGACTGATCCCCAAAATACTGAAAGTTCCAAAGTGAGAGCTATGGGAGGAGTGGAGATGTTTTTAGGGGAAAACCTCCCAGCACTTTAAAGCTTGAAATAGTACTGTCAAGAAAGAAAGAAAGAAAGAAAGAAAGAAAGAAAGAAAGAAAGAAACCTTACCCTTTATAGGTTTTTAGGGCTCCGATATGCATTACCATTGTGTCATCTGTCAAGTGCTTGATGGAGAGGAAGTATCTGTATGTGATTTGCAAATAAAAATTGACAATTCTTCAGCAATATGGATAGTATTGATTAGACCAAAGATAACTTTAAAATCATTCATTTATCCTCTCTATGCCCCCATCACAGCACTGTGAAAAAAAATCCTAAAATGTAGTACAAACTTGATCTTTAATTACAAACTAGGGCAACAAATAGAGAGGTTTGAACACCAGGGAGAAAAGGAAGGATGGTAGGTAATAGATAAAGAGCCATCAGTAGTCCTTTGGTGAGGAGGGAAGGGTAGGACAATGCTTTTAAGTGTCATTTGAAGTGGAGACAGAAGAGTGAAGATGGATATCAAGGAAAAGTGAATGACAGAGTATTGCACTTATTACAACAGTGGTTCAATTGCCTACTGAGCAAAGATGCAAGATTGAGTTCCCCTAAAGATGGGCCCTCAAGCTTGTAAAAGTATGTTAGGTTGAGATTCAAGGAGCAGGTCTCCAACATAACCAGGGATTATAGTATTAAAGACTTTAAAAAGAAACCATAAAAGTTTAAAATCCATCTGCTACTTTACACACAGCCATGTTAAATAATGCTGGGCAGGTGCAATATAATCACAATTACCCAAAGCAACAAGTAAACAAGCTGATGTATTTTGCAACAGCTGCAAGTGGACGCAAACCAGTGCTAGAAGCCCTGCTCCAAGGAAGTTACAATAAATAGCCTTATGTCAACAAGGGCACATGTTGCTTTTTTGTGAGGTGATCATGAGGTCAAAAGAGAGAAATATTTTGCTTACCTGGAATTTATTTCTTGTAATGGGTGTCTTCATAAAATAGACCTATACATTCAATCACAATGGAGGCACTTTAGAATTTTTTCTCCTCTTCCTCTTTGAGCTCAAAAAGAAAAGGAGGACTTGTGGCACCTTAGAGACTAACCAATTTATTTGAGCATAAGCTTTCGTGAGCTACAGCTCACTTCATCACGGAAGCTTATGCTTAAATAAATTTGTTAGTCTCTAAGGTGCCACAAGTCCTCCTTTTCTTTTTGTGGATACAGACTAACACGGCTGCTACTCTGAAACCTGTCTCCTTTTACTGGTAGAGCACAACACTCTGACCCTAACTATGGAAGTAATCTCCCCAGCGTCTGTATAAAAATAAAACACACTAGCCAGAGAACATGAGCACCATTATAGATGACCATTAAGAATTACAGCATGCTGAGAAAAGCCGTTGGGATGTGTGGTAGAATGGTGTGGCCTAGGAGGCATCGACACATGCACAGTCTGGAGGAATCACAAGAAGAGCAGATCATAGAGTCTGTTCTAAAAAGGTCACCAGGTTCCGATTATGGAAAATCTAATCCATTTGAAGTTCCCAGCAGTTTGTGAGAGGAAACTGTCACTTTCTCTTTTAGAAAGCAGTGAGCCTAAACATGCTCTGAAAAAAAGAAAAAAGTTCAGCTGCTTCCATTGAATAAACCCATGAGCAATCTTTAGTTCTTGTTTGAAAGAAAGGGTGTAACCTGCACAAAGATGGGCACTCAGCACAAAACCTGAAATCTACTCCAAAGGGTTTAAAATAAAAATAAAAAGCTTTGAAAGACACACATGTTAGTATGCTGTAGCAAGGTTCTTTGGTACTTAAGTTATGACCACATAGCACTTTGCCAGCTTGGTTTTCCCTGTGGCAAAGCAGCTGTTAACCTATAAGTAGGTGACTGTTTAGACCAAGGGTTTTCCTGTGTTGAATGTTGCTTTCAGTTTAGGTAATGGGACATTGAACATAGAATCATAGAATCATAGAATATAAGGGTTGGAAGGGACCCCAGAAGGTCATCTAGTCCAACCCCCTGCTCGAAGCAGGACCAAATCCCAGTTAAATCATCCCAGCCAGGGCTTTGTCAAGCCTGACCTTAAAAACCTCTAAGGAAGGAGATTCTACCACCTCCCTAGGTAACGCATTCCAGTGTTTCACCACCCTCTTAGTGAAAAAGTTTTTCCTAATATCCAATCTAAACCTCCCCCACTGCAACTTGAGACCATTACTCCTCGTTCTGTCATCTGCTACCATTGAGAACAGTCTAGAACCATCCTCTTTGGAACCCCCTTTCAGGTAGTTGAAAGCAGCTATCAAATCCCCCCTCATTCTTCTCTTCTGCAGGCTAAACAATCCCAGCTCCCTCAGCCTCTCCTCATAACTCATGTGTTCCAGACCCCTAATCATTTTTGTTGCCCTTCGCTGGACTCTCTCCAATTTATCCACATCCTTCTTGAAGTGTGGGGTCCAAAACTGGACACAGTACTCCAGATGAGGCCTCACCAATGTCGAATAGAGGGGAACGATCATGTCCCTCGATCTGCTCGCTATGCCCCTACTTCTACATCCCAAAATGCCATTGGCCTTCTTGGCAACAAGGGCACACTGCTGACTCATATCCAGCTTCTCGTCCACTGTCACCCCTAGGTCCTTTTCCGCAGAACTGCTGCCTAGCCATTCGGTCCCTAGTCTGTAGCTGTGCATTGGGTTCTTCCGTCCTAAGTGCAGGACCCTGCACTTATCCTTATTGAACCTCATCAGATTTCTTTTGGCCCAATCCTCCAATTTGTCTAGGTCCTTCTGTATCCTATCCCTCCCCTCCAGCGTATCTACCACTCCTCCCAGTTTAGTATCATCCGCAAATTTGCTGAGAGTGCAATCCACACCATCCTCCAGATCATTTATGAAGATATTGAACAAAACCGGCCCCAGGACCGACCCTTGGGGCACTCCACTTGATACCGGCTGCCAACTAGACATGGAGCCATTGATCACTACCCGTTGAGCCCGACAATCTAGCCAGCTTTCTACCCACCTTATAGTGCATTCTTCCAGCCCATACTTCCTTAACTTGCTGACAAGAATACTGTGGGAGACCGTGTCAAAAGCTTTGCTAAAGTCAAGAAACAATACATCCACTGCTTTCCCTTCATCCACAGAACCAGTAATCTCATCATAGAAGGCGATTAGATTAGTCAGGCATGACCTTCCCTTGGTGAATCCATGCTGGCTGTTCCTGATCACTTTCCTCTCATGCAAGTGCTTCAGGATTGATTCTTTGAGGACCTGCTCCATGATTTTTCCAGGGACTGAGGTGAGGCTGACTGGCCTGTCGTTCCCAGGATCCTCCTTCTTCCCTTTTTTAAAGATTGGCACTACATTAGCCTTTTTCCAGTCATCCGGGACTTCCCCCGTTCGCCACGAGTTTTCAAAGATAATGGCCAATGGCTCTGCAATCACAGCCGCCAATTCCTTCAGCACTCTCGGATGCAACTCGTCCGGCCCCATGGACTTGTGCACGTCCAGCTTTTCTAAATAGTCCCTAACCACCTCTATCTCCACAGAGGGCTGGCCATCTCTTCCCCATTTTGCGATGCCCAGCGCAGCAGTCTGGGAGCTGACCTTGTTAGTGAAAACAGAGGCAAAAAAAGCATTGAGTACATTAGCTTGTACTGAACACATACTGGTGAAGTAAAAGCTATTTGTTATTTGTTTTGACAGGTCACCTTTATATTATATATTTGCAGTTTTCATACATTAACTCTACTCTCTCTTATCCCCCATTGTATCTCTCTGAAAAATGAAGCACTTAAAAGTGCAGCTTTCATCTCCAAATTCTCCACTCTGCAGTGCATCCTCTCTCCTTCATAGTCTCACTTATTTTTCCTCTTGCTGCTTTTCAGTGACAAAACAAAACAAAAAGCTGTTTTGTGGCTCAGTTTTGCCTGTTTCTTTCTCACTCAGTATCTTCTTAAAATGAAAAGAAAACAGAATCAGATGAGTTGCATTAGTGCTTTAAAATACTGAATTCCCTCTATGCTTCCTCTCTCACCTGTCTGATTATTTTACCTGTCTAGTCACAAACCCACTTTCCTTTCTCCCACAAAATCATGTTCTGAAACGATATCACTTACAGGCCATAGCTGCCCATTTTCAAAATAATAATTTCCCATTGTCCTACAGGTGCAAATTCAAATATATTTCTCTTTCTCTGGGGATGCAATCCAGATCACAATGAAGTTGAATCCTACTAAACAAGTGATAGCTTTGAAGGACTTCTGCTGCTGAATTTGCTGCAAGGGGAAAAATAGAGAGCTCTAGTTCAGAACAAACTGAAACTAGGAAACTAGGAAACCTCAGAGTTAAGCCATCAAGTGGAAATCTTATTGCGGTTAAAACTCACACTGCTTTAATTAAAATCAGTTTTTAAATGGATTTAGTTAAACCAATTAAAGTCTCTGTTTAGACACAGTTAAATCAGTTTATACCTGGCTTATATCACTGTAGTGTAATGGAACTGGGTACTATCCCATTAAATAGCTTGTGTGCTCTACTGTCCCTCATTGTCTTCTGTTTCAGAAGCCACCATAACCCTGTCAGAGCATGAGTATATATGAGTAGTTGGGTCTCGCCTGTTATATGTTACATAAACACTGTTATTTGGGCACCATCATGCCTATGTAGTTTCTTCCTACTAAGTGCATTGTGTAAAGAGCCAAAGAGAGTCATTTTAGGCCAGTTCAATTACTATGAGAGACAACATGATCCATGGATGGGACATCAGCGTGGGAACGAGGCTTCTACTGTTGTGTTTCCTGAAGCAAGTCACTGCTCTCTGTGACTCTATTTCCTCTTATTTCTTTGTTTGTCTTTTCCATTTTGACCATAAGATTTTTCAGGCAATAACTGCATCTTGCTTATGTGTGTAAACAGCATTAGCAGAATGGGGCCCCACTCTCAGCATGCTACATGCTTCTATAATACACATAATAAAAATTGTCTTTGTGCACTGACTCTGAAATCCAAGATGCTAAATCACCTCATAATATCCTGATCTCCTGTAAAAAGGGTATTGTAAATTTTATTTATTCTAATTACTTTATTTACCTGTAATAACTATTTCATTGTCAGTTTCAGTATCTGTAGTCAGTACTTCTATTGAGTCAGTACTTCTATTGAGCAAACTACATTTGCATGATCATGTATCATTTTTCCTTTTGTTTTAAATCAATTTTAAAATGATTACACCTGATTTCCACAGAAAACAAAACTCACAATCTATGGTTAAACATATGATTAAAACTCATTTAAAATATATTGCATGTTACCAACATAATTGCACATTAACTCAAAGGTTTCAGAGTAGCAGCCGTGTTAGTCGATATTCGCAAAAAGAAAAGGAGTACTTGTGGCACCTTAGAGACTAACAAATTTATTTGAGCATAAGCTTTCGTGAGCTACAGCTCACTTCGAAGACTTTTTGTAGATGTTCCAGGTGTTCTGCCCAGGAATCCGAAAATATGGCCACATCGTCAAGGTAGGCGGCTGCATATTCTCCTAATCCCACTAGGAGACCATCTACAAGTCTTTGGAAGGTGGCGGGTGCATTTAGCAGCCCGAAAGGGAGTACATTAAATTCATACAGCCCGACACGTGTGGTGAAGGCTGACCTTTCTTTGGCTGATTCATCTAGTGGTACCTGCTAGTACCCCTTGGTTAAGTCCAAGGTAGAGATGAACTGGGCCCGTCCCAGTTTCTCTAATAGTTCATCTGTGTGTGGCATTGGATAGTTGTCTGGGTGAGTTACAGCATTTAGCTTTCGGTAGTCCACGCAAAAACGTATCTCCCCATCTGGTTTGGAAACTAGAACCACTGGAGATGCCCATGTACTGCCAGAGGGGCGGATTACACCCATCTGTAACATATCCTGGATCTCCAGTTCTATAGCAGTTTTAGCTTGAGGAGACACCCGGTAAGGTTGGACTTTAATTGGGTGAGCATTACCTGTGTCAATGGAGTGATATGCCCATTCAGTCAGTCCTGGGGTGGCTGAGAACGTTGAAGTGAGCTGTAGCTCACGAAAGCTTATGCTCAAATAAATTTGTTAGTCTCTAAGGTGCCACAACTACTCCTTTTCTTTATTCACTCAAAGGGTTACTATCTATCTATATCTATATATAAACTACAGGTAAGTATCTTCCTGTAAATAAATAAAGCCTTTTTAGGTCCTCCATCACTGACAGAACACACAGACTGAAAATCACTTCATCTTTTGCTTGGTTGTTAGAGCTGAGTTCAATGTTCTGTGTTTCTTTTCCAAGAGTCAATGACTTCACACACATTCTGGAATCTGGTTTAACAAAAAATGTAGCAACTTGACCTGTGTGAGTGTGAGTGTGTGTGTGAAAGAGAGAATGAGATTCCCTAAATTCTTGCAGAACCTAGACTAAGGATATGCCAAGTAAAACAAATGTTTTAGGCCCTGATCCTGTAAAGACTTACACATATGCTTATCTGACCACTGTAAGTAGTTCCATTGATTCCTCAAAAGGTGTTAAGAACATACATATATTTTCACAGCATAGGGCTCTAGTTTTTATTTTAATCATTTGTAATTTCGAGGCTATATATACATTGTGTAACTGATTTAGAAACTGCAAAAGCTGAAGACGTATTTAGAAACATTTCAGTTGTTGAGGGTTCTGTTCTTTTATTGATATAACAACAAATGACTTGGCTCAATTAGTTTATTAAACATAGAGAAATCAATAATAAAAGAGAGGTTCATATATTACCAGTCTCTGGAGGATGGGCTTGCTGCTTACATCATCTTCACTCTGTTTCAGATTGATTACAACTACCTTTTTCGGTACCCTACTTGTTTACAACTAATAGAATGTTTTTACAGATTCCACTTTATTAATTAAAGACCTTACCCACCTGTTCTTATCTAGCTTCCAATTATTTTGCAGGTTACAAAGAAACGTGAAGACATCTTATACCAATTATCCCTAAAACAGATAACTAGCACTGTTCATATTTGGCAAGCCTTAACAAAACGTACATCTTGTTTTTGTCAGTTCCTACATGTACAAGGAAGAGGGGTCATACACAGTTTACCTACTAGTACAGTTCGACAATAAGTTTAGCATGAGTTGCAAAGCATGCTGGGAGAACAACGTATACAACTTAGCATAAGTACAAAGTCTTTTAGAAGCCTTTATATGTCATTGGCTAACACAGTTCACCTTCCCTGCATATGTCCTTGCTTTTGGCAGATTAATTCTCAGCCTTAACTTTAAATTAACGTAAATATCTTTTTAAACTATTTTAATAAATATTGTATTTCTATAATTGAAGCCCCACAGGCAACAGTGTTGCAACAGACAATAAAATGAATGAGCTTCACTATTGCCTGAGGGACCGCAGCAATAATGCGATTAGGAAAAATTGAAGAAATTAGCATTGCAATATTGTATTATCAATTTGTGTGTGTGAGGGAGGGGGTGTCTCCTGAAATGTCTAAAACTCATCTGGCTGTGAGAAGCCTATGTCTCTGACACCACTTTACTAGTAAAATGTAATGTGAAGTTTTCTCTGGCACTAAATCTATTTTCTTCAATTAGTAGAACTGATAAGTGATAACCTACAGAGTGGAAGGAAGCAAAACCATGTAAAAATGTCTGGAATTGTTCTATAGGAAAGCGGTTGAAGATAGATTTTTCTTTGAACACATGGATTGTAATAAAGTAGGCAAAACTTAAACAAATCCTGCTCATTTCCATTTTTCTCTGTGCCTTTTAAAGCTTTATTACAACCAAACAGAGAACTAAATGCTAGCTATTAGATTTGTGCTAGGGTATGTCTTTTTATTGCTTGTTTTTATATACACATAAGTAGAACTGACAGAGGATAATTCTGTTTAATGATAACTTTTGAGTTTTCGAATTTTGTTTTTGTTCTGCCTTGGGACGAAATTAAAACCTTTCAAATGTTTTCACAAAAAAGCAATTTTGCCAAAGCTCAGGTTTTCATTTCAGGTCTCTGTCTCATCAGAAGTGACCATGGGCCCTGGGCCTCAGAAACCTTCCCAATTAAAATGTGGAAACAGATAACGGATCTGCAAAACATTTTGACTTTGATAAAACAGGTTATTTCAATGAAATTATATTTAGTCTAAAATATTCTGACCAGCTCTATCTATAAGCTAGGAGTATGGTTCTCCAACCTCTCTTCCATGAATCCGATTCATTGCCTAAATATGCATTGCTTTCAAATGAGTCATAAGTTTGCCCAGCTTCTTTTCATGCTGCAGAGAAGGTAATTTGACCATGTGAGCTGGTATATAAATATACAGCTCTGGATTGCACCCTTCTGTGGAAAAAGCCATGGGACACTTCTCTGGGGGAGGAAATCTCCACAAGGAGAATCCCTTGTGGATTTGCTCCCCTATTGTTCCTGCACAGGGTGAGGGGAGCAGGGCTTCCTTCCACTCCCACGGCACAGCAGAACACCCCCAACCCTCATAAAAACAACCTCAGAGATACCAGGAGATCAGTGGAAGGCCAGGACTCTTTGAGAGCTCCTGTGCTTCTAACAGCAGATCTGCCCTTGGAGCTCCCAACCCCTGTTTCCTGGCCACAGTACTTCAGTGGAACCATGCTGCCATGGACTCACATGGCTGCAGCAGACTCAGAACCTACAGGATGGGTGGACTGTATGATCTTTTCAGGGGAATCTTTACAGGGCTGGAGGTTCTCTGTTTTTGTATTAGCCCCAGCCCCATTGTATTTAATGCCCTCCGCAGGTTCAAGAGGAGGAGGGAAGAGAATACTGTGAATGACTGTGAAAGATCCAGGAAAGATATAGGGGACACAATCAGGGTCGTAGTGTGCAAACTGGTCTTCATTAACTACTTGAAAGAATATTGAAAGTTAATTCCAGGGTGTTCTGGGAAATATTGCTTTTGTTCAGTGTGTACACATCAGCATACAATCCTTTTCGAGTCTTATTCTTGCACTGTATTTTATCTCTTCTTTTGGTGTGTGTGTGTTTGAATGAAAACAAGGTAAATTTTCCTCCTATAAAAATGGACTTTATAATACAATCGCTCTATAAATTGTGCATGGTTTACTTCATTTTAGCATAGGGACTCATGTACTTGCAGTCATATCTTAGTCTTTTACTATCACAGCCAATTTCGGTGGAACAGAAATGTGACCTACATCTCAAAATTAGTATTCATCTTTTTTCATCTTCTTTTAGTTTTCAGAATAAAGAGCTCTTGCCTGCAGATATTTACTTTGATTTGGCATGTTAGCATATTTTTATGATTTATTCCATGTGCCTTGCAAGCCAGTGGATTTTCTTGTAGTGATCCTTTATATTTTACATGTTGAAAGTGCACTGGAACACCAAGGGCTTAGAGGGTACATTTATTGAGATTAATGTTTCAAAAAGCGTCCTTTTGCATTTCTTCTTCTTTTTCCAGTATTGTTTTGCTACTAAAACTCAGCAGCTCAAGTGTTTTTCTTTTTATTTTCTTAATAATTATGTGAGACCAGCTGAATTTGGAAGTAGTACAATATGTTGACATTTTCATTAAAACATAAATCAATATTCAGAAAATCAATTCCACGGTGATAGATTTCTGATACTTTATTTTATTAACCTGTTGACTATACCTGGACATAGCCAGCACAGTAGCCTTTGGGTCTCTATTGTAGGCCTTTCCTCAGACTCAGTTGTATGCTATATTGTCTGCTTTCCCATTGTTTGATTAATAACAGACTGATTATATCCTGAAGATTTTATTTTTCCTCCTAGATGGCTATAGTACATCTTTACTAAATATAACCCTACAGTGTCACATTTACAAAAAGCAAACCAATAGTGAAACCACAGGGTCTGGAGGGCTGGTAGAGTCAGATAAGATTTCAAAGTTTGTTCACACTTTTGAAACAAAGGGAAGTTGGGGGAAAATAGAATGCTAACAATTTACTTGGATGTTATCTGTCCTGTAGTGAAGTAATCTTCTTACATTTGTGATATGGAAATTAAAATACATTTTTTTAAAAGAACATCATGGTTATATTTTAAGGATCTGATTAAATAAGCTGGGAAAAGAAAAAGCCCTTGTCTATGCATAAATATTGTGGAGAATAAAAAAAATGATGGGGAAGGGAATCGTGAAAGGACAGGTGTCATGATAAATGTAAATTTCAAAATCGAAAGCTCAGATGGTACAGGTTAGTATTTGAAAAAATGTTGAAAGAAGGTGTTAGAACTTCAGAAAACTTTTCTTTTTGTTGCAGTTGTTAAAAATAATGTATTACTTTCTGTATCATCCTCCTTACTAAGAGTTTTGAACAAATACATGGAAGGCAAATTAACTAAAATCTTTTGAAATATGATCCATTTAAGTTTGATGTTTTCCAACATGATAGACGGCAATTGTCTGAGAAGGAAAATGAATTATTCTGGAAAAAGCCATCCTGTAGGATAGGAATAGTCAAGTCTAGATTTGTCAAATGGACTGATAATTGTGAAATGGTACTTTAGAGTTTGGAAAAACATTCTCAGGTTTAATACAATCAAATGGGGAGATGGGGTGGATAAATAGAGGAAGAGTAGGCCGGGTGACTTCTAGTCAATGAAACATGGAACCCATATAGCACTTCTCATGGTATTGTGATGAAGCATCCACCCCACAAAAGGCAGAGCAGGTTGTCTGGACAATTAACCTGATAGGCTGCACCTGGGGAGAGCCATGGCTTGAAAGGCTAATTGATGATGAAACCCAGCTGGGCAGGGGCAGACTGAGCTTGTATAAAGCCAGCAGGGAGAGAACAGAAGGGGGCTGCAGGGAAAGTAGTCTGCAGTCACTCCCTGGGTGGAAGGAGTTTGGCCTAGTAAACCCAGCGGAAGAACCAGAAGATAGAGCAGAGAAGTACGAATGAGTTCAGGGAAATAGCAACAGGCTTTGTGTATCCCAGTGATTTTCTAGGCAACTAAAAGTTAGGTGTTGCCACACTCAGTATTGCAACTCCTAAATCCCTTTGTGAATTTGGCCCATGGAGATTCACAGGGGAAGAGAGGCAGCCTGGAAAATTGCAGAGATGGGGGAGAGGAGTGATTCAGTGGCTAAGAGGAAGGTGATGTTAAAGAGAACATCCTGGGAAAGGAAAGAGATGAGGTGAGTGAAGGAAACAGATGGGGATGGAATTATGGGCCTAAGAAAAATATGAGATAGAGAATATGAGGAAATGAGAACAGCACAGAGGAAGACTTGAGAGACAATGGACCTGATCCAAAACCCACTGAAACCATTAGAAAGACGTCTTTGACTTCAGTTGGCTCTGGATCAGGCCCAATAAGAGGAACTATGAAAATAACAGACAGAAGAGAGACTATAGTATGGAAATCAAATAGAAGAGAAGAGCTGTCTTAATCCCTCCCCTCTTGCCCCCCCTCCCCCCAAAGACTAGGTTATCAGATGGTGTAGTTATCAGTGGTTCACAGTTAAGTTGGAAGGATATACTGATTGGAGTCCCGCAGGGATCAGTTCTAGGTCTGGTTCTGTTCAATATCTTCATCAACTATTTACATAATGGCATAGAAAGTACACTTACAGAGTTTGTGAATGATTCCAAGATGAGAGGGGTTGCAAATGCTTTGGAGGTTAGGATTAACATTCAAAATAATCTGGACAAACTGGAGAAATGATCTGAAGGAAAAAGGATTAAATTCAATAAGGATAAATGCAAAGTATTCCACTTAAGAAGAAATTATCAGTTGCACACATACAAAATGGGAAATGACTGCCTAGGAAAGAGTACTGCAGAAAGGGATTTGGGGGTCATAGTGGCTCACAAGCTAAATATGAGTCAACAGTGTAACACCTGTTGCAAAAAAAACCCAAACATCATTCTGGGATGTATTAACAAGAGTGTTGTAAGCAAGACACGAGAAGTAATTCTTCTGCTCTACTCTGCACTGATTAGGCCCCAGTTGGAGTATTGTGTCCAGTTCTGGGAGCCACATTGCAGGAATGATGTGGACAAATTGGAGAAAGTTCAGAGAAGAGGAAGAAAAATGACTAAAGGTCTGGAAAACCTGACTTGTGAGAGAAAATGGAGAAAAATTCGGTTTGTTTAGTCTGGAGAAGAGAACAGTTTTCAAGTGAATAAAAGGCTGTTACAAGGAAGGGGGATAAAAATTGTCCTTAGACTCTGGGGATAGGACGAGAAGCAATGGACTTAAATTGCAGCAAGAGCGGTTTAGGTTGGACATTAGGAAAAACTTTCTAACTGTCACTGTGGTTAAACACTGGAATACAGTGCCCAGGGAGGTTGTGGAATCTCCATCACTGGGGATTTTTAAGAGCAGGTTGGACAAACATCTGTCAGGGATGGTCTAGATAATACTTAATCCTGCCCTGACTGCAGGGGGCTGGACTAGAAAGCCTCTTGAGGTCCCTTCCAGTTCTATGATTCTATGGTTCTACACTGGTGCCGTGTTATTGAAACAAACGGGACTATATTGAGGACCTGGCCCAGGAGGTCAACTACTATGCAGGGAACAATTAAAAACTGCATTTTAATTACAGTCGTCAGTGATGGTTTGTACAAATACATGGGACTAAATTAATCAGACAGTATTGTTTTTATTTATTTGAATGTAAGAATTCGACCAGCCTTAAAACACAAACTCTTCTAAAAAATGAAAATGGGATCCTTCTGGCCTTTGCAATAGGTAAAGATATTATTGGCAAGATGAAATGGATTGACTTCCTGCCTACTCAGACCAGCTATCAGAAATGTCAGATCATAAAGCATCTATGAGAAACAGCTGTAGCAAGAGAAACAATCTTGATAAACCTGATGACATTTGGGACCCACTTTTTGTGCCTACTGCTGGTAAGAGATTAAGAGAAGGAAGATCTAAATAAGCACTGTTAAGGACAAGAATTAAATTCAAGGGATTCTTAATACCTCTATTTTCGTTGTCATTTACAGTGAATGTATTTGTTTCACTAAAACATCTATAAAATCAATAGTGCCCCAATTTTCTGATACAATGTGGCTTTTCTTTGTCTTTATTTTTGGTTGTCTTGTGTGTTTTTTTTTTTTTTAATCTCTGCAAAGCTCCCCATTAAAATATGGTATTTGTGGGATAAATTTATCAGTTGTGTGAGGGAAAATGCAAATGTAGGTCATAGCTATGAGTTCCATATGATGAGTATAAATAAAATGATAGACAGAAAAGCCATGGGATTGGAGTGCTGGGAAAGGTTGTGAAAAGAGGATAGTGGTACCTAAAATGAAAATTAAAAAAAAAAAACAAAACAAAAAAAACAACCAGCAACACATGCATCAGGTTTGGAATGATTTGGATAAAACCAGAATTGTCTTTTCTGTCTGAGAGATGTGTTAGCTATTATGAGTCTTTTTGAATTTGTTAATTATAACAGATGTTTCCCTCTTTTGTTTGTCTTACTACAGCCCTGTAACTGAACAAACAAAATAGGAAATGTTCTGGGGAAGTAATGCAAATTTAAACAGGGGATCTGGTGGTCCTTCCCTCCCCCTGCTCATCTGGGCAAACTGTAAAACATCAGGTGCGATTTCCTGCATTTTGGAAGATAATAGAGAAAACTAAAATAAACAAAACCAAAAGATAAAAAAAGCCTACCTTCTATTTACTAAGAACTTTAGAACAACTTGGCAATGGCAAATTATAATTGGTTTTATCCGTAAACAAAATAAAGCCTATAAAACCAATTCTATGACCGCTTTCAAATGTTTTAATAGGCTCTCCCCCCACCCCACTTTAGTGTATGTGTCGAGAGCTACCTGCGTCCTTTTGAGCCCAGAATTTTTGGCATACATTTTTTAGTATGAGAACAGAATGTAATTTGCCATTGTCAAGTTATTGTAAAGGCTTGTCTATGTTGACAAGGGCTTTTGGGATACATATAGCTACACGCCATATTGAAAAACAGGCTGCATCCACTCTGTAATGCAGTGATATGAGAACTTAATGGTTCCGGAGCCAAATTAGCGATCAACATTATGCAAAAGAGCAACAGTAGTGTGAATTCATTGTTTCATTTACTATTTTGTATGTGTGTGTGTGTAAACCCTGCTTGCTTGGAGTGGTACACTGTCTGCTGCTAGTGGTAGCTAGGCCAAGTAGAGGTTAATGAGCCTGCTATAGCCTTGGCTAAAAAAGGTGTGTTTTTTAGCTCATGCAGTAGAAGTCCAGTATATATGTGCGTGTGTGTATACATTAAAGAGCTAAATGTGGCTCCCAAGCCTCACTCGGAGTATCACTGCTGTACTGTATAGCTATATGTGGTGGGGAAAGGCTCTGGCAGCAGGGAGGCAGAGGAGACACTACACTGCACTGCTAAAAATAGCAGTGTAGACCTGGGAGACGCTACTTAGGCATCTAGGGTATATAGTGCAGAGAATATACTTTACGTTTCTGGCATGTTTCTACTCTACTCGCATAAGCAGTGTCTCTGTCTGTCATGTACTCCTTGTACATAGTAAGCTGCAAGACTGCTACTAGCAGGTCAGGCTCCTGTACCAGGTATGGACTGGCTACAGAGCTTTCATCACAGAAAGAAAAACCAGATGTGTTCTCTATAAAATCCTATAATGCATTGCCAGGTAAGGCTGTTAAACTCTGATAAGGTATATTACACACAACATCACCTAGTGACTGAACATTATAATGAAGTCAAGCATTCCATTACACTGTCTACACTGTCATTTATACCCCTGCTAGGGGGACGTGCAGTCTATGCACTCTACAAAACACTGTAAGTATAGATATAGCTACAATCAATAGAAATTCACTATCCAGTGATTGCTTAAATAAAATGTATCTTGTTCACTCATTCACTGAGACGAAAAACCATGTAAAAGTGATATCATTAACTTCTGGGAGCTAAAATTAATTAAAGGAGTATGGCAATTGCTGGAAGTGAACATGTTTCTGATTTATAATAAGTAATAAAGGAGCATTTCAGGAAGAAAGCCTTAAGACATGTGGTTTCTTCAGAAGGCTATGTAAAACAGAATGAGTAAGTCCATGGGAATGCAGGAGGAATGGATAAGTAAAATATTCTCTGGTTTCAAGGGACAAGACCTATCCCCACACAGGGGGAAAAAAACAATTTTCAAGTGTTTATAGCTACTATTTCACCTTACATGGTAAGAGAATCTGTCATTCAGAAACATGGGAATTTACTTTCAAGTGCTGATAACTTTAAAACACCATTTTCAGATTCCCCCCATTCTCTATCTGTAAGAGAGGTAATAAACTTAAGGATTTATTGGTGAGATTAGACACTTGTATTTCTTCAAATTGCATCCTTTTCTTGTATTTCTTCTGGGAATATTCTATGTTATAATTGCACAGTATGAAATAAGATGACACACTTACCCATCCATACTAAGAGAGGAATATATACTCTGAACAGATGAAACTTTGAATTACAGAATGTCTACAGTAAAGAGAATAAATAAATTATCTGCAAATCCAATGAAAGAAATAAATCCTTCATAGTTGATATATATAAGACATCTAAGCATTATGGTTCACTAAGATACACTGGTATTGGATGAAATGTAGGAAGAAGTAACACATGCAACTAACAAATGTACAGAATGAAGTGGAAAAAGGAACAAACAAAAAGGCAGACTGATTAAATATAGTATTTACAGAGAGATTTCAATGAAGTTATATCAAAAAGGTTGCAACACTCTTCCATCTGATAGTGCAGTACCATATTTATTTTGTGTGATAAATCATTCAAGTCATGCACAGAAACATCCATTGTAAACATGTGGGCCTCATTCATCACTCCATTACATCAGTGTCTGGATTCTATTCATTTCAATGGACTCAACTTGTTCTTTAACTGGTTTAGCAGAATAGTGGATCAAGCCTAGTCACTTTCATAAAATGGGGGAGAGGAACTCATGTCCTTGATTGACTTATATTATGCTAATTTATGTCAATGTGAATTGTCCATGCTAAAAGTCCAATACTAGAAGGTGCTCCCTTTGGGAGTTCAAGGCACTAGATACCTCTCAAGGAAGCACTCGCTGCCTCACAGGTTCTGGCCTTTCTGATTTTGATGTGGTCCCATGTGATCTACCAACTAAGAAGCATTCTGAACTGCTAGAATAACACATACTTCCCTGCTCAGCCCCTCCATTTTATTTAACCTATGAAAAAGGACAGGACACAGCAAGAAAAAATAAAGCTTTGAAATATATGTGTTCCCATAAGACTTCAACCTCTGAAGAGGCATTTTTGTTTATCTTGGTCTCCCAAACTGGAATGACTATTGTGTGAACCCTTTCATGATGATGTGACTCAGGGAAAATTCAGCTTTTCTAACAATCAACATTTTTGTTAGTCTTCAAGTTGACAGCTATACCCTTGGAAACAGTGAGAAAGAAAAAGCACTTTTTTTGCTATAGGCAGTACAAAGTCTTAACCCGAGAGCAGTTCCATATTCATTTTCACTTCTAGCTATACAGGAACTTAATTCCCCAAAAGTTTGAAATAATTTTCATTCCACGGCTATCAAAAGGGGATTCATTTTTCATTTGGTCAAAATTTCCTGTAAAAAATGTGTGGGGTTTGTTGGGTTTTTTGGCCTTTCTCTTCTTTTCCCTATCTCCCCTCTGCTTCCCCTCCCCCATTTTGTCATTGAAAATGAGAAGAGAAAGTCAGGGGAAGAGAAGAGAACAAACTTGTATTCATGTTTTGTTGAAAAAATGGAGACCAAGTGGGGATTTAAACACTTTTCTCAAAAAATTATAATAAAATTATTTTATTTGAAAAAAAAATCAATGAATTATGATAAATACCCTTAAGTCAGATTGTCATGCTTCATTGAAAAATAAATCAAGATCTCTTGATTGTCTTTGGGGTGGGTGGGTGGGTGGCTGGACTTAATGGTCTGAATGCTTACACAAACTTTGGAGCCAGCTCTACACTACAGACCTATAATCTGTATAATTATGTGTGAAAAATCCACATCCCTGAGCAACATAGTTACAACAACCTAACTCACTGTGTAGACAGTGCTATGTCAATGGATGAGCTTCTCCCATCAACATAGCTATCGCCTTTTGTGGAGGTGGATTAACTATGCCGATGGGAGAAGCTATCCCTTCTGCTTAGGAGTGTCTTCACTAAAGTCTTCACTGGGAGATATTGAGAATCTTTTTCAACAGTGCTTTCTGAAGCTTCTGTATGCACAGGGGAATAATGATCTCTGAATCCCCCCCTCAAGAGGATAAAGCTTGTGCTCCCCCATGTAGATGGCCTCCTCTGCTGCACTTCATAAGAAAGTTGTTAACTTTACTTGGAGATGTGGGCCTTGAAACAGATCTTGTCATCTCTGGGTCTACTACAGTTTACAGTACTTCTAGGTTGGTTTACAACCATAATTTTCTTATTGTCCAAGCTTTAATATTTTGTTATAATATCCTACTGATCATTTTTAATAAATGAAATATTTTGTCAATTTTAACTATTTTGACAAAGGTTTTATCTATAAATTTCCTTGTTTCTTTAAACATTAATTATTACTTCTTCAATATAACAGTGTGTCTATTTCTTCTTAACACTATTTTATACATAATATTACACTACAAAGAATATCTCATATACACACTTACTTAATTCCGGAATTTAGCACTACTAACACACACAAAAAGTTCAAATTTTAAGGGCTGTTTAAAACCCAATCAATCACAAAATCACATACATTACTTCTGGCAAGAATAGTTATTTAAAACACTATCAATATTTGTAATAGCCTCAGATGATTTGACTAGAGACAAATCTTAGATTTAATGAAAATCAGAACAGAGGAATATTCTTTACTAAGGTGAAGTTTGCATAGAAATAAAGATAGAAATTCCACTTGTAAGAATATAGATTTCTTTCTTTGGGCCTGTATGATCTTCAGCATATCAAGAAATATGACTTTTTAAGTTATCTCACGTTTCCAAAATTTTCCGTGCTTTCTACAACTTTTCACTTTTCCTAAATATCACCTTTTTTTCTTTCAGCTATTTGAGATTTTCTCTCTAAACCTAATAACTTTACAGAAAGTGAATCTAATTTTTTCTCTCAAGAGTCTAATTGAACATTTAGCCCTTGCAGAGAATATTCTCAAGTGTAATTTTAACAGTGGCTATAGAAGTCATAGCTTTGACCTCTGCCTTTATAGCTAATTCAACAACTGCATGTAAACCAGTATATGATGGGGGAGGGGGTGTAAACCATACACCGGTACTAAGAGGGTTAAGAGGTGCCTGAGAACTCAATGAACTCACCTGTTGGCACCTGGAAGGATGTTAAGTAGATCAATTAGCAGGTCCACCTAGAACAGGGGCGGGGGGTGTTCAAATTTCCTAAAATGGATTGAGACAGCTCAGTTTGTTAGAGAGATCTTACAGAGAGTTCCTGCTTTCTGAGATCAGCCTGATAGAAATCAGGAGAAAGAGGAACTGGGAAAAGCCACAGAAGGAGAGTTAGCTCCTATGATGGGTTACAAAAAAAGGGCAAGACTTAGGGAAGGTAGGCTTGGGGTGTTGGTGTCCAGCTGACGAATACAGTATTGTGAACGACTAAAGCTCAAGCCTTGGAAGGGTGTAAGTAGTTCAAGTTTGTACTTTTGATTTGGGAATTGTTGGAGTACTCTGGGAAAGAAGCTTCTGAAGCATGGCCCTGAAGAAAGGATGGAGCCTGAGAGGAATGGAGGTACACAGTGAGCCCAGGAAGGGGCTGGGAGGGAAGGCCCATGGGCAGGCTGAGGTAGGAAGAAGCCCAGGGGGGGATCAAGGGGCCTGAATACACAAACCTTCCCTGCTCATTTAATGGTGAGATTTTCTATGGTACACGTTTCCCCAGGAACTGGCAGACCAACAGATGTTCCAAGGCTTGTTTCACCACAGTCATGTGCCTGGTCACTGGAATAGCCCCACTTCTGAATATTAACTTTTTACCTGCCAACTCTTGTTCAGAGGCAATTTAAACATCTCCAGGTCAACCAATCCTTCTCCACACCCGCAGAAAGACATTTGGCAATGGCAACATGCATTTTGACATCCCCGTTGAGTATTTTGAGCTGTGTGCATCCCATTTTCTAGTGGTGTAGCCCTGGTGTCTGGGTAGTTTAAAGCAGTTCCGTTGAAGCTTTTCCAGAATTTCAGGCCGCTAACTGCCATGGTGTGGCCATGTTGGAGATGTCTGGTATCTTTGACCTGTCTTAATCATTCCTTTTTGCTTGTTACTTCTCTCCTAATAACCAGTGGAGCAATTCCAGTAAGCACTTAAAGGCTGCTCACATTTGTTGGTTTTAGATATCCTGTGATGTAACAGCAGCAGTCATTCAGCACACTATCCAGCTTCTTTGTGTGAGCTGATCTTTTCCACACCAGACATGCATATTTGACTGTTATATAGCAAAGTACAAGTGTGATAGCTCTTAGTGTTGCTGGATTGGTTCCCCATTAAGAATTTGCAAGCTTCCTGGGTGTGGTGTTCTGGGCTATAATTGTGCCTCTTCTTCCAGGCACACATGGAGGTCTAGTGTCTCTCCAAGGTAGACAGGATTCCAGCAGTGGGCAAGTGATACCCCATTCTAGGTGATGTTGGGTTGTCTATTGGCCTCACAATTATGAAGATGGAAGAGATTACCTGGAGTTTTAGCTGGGCTGTCATGCAGTTTGGTTTTTGGGATAATAGACTGAGAGCCCAGAGAGCACTGAAGTTAACATAGCCTCACTTTGGGTGAGTTCCTTGTCTTGGACAGTGACACATTTGGTCTTCAGCCAAGATGGATCAGTTAATCATTTTCTGTAGATGTTGAAGAGTGTTGGTGAGAGTACACTCTCTAGTGGTAGGCCATTTTTCTGTTGCTGCCATGAGCTCCACTTCCTGAATAATTTAATATAAACTATTGATTCTCTAAAAGAGATTGTATCAGTCAGATGGGGTGGGAGGGAATCATTCTTTGTGTTGTATATTTTAGTGAGAAACCTTCAGCAATTTCCTGTTGGATGCTGTTGATAGACTCTGTGTGTGTTGACCTGTTACCATACCCTTTCCAAAGTTGTGTTTGATGTATTGAATGGTATTCAGCACTTGAGCAGTGCAGGACTTGTCTAGGCAGACTCTAGTTTGCTCTGGGATTAGGTGCTCTTCAGCAGATGGTGACAGGCAGTTGAAGATGAGATGCTCATGTAGTTTGTTGAGCTGACATAGGCCTGAAGTTCTTCAGCTCCATTGCATCCTTCCCTAGCATCAGGAGTGCCACAACATTAGCTCATCACCAGAGCTTGGATACTCTGTATGTGGCTGAGCATGTATTAAACCACTGTAGTTCTTCATTTCTGGTCTGAAATGTTTGATTTGTTCAGTTTGAATGTAGGCTGAACATCCCTGGGCTGAAACTCAGAAAAGATGGAGAGCCTGTGTTCCCTTACAAGCCACTGGAAAAAGTGGTGTGATGACACCAGAGATCAGGGATGGATGGACTAATGAGTTGGAATATAGCCTGAGGCTTTGGGATTATTGTCTGCTGGAATTCAAGTTACCCTGGAAGAGGTGAGAATTTAATGTGGCCTGGTCAGAGGGCTGACTCATGAGAAGAGGACGACTACCACAGAGCCAGAGCAGCTGTCAGCAAGGGCTGCCAGGAGGGGCAGGGCAGTGAAATGGGAATAGCAGTGTTTCCACACACCCTTCCCCCACCTCACAACATGGGAAGAGGGACAGTACAGGCCTGCATTAAATTACTGTTCTCTGATGACTCAGAGGTATGTTTGAGTCACACACTGCTACTCCAGAGTTGCATCTTAGATGTCATTGTTTGGACAGGTTTATACTTAAAGTTATGATCAAGCTCCAAATCATCATAAAGGGAATTAGAGTTATTCTGTCTCCTAAAATCAGTTTCTGAATAGAAGACAAATATATCTTTGTAACAGATGGTTAAAAGTTAACACTATGTAGAGTTTACAGGGTGTGATTATTTGGGAATCTGTCTGTAGAATTTAAGAATTCTGTTTGAGATTATGAACTCTGTAGCTTCACCAAACTGCAAACACCATTTTGAATGTGTAGCCCCTTTGCTTTCTCTATGATCTGCCTCCCTGTTGGATCCCAAAGATGACAGCAAAAGAGCCATTGATGTCAAATGCTTGATCATTGAAATGTAATAACTCTAAACACTAGACTGGCTCCCAGCCAGCAAAACTGATTTTAGCAGGGGAAAGATTACCATGACAACAACATCACCTGGCAGAGGTTTGTGCTCATGTGGGAAATTGCAAGTGTGTCACCTGATATAGGGCTAAAAGTTACAAAATGGATACTTGTGGGGTCTTTAGCTGTTTTGTCTCTAGCTCAAAAAGAGAGAGAAGCAACCCAGCATATAGGGATCTGTATCAAGCAGAGTCTTTCCTGCTTCCTAAGCCCAGATGGTCCCAAGGAAAGGGGTCAGACTGGTTAGGAGCAAAGGAAGCAAGCAGATGTAGAGGGTAGAAAGCTTTGTGTTTCAGTCCACTAGCCAGCCATTGACACAGACTCTGGACAGTCCAAGGGATGTTGACCCTCACCCAAAGAAATTGGGTGGTGGAGAAACTGAGCTGGGGAAATACATGTAGAGTTGATTGCTTACCCAGAGTCTAATGCAAGAAAGTACAGATCACAGAGTAAAGTGTCTGTGAAATACTTATAATTTCCATGTTGCCTTTTAAACTGTAAAGCAGAAATTGCACACTTCTGGGGTGAAGTTCTAGGAGAAGGAGTGTTTAAGTTGTGAGGTGGAGCGTGAAGTGTCACTTTTGTGCTCACAGGGGCTCCGTAGCTGGACAGTGGTTTCCAGCACTCAAAGGTGGTAGATAGAAGTGTGTGCCTAGGGATCCTGAGATTGAATCCCTAGATTCAGGCTCCAGAGTCATAGAACACCACAGCAATTGGGTGGGGGTAGTGGGGGGGAATGGTGCATTCTAAGAAAACCAGATATTCTGGTACTTCCAGGAATGGCCTGGGCCCACCCCTGCCTGCATGACTTTAGTCATGGAGTACTTCATTTTGAAGAGTTCCACACCACCCTGCCATGTGCCCTCATGTGAACAGTGGAGTGAGGTGTTCTTCAAAATGGCATCGTCTGAGTGGTGTGAACAGGCAAACCACATCCAGTTTTATTCAGTACCTGATAAGGGACAAAACACATAAAAACAGGACTGTGCAGCTAAAAACTAGACAAATGGCTAGCCTACATAGCAATCTGATGGGTGGCCAGTAGGGGGTGCCAAGCTGATTCTGTTACAAAGGGTATTTGAAATTCTTTTAACATACTAAAAATGACTCCCCATATCAGTGAGGTGGGAGAAGATACTTAATTGAAGGAGCTAGGGGAAGGTACTCCTGGGATCCAGACAGGAGGGGAAAAGGGAGGAGCAGACTTGGATGCTCTCGGGCTTTCCCCTCTCCATCTGGCCTAGAACACATGCATAGGGTGACCACATTTTCAAAATGCAAAAACAGGGCACATGAAGCCAAGCCCTAGAGCATGCCTCCAATGGCAGGTGGAGGGTCTGGAGCTCCTCGGATTCCCTGGGCAGCTCTTACCACTGCCTGGCTCCAGCTTCTGGCCTGACCAGGTGTGGGGCCTCAGGCGGAAGAGGAGGAGTAGGTGGTGGGGCCTCATGGCAAGGGGGGCTAAGACACTTCAGAGCCCCCTCTTCCAGGAAGAAGCTGGTGCCACCCCTGAGCCTCAAAGAGGTGTGAAGCGGTGCTGCAAGGAATCCAGGACAAATGCTGTCCCAGAGTCATTTGGACTGCGACTTGAAATATATATATTTTGGGACTGTCCCACCCAATTAGATCATCCTACACACATGTGAATTATGCCTCAGTAGGGATGAGGGCTGAACCCAGGCTGAAGGAGGCTTAGACTGAATACTGGTTATCGGACATGGAGGCCACTTAACGTCATTAGATAAAAATAAAGGCCTGGTATTTTGGTGAGTTTAGCCTCCTCACCACTTCAATTAGGAAGTTAATAACGTCACGGCCATGTGATTTTTAAAATCCATTCATGTGTCTCTTTAATTTTTCTGCATGTCCTGATCATGGAAAATGAAAATTTAAGCCCTTAGCTTTCAAAGAAACAAACCAACAAATCACTGTTTTTGGTAAAACAGTGCTCAGCTCTTCAAGGATAAATTGGCTAGAACCACCCTACCCCCTGTCAGGTCAAACATGTAGTATTTCAAGGACTAGGTTGAGACTCATGGAACAATCTTATTAAGATGATAACTTTAATTTATTCCTGTATTATATAATCAGTGGCAAAAACCTTTTCCTCTCCATTATCAGCACTTGTGCCAAACTTTAATTTGTATGTATATTAAACCCCAAAAAAACTATTAAAAGACCATTAAGGTTTAAAATCAAGTGCTCAACAGTTAGGAAATGCCAGAATTAAGCATACAGCTTTAATTTGCCCCCCTTCTGCATATGCATTATGATATAGTCTTTAATTGCCTGATATACTCTTTTTCCACAGAATCCCTGACTCATTCTGTGCATAGAATGGATAAAGCTCATTTAATAAGCAACTTGTCAATTTTTTTCTTCTTTATTCAACGTATGGCTCGAGACCTTATTTACTGTCCACTATTCAAACCCCACTCTCAGACAGAATTAATTTTGTTCATGGGCTTTTCTAAGTTGCTTTTTATAATATTTGAGAGTTTAACTAATCTTCACAACAGCCCTATGATGTGAGAGGGTGAAGTTGTTATCTTTAATTTAGAGAGTAGGAACTGAGACATACAGATTAAGATCAGAAGTATCTACCAGACCACTTTTTTTCCAGAATACAGAGCAGTATAAGGCATTTCCAGTGGCTGAAAGGCAGGGAGGGGTAGCTTCTGGCTGACCCAAAACAGAAATCTTGTTTTTTCTCAATGAACTTTCTCAGGTTTTTTTTTATTTTGTTTTGTTAAATTTTGATCTTTTTAACATTTTTTTAAAAAAATAAAATTAGAGGAAGTTTTGAACCAAAAAAAGAAATATACCATTTTGTTTTTGTTTTTTCAGAATTTATTTAGTTTTTTTGCCAAGATAACTTGGCAAAATGATCATGAATCCAGACTGTGTTTTGGTGTTACCGAATCTGCATTTTTCACCAAAAAAGGCATGCAAAAATTCACCCATCTGTACTCTTCAATGCTTGACTTTGTAACCATAATGTTCTTTAATTGTACTTTTTCGTATGTGTACTTTCCTAGGTTTAAAAAAACCATGTAATTCAAACATAATGGTATAATTGACATGGGTCATCAGCTAACAGTCTTGCTTATAATCAGTTCAGGACTTTAGTTTTACTATTAAACATCTGAATAGTGTGGTTTTTTACACATGGTAGGTTCTGAGATACTATGCTAATAGTGGTAGTATAAAGACAGGTTTCAGAGTAGCTGTAGCTCACAAAAGCTTATGCCCTAACAAATTTGTTAGTCTCTAAGGTGCCACAAGTACTCCTGTTCTTTTTAGTATAAAGACAGTAGATGATTAGATACACCAACCTCCCAGAAGCTTTAGTTTTTATGCACCTATTATTTCTCTGATGTTATTTCTTGTTGGGTGCTTTAAAAAGCGAGCAAATGTTCTCCTGTAAACTCTCAAATCAAAATGACAAGTCATATATATTTTTAACACTTCACTTGATCAAGTAACATTTGCCTGGAGATAACACCTGAAAAACATACATGAATTGACTATATTGAGAAAAAAAAGGAGGTCATGTTACAAATTCTTCCTAAAATTTTTTCACTGGAGCATTGGAGTTGTCCTCCATTATCTTTAAAAAAGCTTTTCATTGGAACTTTGTACTTTATTTAATTTGTTTACCTTCAAATTTGTGTTTTTTTAAATATCCAACCAACTTGTCAGAAGTCCAATTGAGAACCTGAAAATAAAATTCATGATAGCTTCTTTTACAGCTGCCCTAACCTACTATAATAAATCACTATAATAACTGTAGCTGTGATAGGCAGATAGGTAAATAGAATTTATGATGAGTTGATTTATAAAATTGAGCCAAAATCCCCTAATACATTACTCTGAATATTCATAAACTCTGCCAATATACTGACTGCAAAATATGTCCAACCACAATTAAAGCACTGTCTGTTTTGCAGAAGGTATGTGAAAGCCAAAATAGCATTGTATTTCATATACTGCTAAATATGATTTGGGCATCCATGGTATTTGGTTTCTTTCTTATAAGTGTAAGCAGTGTCAGGATGAGCTCCACCCTGACATCTGGTGGTGAGGTGTGGCAAGTTGTGGAAAAGAACTTCAGGGGCCGATCTCATTTGCATAGGCACACCCACCACGCCTAGAATGAGACCATAGCTGCCCAAATGGTCACTTTGGCTGCTGTGGGATCCCCAGTGTCTCTGTTATTGGGGCAGGAAGAATAAATTGTTATTACCCGATTATGGGAACTGTATTTGGAACTGTATGTGGCCTTTTGTTATGATGGAGGGATTCACCATCAACTAAGTAGCACTCGCTAGGCAAGGGTCATGGGTTCCAAAACTGTGTGAATGGAGAGAGGCTGGGGACAAGTATTAATACTTGGTGGCATGGGCCCCTTGGTGAGGGCCTTACATGCTAATTGCACTTCCTCCTCTCTCCACTGTGGAATATCAGAGCTAATTTTGATTTCATTAGAAGTCTAGTTATAGGCTGCTGAGCTCACTTTGGGCTGACAGTAGACCAGCACTGGGGCTCCCCTACTACAAGCCGAATTCACCTAAGAGCTGAAATCACTGAGTGTTGTGTTAAGTAGTGGGGGAGCCTGAAGATATATTGTGGAGCAGTTTGTGGGACGGCTGGTGAAGCAGTTCAACGTGGAGCAGTTAGTGGATGGCAGGAGCTGCTTGTGGGCCATGGAGCTGAGCGAAGGAGTTTGTGGGGCGGCTGGTGGAGCGGAGCGCATCTGAGCGAAGGAGTTCGTGGGGCGGCTGGCGGAGCGGAGCGCCGCTATGGAGCTATGGGGCGGTCAGCTTCAGATCATGTAAGGTGCCTCTTACCCCCGTCCCATTTCCACACAGGTTGGGAGGTAAAGCTCCGCAGATAAACTTTCGAACTCTGGGGCTGCCCTGACCAGGGACAGAGACTTTTGGGGCATTGGACTTTTGGGACTTTGGGTGATTTGGGGTTGCTGGACTCAAGAACCAAAGGGAAAAGGGCATGTCCCAATTTGCTTGGGGTGGGTTTTTTTTTTTGCTCATGGGTTGTGTTATGAATCCTGTTGGTGGTGTTTCCCCAACATAATGCCACATTGTTTCTCTCTGTTATTAAAAGGCTTTTGCTACACTCAGACTATGTGCTTGCGAAAGGGGAAGTATTGCCTCTTGGAGGCGCCCAGCGGGGGTGGTATATATTTGTCCCAGGTCACTGGGTGGGGGCTCGAGCCGGTTTGCATTGTGTTATTGGAATGGATCCCCTAGATATTGAACCCGGCCCTTGTTGCTGCCAACTCTGACGGGCAGAAGGGTTACATAAGTAGTTAAAATGATTGACTATGCCCTGTATGAAGTGGTATTGTATCCGTATTGGTCCTAGGATATTACAGAGACAAAGTGGGTGAGGTAATATCTTTTATTGGATCAACTTCTGTTGGGGAGAGACCAGCTTTTGAGCTTACACAGAGCTTTTCAGATCTGGGAAACAAACTCAGTGTGTCACTGCTAAATACAAGGTGGAACACATTGCTTAGCATAAGTTGTTAACACACATTTCAGGGATCATTCAAGGTGAAGTGGCCCACTAATACCCCTCCAGTCACAGGGAGGAAAGGGTGTGGGGGAGAAGCAGCAGAGGGTGGGGGCGGGTTGTTAGTGGGTTATAAAAGATTGTAATAAGCCATAAATCCAGTGTCTCCATAAAACTATTCTCAATTCAGGCCATGATTTTCAGTGACTAGTAAAGTTATGAATTTCAGTTCCCAGGCTCGTCTTTTGAAAAGTGTTGTGCAGGTTTCCTTTGAGGATGAAGACTGATAGGTCAGAGGTAGAGTGATCAGTTTGTGAAAAGTGTTCACCCACAGGTGATATGGCGTTTTTGTCTTTTATTATTTTCCTGTGAGTTCATCATTCAGCATAGTGATTGTTTGGTTTCACCCACATCGATGTTATTGGGGCATTTAGTGCCCAGGATAAGGCACACCATATGTTGTGATAGGCATGGGTAGAACTTGGATCTGGATCATGAAAGGTGTGTTGTGGGAGTGGGGGGGATGTTGATCAATGTAGCAGTGGAGATATGTCTTGAGATTTTGTATCTCTTTCTCTGGCGGGGTCCGCTGCTGCTTTGAGTTGGTGTTGTGGCAACACGAGCTTGAGTAACAATAGCAGTGAAGCCATGGCATCACAGGTGGCAGAAGCTCAAGCACACACCCAGCATGCCAGGTGGTTATGACTAGCCCTTGCCACTGACCATGCTGCCATGCCTTCGGTGCTATTGCTATTCTAGCTCAGGTATCTCTACACATGTTGCAATCATCACTTCCAATTGCAATGTAGAATGATCATGAAGTAATACTGTTGCCTTCAGTGGGACTACTCACTCATGTAAAGTTAAGCACATGCCTTGCCTACAGAAAACAAGTTCCCAAATTTTGATGGTTGACCAGATGATGAATATGACACCACATATGGCACAGATATGTCTTGTTCTGGTTAAGGAGATTCTCCATAAATCTAGAAAGCAGATTTTCCTTATAACATAACACACACTGTATGATGCAGTACAGAGAAAACAAGCCCATTTTCAAGTCTCTCCCAATCTTTTATGTCCTTTATGATAAGTTAAGGCAAGAATTCTTGCCAATGTCAACTTTAAATGTAGGCCTTAATTCACTGCAGTCCATGAGATATGCCAAATGATGTTTCATAAAACTGGCTCATGGCTAATGCAGTATTTAGTCACTCTCCCAAGTGTAGGTAGAATTTATATGTCTAGCTATATAGACATTTACTGAAAAAAATCAACTTACAAATATTGGATCTTGGTTGCTTTTGAAGATAAAAAATAGTCCTGTCTTTACTATGGAAAAAAAGAGGGGGAAAAATACTGCAAGTCCCCAGTGCCTCAGCTTCTGAAGAGGTACTTTACTACAAAAAGTCATACCAGGGTACAGAAGTCATATTTTCTGAGCAAACGTGACATGATGCTGTGTAATACAATCTGACCGGGGCTGTAACCAAATCACCTAATCAGTTTTCAGAAATGCCTCCATTCTTAAATATTTCTTCCCGTAGCCATCCAGCCTAGTTGCTTGGAATGAGATTTGGGTTTTGAACCACAAATTTGCTGAGCAATTAACTATTTCTGTATCCAGGGCTCATTGCAAGCATTGCATTTTGTTTGAGATCTGAGGTATAATTGACCTGGGGTAAATGACTGGTCTTTTTGGCCTGGAAGTAAAGTGACTATTGTTGTCTAAATCTATAAGAGTCTTTCCACTGGTCCCTATGGATTTGGATCAGACTTTTGACAAGAGCCATGTGTTAATCTCCCTTTGGATTTTTTGAAAATCTATTTCTGGTGAATTCAAAAATAGGAACATCACTGCATCACTATTTTCTTTTTATTCAATTCAGAATTTGCCATGATTTCTTCTTAGTCATAGAATCCTAGACTTTAAGGTCAGAAGGGACCATTATGATCATCTAGTCTGACCTCCTGCAAAACATAGGCCACGGAATCTCACCCACCAACTCCTGGAACAAACGCCTAACTTATGTATGAGCTACTGAAGTCCTCAAATTGTGGTTTCAAGACTTCAAGGTGCAGAGAATCCTCCAGCAAGTGACCCGTGCCCCACGCTGCAGAGGAAGGCGAAAAACCCCCAGGGCCTCTGCCAATCTGCCCTGGAGGAAAATTCCTTCCCAACCCCAAATATGGCAATCAGCTAAACCCTGAGCATGTGGCCAAGACTCACCAGCCAGACACCCAGGAAAGAATTCTCTGTAGTAACTCAGATCCCACCCCATCTAACATCCCATCACAGGCCATTGGGCATATCTACCGCTAGTAGTCAAAGATCAGTTAATTGCCAAAATCATGTTATCCCATCATATCATCTCCTCCATAAATTTATCAAGCTTTGTCTTGAAGCCAGATATGTCTTTTCTCCCCACTGATTCCCTTGGAAAGCTGTTCCAGAATTTCACTGCTCTGATGGTTAAAAACTTTCATCTAGTTTCAAGTCTAAACATCCTGATGGCCAGTTTATATCCATTTGTTCTTGTGTCCACATTGGTACTGAGCTTAAATAATTCTTTTCCCTCCATGGTATTTATCCCTCTGATATATTTATAGAGAGCAATCATATCTCCTCTCAGCCTTCTTTTAGTTAGGCTGAACAAGCCAAGCTCTTTGAGTCTCCTTTCATAAGACAAGTTTTCCATTCCTCGGATCATCCTAGTAGCCCTTCTCTGTACCTGTTCCAGTTTGAATTCATCCTTCTTAAACATGGGAGACTAGAACTGCACACAGTATTCCAGGTGAGGTCTCACCAGTGCCTTGTATAGCAGTACTAACACCTCCTTATCTCTACTGGAAATACCTCACCTGATGCATCCCAAGACCGCATTAGCTTTTTTCACAGCCATGTCACATTGGCGGCTCATAGTCCTCCTATGGTCAACCAGTACTCCAAGGTCCTTCTCCTCCGTTACTTCCAAGTAATGTGTCCCCAGTTTATAACAGGTTTCAGCATAGCAGCCGTAGAAATTCTTTTTATTAATCCCTAAATGCATGATCTTTCACTTTTCACTATTAAATTTCATCCTATTATTCCAGTTTCATCCTATTACTCCAGTTTACAAGGTCATCCAGATCTTCCTGTATGCTATCCCAGTCCTTCTCTGTATTGGCAATACCTCCCAGCTTTGTGTCATTCTCAAACTTTATTAGCATATTCCCGCTTTTTGTGCCAAGGTCAGTAATAAAAAGATTGGTCCCACAACTGATCCCTGAGGAACTCCACTAGTAACCTCCTTCCAGTCTGAGAGTTCACCTTTCAGTGTGACCCGCTGTAGTCTCCCCCTTAACCAGTTCCTTATCCATCTTTCAATTTTCATATTGACCTCCCTCTTTTCCAATTTACCTAATAATTCTCCATGTGGAACTATATCAAATACCTTACTGAAATTGAGGTAAATTAGATCCACTGCATTACCTTTGTCTAAAAAATCTGTTACTTTCTTAAAGAAGGAGATCAGGTTGGTTTGGCACAATTTACATTTTGTAAAACCATGTTGTATTTTGTCCCATTTACCATTGACCTCAATGTCCTTAACTACTTTCTCCTTCAAAATTTTTTCCAAGACCTTGCATACTACAGATGTCAAACTAACAGGCCTATAGTTACCCGGATCACATTTTTTCCCTTTCTTAAAAATAGGAACTATGTTGGCAATTCTCCAGGCATACGGTACAATCCCTGAGTTTACAGATTCATTAAAAATTCTTGCTAATGGGTTTGCAATTTCATGTGCCAATTCCTTTAATATTCTTGGATGAAGATTATCTGGCCCCCCCAATTTAGTCCCATTAAGCTGTTCCAGTTTCACTTCTACTTTGGATGTGGTCATATCTACCTCCATATCCTTATTCCCATTTCTCATGCTACCATTATCCCGAAGATCATCATTAGCCTCATTAAAGACTGAGGCAAAGTATTTGTTTAGATATTGGGCCATGCCTAGATTATCCTTAACCTCCACTCCATCCTCAGTGTTAAATGGTCCCACTTCTTTATATTCTTCTTCTTTATATGGCTATAGAACCTTTTACCATTGGTTTTAATTCTCTTTGCAAGGTCCAACTCTATATGGCTTTTGGCCTTTCTCACTTTATCCCTACGTGTTCTGACCTCAGTAAGGTAGCTGTCCATGCTGATCCCTCCCATCTTCCATTTCTTGTAGGCTTTCTACTTTTTCTTAATCACCTCTCTGAGATGCTTGCTTACCCAGCTTGGTCTACGACTCCTGCCTATGAATTTTTTCCCCTTTCTTGGGATACAGGCTTCTGATAGTTTCTGCAACTTTGACTTGATGTAATTCCAGGCCTCCTCCGCCTTTAGATCCACAAGTTTTTCAGTCCAATCCACTTCCCTAACTAACTTCCTTAATTTTTTAAAGTTAGCCTTTTTGAAATCAAAAACCCTAGTCACAGATCTATTTTTGTTTATCCTTCTATTTAGTTTGAACTGAATTTGCTGATGATCACTCGAACCAAGGTTGTCCCCAACAATCATTTCTTCTGTGAGGTCCTCACTGCTCACCAAATCTAAAATAGCATTCTTTTTTGTCGGTTTAGCAACTACTTGGTGAAGGAATCCATCAGCTATCACATCCAGGAAAATCTGACCCCTATTATTATTACTAGCACTTGTCCTTCAGTCCATATCTGGGAAGTTAAAGTCTCCCATGATCACACAATTCCCATTAGTATCTACTTCATTAAAAACATTAAAGAGGTCTCTATCCATATCCACATCAGATCCTGGTGGTCTATAGCACACCCTGCACTATCCCAGGGCAGGCTCTAGTAGTTTTCTTCCCCAATATGATTTTTTGCCCAGACAGATTCTGTCTTATCCATTCCATCACTTTTTTTATTTCTTTAGTCTACCTCATCATTGATATACAATGCTACTCCACCACCTTTGCCTTTATTTCTGTCTTTCCTAAACAGCACATACCCTTCAATACCTGTTGTCCAGTCATGACTACTATTCCACCATGTTTCTGTTATCCCTATAATATCTGGTTTCACTTCCTGCACCAGTAGCTCTAGTTACTCCATTTTGTTACCTAGGCTCCTTGCACTGGTGTACAAACATCTTAATTTTTGCTGTTTGGCCTTGCTCACATTCTTTACCCAACTGGGCACAGACATTTTACTGCCAATATTACCTATAAGATTGGTATGTACACTGCCCTTCCGCGTTATGTTCATTCTCCTACCCACAGCTGTATCCTTTCTTACTTCGTTTTCTTCCCTCTCAAAGAGAATAACTGGAGTGGTGATTACCTGGACATCTCCCAACCATTTCTCCTGAATTCCTAGTTTAAAGCTCTCTTGATCAGTTGTGCCATCCTCCATCCCAGAAGTCTATTTCCCTCCTTACTCAGGTGAAGTCCATCCTGAGAGAACAGTCCTCTGTCCATGAATGCTTCCCAGTGGCCATACATCCCAAAGCCCTCCTTACAGCACCACTGCCTGAGCCATCTGTTGAGCATCATAATCTTGTCACACCTTTGTTGCCCTTCTCTAGGAACAGGCAGAATCTCACTGAAGATCACCTGAGCCTTGATTTCCTTAAGCGTCTTCCCCAGCCTGGCATAGTCTCCCTTGATATGTTCCAGCGAGAATCTAGCCGTATCATTTGTTCCCACATGAAGGATAATCAATGGATTATTTCCCGCTCCCATTAGGATCCTCTTCATCCTCCAGTCCACATCCTGTATCTTTGCATCCAGCAGCAGCACACCCTTCTGTTCTCTGGTTCAGCTGTTGTTACAGGCCTGTCTATTCTTCTCAGTAATTAATCCCCAACCATGTAGACCTGCCTTTTCCTGGCGATGGTGCGATTCTCCAGTCTATCCCCTGTTCCATCTGGCCACAAGTCCTCTCAAATCCTATTGTCCCTTGCAATCCTCTGCAACCCATCCCATATCCTCCTGGGGCTCATATTTGGTGTTATCTCCATTGACTCTTGCCCTCTTCTAATAGGAACATCTGATCTTCTCTTTTTCCTTGCCCTCTCACCTTCAGTGACCACCTGCTGTGCCCCTTCTTCATTTCCTAACTCCGCAAACCTGTTCCTGAGCTCTGTTTCTCCTTCAATGCCCCGTCTTTTCCTCTGCCTGATTCTCTTAGTCACATGCTTACACTTTCCACTTTCCTCACCCAGCAGTATCTCCTCAGAGTTCTTCGGTCCTGCTTCCATCTGCAAGTCTGAGCTATTCCCCTCAACCTCCTCATGTCTTTGCTCCATCATCTGCTCGAACCCCCTTCTAAACTCAACCAGTATGTATCTCCAATCCCCTTCTAAACTCAACCACCTGTATCTCCAATCCTCAGATCGTCTCTTCCATCAACCCTATCAGGTGGCACTCCATGTAGACAAAATTCTTTTCAGGTACCCCTTTTCAGGATCATGTACATGCCACAGCTTCTACATCCAGTCATCTTCATTGTGTCTTCCACTGCTTGGGTCACTCCCACTGCTGCCTCTGTATCTGTCATCGCCTTCTCACCTAAGGCCTGTTAGTCCGGGAAACACAAACCAAACCACCCACAGCAAAACAAACCCCCAATGAGCACAAAAGCACTACCAGCACACCACACACTCCCTTCACTAGCCTGTCTGTTCCTTTGCCTGGCTTTTAGTCGTCCCCCCAAACTCCTCCAACAGAACTCCCACTCAAAGTCCCCTGTTTACAGCTCTGTTTGCTAGCTCCTGTGCAGCTGTCTGTGCCACTGCCTGACTGGCTGGCTACCTTTATAGGACCCCTAGTCAAAGAAGCCCTGCCCCCTAATCAGGGCTCAGCTTCTCTCCCAGCACACTGCCCCTACCAGCCTCTTCTCCTCCAACAGAATACCTTCTCCTCCAACAGAACTCCCACTCAAACTCCTCTGTTTACAGCTCTGTTTGCTGGTAATGATGGGACACTGTGTGTCACATGTATCATACTCAGCATAACTGAGTGTCATTTATTCCAGATATTTTGGATGAATTAATATGAAATCCTGAAGGCTGAAACCACAAAATCCAGATCTGGCTCTGAGCTTTTTCTCATGGCTGAGGATTTTTTGATCGAGGATTCTGGTTCAGCTCATTATACAGAGAGCCATAAACAAATATCACAGGCAGATTCTGATCAAGGTTTTGAATTCAGACATATCTACATTTATTCATGTCTTACTCCTGAAGAAATTCCAAAATAGTGCTTGAAAATGTGATTTATTATTTAGCTATCTGAAACACTTTAAAAAAATGCTGGGGTGTGTAAACAGTCCTAGCTTTTAAAGTCTGGTGCAATGAAAATTAGGGATAGCAGAGAAACAGCACATCTTATTGGGAGAATTTTTTTTTATGGGAACCGAAACATCCTTTTCAGAACTATTGCAGTCTGCACCAATTTCAGGCTGCAAGTAAAATACTAAATTAAATTTTAGTGAACGGAAGTAATATTTATCCCACTTACTAAGCTTAGACAAAAATCTGTTAACACACTTAATTATACTCTGAAAAGATTGAGCAAAATACCCTTTTTCCAAATTAGTAGTCACTCACTTTAAATGATTCTTTAAATAGTCGCAGTATGCACATGGTGTATTGGAGCATGAAATATTTGTTTTACTCTTCTGAAACACCAGTGGCTTTAAAATAAGATTATTCCATTGAGAAAATGGAGTTTCTTGTCAATCAATAATTAACATTAGCAACTTTTATGCCTTTCAGTTTCACATTTATTGTATATTTGTAGCTGAACAAATTTTAACATGTACAATAGTGTTCGTATTCAGGTTCTGTTCAAGCTCAGGAGTCCAAACTGATGCCTTTACATTCTTGTTTCCTCCTTACCAGTATAAACATGAGTTTTTCTGGGGGTTTTTTGTTTGTTTTCTAAACAAATTGTGGTATATGACTCTGCTAAACATAGGTAGGATGGAACCTAAGGTGCATGTGTTAAAGAACTTTTCTGAGCCAGATCCTCAGCTTGTATAAGTCAGCACAGCTCCATTGACTTCACCAACATATGTCAACTAAGGATCTAATCCTCTCTTTTTCAACCATGGTTTCTGGACACTAAGATGACACTTCTATTCCTTGAGACAAAAGGTTCAAGATGTGGGTGGGGGAAAAAAGTGGCTGTGCATGAAATCAAGACAGTGATGGCTCAGAGCATATAGCTGACGTACAAGAGATCAGATACTAATTTCTTAATAAAATTCTTAATTATTTTAAAAATTATTTACTTTAAAAATGATGAGAAAAATGATGAGACTTTACATGAAAGTCTGGTGAGGATTCTTAATGATCAAAAATAAAACAATAACTGTCTCCAAGAAATTCATGGTTTAGACTTATGAGTCATGGATATGGAAAATTTCCCTGCTGGACGTTGTCCTATTTTTGGCAAAGATTAAGGTCCCAGTTCAGGGAATGATTTCAAGATGTATATAACGTAAAGTGTATGCATAAATCTCATTGACTTTAATGGGATTTAAGCGTGTGCTTAATGCAAAGCACATAGTAAGTGCTTTCCTGAACCAGGATTCTTTCTTATATTGGGGCTTTAAAGAATTTAATAAAACTGATTTTAAAAAACAAGGCACCTATAGTTTTTATTTAGCCATAAATAGAATCAGGAATAGTGAATCATAAAAAGATATTGTCATTGTAAGATGCTCTGAAACATTATTTTAAAAATCCAGGCCCTGTTCCATGGTCTTTTGAATCGGAGTCTTTCCATGGTCTTCACTGGGCTTTAGATCATGCCCTAAATGAATAATAAAAAGTAAAATAAGCCCATTGCAAGTTAAACGACCAAACAATCAAGCTTAAAACTGAAAGTGCTACAGGTAACCTTGAAAATGAAGCTAAAATGATGGACTACCAGAATTTTTCCTATGTCTATAAATGTATTGCAGTGTTGTTGTAGCCATATTGATCCCAGGATATGAGAGACAAGGTACGTGAGGTAAAGCTTTTATGGGACCAGCAGTAGTTGCTCCAATGAGCCATTACCTCCCCCACCTTATTTCTTTATTGGTTATTCAAGACAAAAAACATACCCAATGGTTTGATAACTTTTTTACAAGTGGAAGAGTAATCATGACCAACTTCTGACTATAGATGTTTCATTAATGCCAGCTCATTTTTTCCATAGAGACTGCTGTTTGGTCTACTATGCCTATTTTCCTAGGACCTAATACTGCTCCCCTTGTATTCAGTGACAACTCTTATGGGTTTCAGTAGGAACAAAATCAATCATCTTGAGCAGGGGATACAGGTGACTGAAGAGAGAGACAGAGATGGATTTAAGAAGTAGGCTGCAACTTTATTTATTTGGGGAGGTGCTGTATGCTTACCCTTCTGCCTCTCCCATACCAGACATTTAAGGGGACCCAGAGCAGGATTACAGCCTGACACTATACATCCGATTACTTGACGTAGATTCTCCTCAGCCTAATCCTAAGATTTGGCTCACTTCTGAATCCTCCCCCACCACACACAAACCCCATTTCCCCTCCCCCCATTAAAGCATAAAGGGTGCCAAAGGGAGACCTCAGTCTGTGAAGACTTCAGGTCTCCCCCATCCTTCCAGGTCCATGGTTGACCAGCAATATCTTGGGTCTCATCCACCTGCATTAAAAAAAAGTTCTTGTTTTTTTGATCAAATGTTTTTGTTTTGTTTTGTTTTTCTTCCAGATCGTGCTTTGCCCATATACTAATGAACAATACAAAAAGTTTTTTGAAGATGAAAAATTACTTGGGATAAATGAGCTATCTTATATCCAGCTATAACAAAGGTTTAAGTTGGCAGCCAAACTTCTGTTTTCAAATCACTGAAGGAAGCGGAATCCTTTGTTTCCTGTAGATTGTCACAGATGTCCAGTGATAGTAGGGAAATCATGACTGTATGTATGTACCAAATCATTCAGCACTAGAAATCTAGTTCAGGCCCCAAACTGTTTGATTTAAGATGTATATAATACTAATAATGCTTCTGCATAGGCAGACCACATACAAACTGGATTTTCTCCTTTCCCAAGAAACACAATAAATGACAATAATAGCGTAAATGTACATTTATCTAGTGCTGATTTTTTTTTTTTTGGTGGGGGAGGAGGGGGGGGAGGAATTCTAAGTAGGCCAAGCTGGGCTCTTGTCTCCCTCTAGCCCAGAGATTGATCAATAGAGCCAAACTATTATTTCACAACAAAAACAAGCCTGCTACATTATCCACTACAAACCCACATTGCCAACTAATGAAGACCAGCAGTGGACACCCTCAACTCCCTTTCCCCTTATAATGATACACAAACAATCCTACATATCCAAAAACACAATATGAAAAAAATCATCAGTTTCTGAACAAAATTCCACAAGAGCACACATAGAAAGAGAAAGGAGGAGAGATTTCTGGAGCCCTGTTTAGCAAAGCAAGTAATCATGTGCCTAAATTCCTCTGGCTTCAACAGACTTAACCATGTCTTTTAAGTACTTTGAATGTGGATTAATTTAAACAGATGCTTAAGTCATCTGCTGAGTCGGAGCCTTAATACAGCAATTCCTTTGAACTCATCTTGTGGAGAGAGATCAACTTGTAATATCTGTTATAATTCGGTCCCACTTCTAACTCAAAGATCTGCATGCACTGTTCCAGAAATCCAGTGATTAGTAATAAATGTTTGAAAAATATTTCCTTCTAATGAAGGAAAAATCTAAGGGAAACTAGTAGGTTACACATAGTTCCCTTAAACAGTACATACTGCTCACCCTCCCATATACATTACAATAGATGCAATTTTTCATACTAATTTAGTAATTTGTGTGACTTTCAAATCCTTATCACTTGAATTTCCCCATCAGTCCATGTTCCTACATTTTCCTCTGGATTAACTAGAAAGGCATCACCTTTCTGGGGTTTCTTACAAGTCACCATATACATCTCCTGGAATATTGTTTTTTAAACTGCTGGGCATATTGAAGTGTACCTTTTCTATATTGTTATCAAGTAGTATTACACTGACTGCCATTAATTACGGGATGTACCTGATGTCTTTGTTCTTTCTCTTCTCCCCTCACCCTGTCTGTAATTGAATCTGAGGTTTATTTTCTTTTGTAGTTTCTACCATTACAAACATTTTGCACAGTCAGTACTCCATGTCCTGTCCTTATTACAGCTGGGAAAAGAAAGAATTAGATGGTAAAAAAGAGGAAATTAACGTATAGGGCCAAGGACTCCAGAGACAGGGGAGACCATACAGGTGGCCCCAGAAACAAAGTCCATCTAGACAAGACTAGATTTCACATTTTAAGGCCAGGACACTGGGAAGAAGGAGGTTAGGCCATGTCTACACTACAAAATTAAGTTGACTTAACTTACGTCAGCATAGAGCTGCTGCAGTAATTACATCACTTGTGTATGGCCACACTTTGATCCTTCTGTCTACAGTTCACATCTTCACCAGGAGCACGTGTATCAATTGTACTGTCAGTGTGGGGCATTGTGGGATGGCTCCTGAAAGCCAGTACCAGTCAACGTACACAACACAGTGTCTCCGCTGACACTGTGTTTACCTAACTGCATAGACCTTGACTCTATGCCACTCATGGAGGTGGAGTTAAATCAGCAGTTATTTCAGTGGAAGCAAAATGTAAGTGTTGACACTTCCCTAGTTAGGTCGACATAATCTGCTTTGTGTTGACCTCAGCCATTGGAGAAAGAGATTGGGGACTAAAAGAAGGACCCAAAAGGATGTCTGTGAAAAATTCCATCCATATGCTGCTTGTATGCTTGGATTCCTTCCCCTATTCTTTATCTATTTTTTGACAGGTTTCAGAGTAACAGCCGTGTTAGTCTGTATTCGCAAAAAGAAAAGGAGTACTTGTGGCACCTTAGAGACTAACCAATTTATTTGAGCATGAGCTTTCGTGAGCTACAGCTCACTTCATCGGATGCATACTGTGGAAACTGCAGCAGACTTTATATATACACAGAGAATATGAAACAATACCTCCTCCCACCCCACTGTCCTGCTGGTAATAGCTCATCCAAACTGACCACTCTCCAAGTTTAAATCCAAGTTAAACCAGAACATCGGGGGGGGGGGTAGGAAAAAACAAGGTGACGGCTAGTGGCGTTCTGTAACCTCAGCCTGGTCCAGTCCACACAAGAGATCCACTTCCTGGACACTACAGTGCTAATAAACAATGGTCACATAAACACCACCCTATACCGGAAACCTACTGACTGCTATTCCTACCTGCATGCCTCCAGCTTTCACCCTGACCACACCACACGATCCATCGTCTACAGCCAAGCTCTGCGATACAACCACATTTGCTCCAAACCCTCAGACAGAGACAAACACCTACAAGATCTCTGTCAAGCTTTCTTACAACTACAATACCCACCCGCAGAAGTAAAGAAACAGATTGATAGAGCCAAAAGAGTTCCCAGAAGTTACCTACTACAGGACAGGCCTAACAAAGAAAATAACAGAACGCCACTAGCCGTCACCTTCAGCCCCCAACTAAAACCCCTCCAACGCATTATTAAGGATCTACAACCTATCCTAAAGGATGACCCAACACTCTCACAAATCTTGGGAGACAGGCCAGTCTTTGCCTACAGACAGCCCCCCAACCTGAAGCAAATACTCACCAACAACCACATACCACACAACAGAACCACTAACCCAGGAACTTATCCTTGCAACAAAGCCCGTTGCCAATTGTGCCCACATATCTATTCAGGGGACACCATCACAGGGCCTAATAACATCAGCCACACTATCAGAGGCTCGTTCACCTGCACATCCACCAATGTGATATATGCCATCATGTGCCAGCAATGCCCCTCTGCCATGTACATTGGTCAAACTGGACAGTCTCTACGTAAAAGAATAAATGGACACAAATCAGATGTCAAGAATTATAACATTCATAAACCAGTCGGAGAACACTTCAATCTCTCTGGTCACGCAATCACAGACATGAAGGTCGCTATCTTAAAACAAAAAAACTTCAAATCCAGACTCCAGCGAGAAACTGCTGAATTAGAATTCATTTGCAAATTGGATACTATTAATTTAGGCTTAAATAGAGACTGGGAGTGGCTAAGTCATTATGCAAGGTAGCCTATTTCCTCTTGTTTTTTTCCTACCCCCCCCCCCGATGTTCTGGTTTAACTTGGATTTAAACTTGGAGAGTGGTCAGTTTGGATGAGCTATTACCAGCAGGAGAGTGAGTTTGTGTGTGTATGGGGGTGGGGGGGATGTGAGAAAACCTGGATTTGTGCTGGAAATGGCCCACCTTGATTATCATGCACATTGTAGGGAGAATGGTCACTTTGGATGAGCTATTACCAGCAGGATAGTGAGTTTGTGTGTGTGGTTTTTGGGAGGGGGGTGAGGGGGTGAGAGAACCTGGATTTGTGCAGGAAATGGCCCAACTTGATTATCATGCACATTGTGTAAAGAGTTGTCACTTTGGATGGGCTATCACCAGCAGGAGAGTGAATTTGTGTGTGGGGGTGGAGGGTGAGAAAACCTGGATTTGTGCTGGAAATGGCCCAACCTGATGATCACTTTAGATAAGCTATTACCAGCAGGACAGTGGGGTGGGAGGAGGTATTGTTTCATATTCTCTGTGTATATATAAAGTCTGCTGCAGTTTCCACGGTATGCATCCGATGAAGTGAGCTGTAGCTCACGAAAGCTCATGCTCAAATAAATTGGTTAGTCTCTAAGGTGCCACAAGTACTCCTTTTCTTTTTATCTATTTTTTGTTTATCTAAATCTTGAGAAATGTGTGGGTCAATCTCTGTGCCCTTTCAGAGCCCTATGAACATCAATTGTGCTCAGGGTAGGTGGGGTATCTCTGAAGTCCAGTGGGCCCCTTACAAGTGTAGGGAGTCTGTTTGCATGCTTCTCTTTGAGGTATAAATTATTCATAATTATGGATATTACATTTTAAATAATGCAGACCCTGTATTTTGAGGATCTATTTTTCAAAATAACTGGATATAGCCCTCCAGATGCTGTGCAGGATGATAATTCTTAGGTTATTTCACCTTCTCCTGTTTTCTTGGTCTAGCATGGTTGGTGAGTTTCTACATTCTGCTCTAAACAATGAATGTGGGCTCAGTCTTCTGTTCCCAAAGTTCTCACCTCCACATTCCTCTTAAATCAATCAAATTGTGAGGACCTCTTGTCCACAGTGTGAGAGACATCAGTGATGGTAAGGTGCAAAGTGGCCCAGCTGCAGCTGAGTTCCCCCATTCCCCACCCTACCCCTTGCACAGGCTACCTCTGTCTCTCTCTCTCTTTTTGTGGGGAAGGTTTGCCCCCTCATTGTCTTTCTCCTCTAACAAATTTCTCTCCTCAGCCTTACAGTTCTACCTACTCTTTTTTTCTTTTGATATTTTTTCTTTAGAAGGAATTTTCCCACATCTTTTCTACAATAATCTAATAGTTACACACTCATCAGGATTTGTGTAATGTTTTCACAGCTAAGTTTTATTTTATACCATTGGTTGTTTAGGGTTAACAACTAATATATTGGTTGTGTGTATGCAGTACTGCCAAGATAGCTAATAAACTGGTTAGTCTCTAAGGTGCCACTAGTACTCCTTTTCTTTTTGCGAATACAGACTAACACGGCTGCTACTCTGAAAACTGCTTCTAACAGTATCTAGGGGAGTTCTTTCAGTTCCAAGTGGTAGCAGCCTTTGAGTCTTTTTTGGAATAGAAAGAAGGGTTCTAGTCTAGGGCTGGATTAAACACTGGGCACAAGACGCCCATGACTTGGACCTCCAGGTCTGATGTCAGGTGTTGTATTTGAGGCTGTCAGCAGAATGTCATCATGCACAGTCTGGAGCATGAAAATAACAGACTGACTAGAGATAGTTGGGAATTTCCTGTTGAAATGGTTAACCGAAAATGCAGTTCTGATTATCGAATTTTTTCCTGGGGAAAATGCAATGCAGCATCACTGGTACATTATGAGACATATAATCTGGGCCTGGAGTCCAACCCGTTGGAGAGAAGGGGGACATGAGGAACCTGAACTACAACTCCCATGAGGCACCTTAGGCAGACCATAGTTTAATGACAAAGTGACTTGAAATGAAACATTTTAATTTGGGAATGTCACTATTTAGTTTTGATTGAAAATGTTGACATAATTTTTTAAAAAGAAAAGGAGGACTTGTGGCACCTTAGAGACTAACCAATTTATTTGAGCATGAGCTTTCGTGAGCTACAGCTCACTTCATCGGATGCATACCATGGAAACTGCAGCAGACTTTAGATATACACAGAGAATATGAAACAATACCTCCTCCCACCCCACTGTCCTCCTGGTAATAGCTTATCTAAAGTGATCATAATGACAGGTTTCAGAGGAACAGCCGTGTTAGTCTGTATTCACAAAAAGAAAAGGAGTACTTGTGGCACCTTAGAGACTAACCAATTTATTTGAGCATGAGCTTTCGTGAGCTACAGACTAACACGGCTGTTCCTCTGAAACCTGTCATTATGATCACTTTAGATAAGCTATTACCAGCAGGACAGTGGGGTGGGAGGAGGTATTGTTTCATATTCTCTGTGTATATATAAAGTCTGCTGCAGTTTCCATGGTATGCATCTGATGAAGTGAGCTGTAGCTCACGAAAGCTCATGCTCAAATAAATTGGTTAGTCTCTAAGGTGCCACAAGTACTCCTTTTCTTTTTGCGAATACAGACTAACACGGCTGTTCCTCTGAAACATAATTTTTTGATATTTATTTCTGAAATGAAATCCTTCAGAACTTTTACTTCCATGAAAAATATTGATAGTCTGACTTTTTTCATCATGAATCAGGGACATGAGACAGAAATCCTGTGGGGTTGTATTCCTCCCACCCCTCAAATCTAACATGGAGGTAACCTACTCCAGGAACAGTAGGCTGCCACATAGGCTAGTCACCATCTTGTGGGCAAAATACCAGTTTACTCCAGGTTTGAATAGCAGCATGAAGACTTAATCCAGTCTTCTAACAGTGGGCATTTGTGATCCACCACTGTTTCAAATATTCCACACTTGGATTTGCTATATCCTCATGCTGTCACCCTAGGATAGTAGCTATCCTTTTAAATGCTAAAAGTCTTGAGTAAGTAGCCCTGGGGTGAAAATCTTGAACAAGAGTGATATGAAATGCAGTCATGTAGTAGTAAACAATTTTGCTCTCTTGTCATCTTCAGGTCTCTTTAATAGTGTTTTTTTTTTCCTATTTCCCAAATATACCCAAGGGAAGGTCCTTGAACTGGAAAGATGCTTTACATGGCTAAAACTTTTAAAATGTTATCACTCAAAATATGGCCTCAGGACAGTCACTAAATATGTCTTTAAAATAAATTCATTAAATTCAAAATTCCATGTTTGAATAATAAGAATATAGCAGTAGGAATATACTACCAACCACCTGACCAGGATGGTGATTGTGAAATGCTCAGGAAGATTAGAGAGGCTACAAAAACAGAAAACCCAATAATGGGGGATTTCAACTATCCCCACATTGACTGTAGACATTGCCTCAGGGCAGGATGCAGAGATGAAGTTTTTAGACACTGGCTTCTTGGAGCAGTTACTTCTGAAACCTGCAATGGGAGAGACAATTCTTGATTTAGTCCTAATTGGCACATGGGATTTGGTCCAAGAGGTGAATATAGCTAAACCACTCAGCAACTGCAACCATAATGTAATTAAATGTAATATCCTGGTATGGGGGATAATACCACAGAAACCACCAGAGTAGCATTTAACTTTAACTAACCATGTCATTTTTGTGCAGTTACCCTTTTTAAACAGAAATTAAAAGGAACAGTCATGAGAGTGCAAGTAGCATGGAAACTTTTGAAAAACACCAAAATGGAAGCTCAAATTATATGTATACTCCCTGTCCACAAAACAAGAGGAGCAAAAAAATGCCACTGTCATTAAACAACAGAGTAAAAGATGGTTAGAGACAAAATTGGAAGTCAAATCCTACTGAGGAAAATAGAAAAGAACATAAATTCTTACAAGTCAGGTCTGAAAGTATAATTTGCCAGGCCAAAAAGGAATTTGAAGAGCAACTAGCAAAAGACACAAACTAACAGCAAAAAAAAAAAAAAAAAAAAAAAAAGTAAGTACATCAGAAGCCTGCCAAACAATCAGTTGGGCTATTAGCCAATGAAGGGGCTAAAGCAGCACTCGAGGAAGACAAGGCCATTGTAGAAAAGCTAAATAAGTTCTTTGCTTTGGTCACCACTGCAGATAATGTGAAGGAGGTTTGCACAAGCCATTTTTTTTAGGTGATAAACCTGAGGAACTGTCCCAGATTGAGGTGTTTGATTGGGGAGGCTTTAGAAAAAATTGATAAATTAAATAGTACTAAGTCACCAGGAGCACATGGTATTTACCCAAGACTTCTGAAGGAACTCACAGATAAAACTGCAGAACTAATAACTATGTAATGTAATCTATCACTTAAATCAGCCTCTGTACCAGATGACTAGTGCATAACTAATGTGACGTTGATTTTTTGAAAAGGTTCCAGAGGCAATCATGGCAACTACAGGCCCGTAAATCAAACAAATACCAGACAAATTGGTTGACACTATAGTGAAGAACAGAATTATCCGAGAGATGGATGAACACAATATGTTGGGGAAGAATCAACATGGCTTTTGTAAAGGGCAATTATGCCTCACTAATCTATAAAAGTTATTTGAGGGTGTCAGAACACATGTGGACAAGGATATAGTGATCCAGTGGATATAATGTACCTGGACTTTCATAAAATTTTTGACAAGGTACCTCCTAAACTAAGTAAGCAGTTATGGGAGAAGAGGTAAAGTCCTCTCCTGGATTAGTAACTGGTTAAAAGATAGGAAACAAAGGGTAGCAATAAACAATTTTCACAGTGGAGAGTGGTAAATAGCAGGGTCCCCCAAGGATCTGTATTGGGACCAGTTCTGTTCAATTTATTCATAAATGATCTGGGAAAAGGGATAAACAGTGAGGTGGCAAAGTTTGCAGATGATACAAAATTACTCCAGATAAATCCAAAGCTGACTGTGAAGAGTTAAAAAGGAATCTCACAAAATTTGGTGATTGGGAAACAAAATGGCAGATGAAACTCAGTGTTCATAAATATAAAATAATGAACATTGGATAATGTAATCCCAACTGTACATACAAAATGATTGGGTTTTAAATTATCTGCTACCACTGAAGAGATCTTGGAGACATCATGGATAGCTCTCTGAATACACCTGCTTAATGTGCAGCGTCAGTCAAAAAAGCTAACAAACATTAGGAACCATGAGAAAAGGGATAGATAATGAGACAGTAAATATCATAATGCCACTATATAAAAATCCCTGGTTCGCCCACACCTTGAATACTGTGTGCAGTTCTGGTCACCACATATCAAAAAAGATACATTAGAATTGGAAAAAGTACAAAAAAAGGAACAACAATGATTAAGGGTATGGAACAACTTCCAAATAAGGTGAGATTAAGAAAACTGGACTGTTTGGTGTGGAAAAGAGATGACTAAGGTTGGACACGATAGTGGTCTATAAAATCCTGACTGGTATGGACAAAGTGAATAATGATATATTATTTACCCCTTCACATAACACATGAATTGGGGTCACCCAATGAAATTAATACTTGGCAGGTTTAAAACTAACATAGGGAAGTTCTTCTTAACACAATGCACAGTCAACCTGTGGAACTCATTGCCAGGGAATGCTGTAAAAGCCAAAATTATAACTTGTTTCACATAAGAATTAGATAAATTCATGGAGGATAGAATCATCAATGGCTATTGGCCAAGATGGCCATGGATGCAGCTCCATGCTCTGGGTGTCCCTAAATCTCTTCTAGAAGCTGGGACTGAATGACAGGGGATGGGTCACTTGATAATTGCCCTGTTCTGCCTACTCCCTTTGAAGCATCTGAACCAGCCACTGCTGGAAGATAGGGTATTGGGCTACATGGACCATTGGTCCTACCCACTATGGCCATTCTTATGTTCTTATGCATGCATGTGCTCAGTGTTACTTTCTGCTTAAAATGAATCTGAGTTGTGAGCAGGTTTGTGGTGTAAAAAAGGCGACCTAAGTAATCCCATAATTGTCTCAATTTTGCAGCCAGATGAATAGTAGGCTAACTTTGAGAATTCAGGTTTGCCTTTCATTTCTCCCTTGTTCATTTTTATGCAGACATTCATGGGAATATCTATTTAGTCAAACACATAATGGGGTATGTGTAAAGGGTATTCAGTATTCTATGTTTCTTCCAAATATATTATTATTATTCTAGATATATTTGTTCCAAGTGCTCACCCTTGGTTTTTAAAGTTTCAGTCACCCAGTCAGGAAGTAGAAGCCAGGACTATATAGGGGACTATATAGCTCATGTTTAAATAATGAATAACATAGACAAAGACAAAGCTGAAGTGAACAGTACATGAACACTTCATATAGATGAAATATGTGCAAAACATGTTTTCTATATTTTACAAATTAACAAGCAAATCTTGTTCAAGGATAACTTGTGAAAAAAAAAGTTGTACTACAGATACATCACTACAATGAACAATTGGTCTGTCTGTATTCACATTGTCTTATACAATTTACAGTAAGTCTGTTTACAGATCACATGTCTTTGTTTCTTAAATGCTTGATCCTGAGTAGAACTGAGTAGATATGGTTGAATAGTATCTTATTCCACCAATGCATGAATCAACAAATATTTCTTCTTATTTGGACCCTGATTCAGCAAAGCATTTATGCATCAAGACCTTGATTGAATAATGGTAACTGGATTATTTTTATAATTGTTTGACTTTTGACTTTTAAGCATGTGTTTTAAGTCTCCTAGGACTACTTAAATTCCATTGACTCTAGTGGAATTTTAGCATATGTTTAGGTGTTCATTCTGAACAGGACTGCTTTTAGAACTGGCTGAAAATTTTCCAACACAACACTTTTCAATTGGAAAATGCTGATTTTGTTCAAAACCAAAATATTCTGTGGGAAATGTTGATTTCAACAAAAGTTCTATAAAAACCTGTCTGGTTGCCCACCTGTATAGGTGCTCAGCAGCATGGGCTCTTGGGATGAAATTGTAGGAAGGAAGATTTAGATTAGATGTTAGGAAAAATTTCTTAACTCCCAAAGAAATTACCTAGGGAGATTGTGGAATCTCCATCAACGGGGGTTTTAAAGAACAGATTACAGGGGTGGCCAACCTGAGTCTGAGAAGGAGCCAAAATTTACCAATTTACATTGCCAAAGAGCCACAGTAATATGCCATCAGCTCCCCCCACCCCCTCACTCCCAGCGCTTCCCACCCACCAGCAGTCCCTTCGATAAGCACCTCCCCCTCCCTCCCTGCACCTCCTGATCAGCTGTTTTGTGGTGTGCAGGAGGCTTTTGGGGGAAGAGGGGAGCGAGGGCACGGCAGGCTCAGGGGAGGAGGTGGGAAGGGATGGAGTGTGGGCAGGGCCTGTGGCAGAGCCAGGGTTGAGCAGTGAGCACCCCCTGGCACACTGGAAAGTTGGCGCCTGTAGCTCCAGTCCCAGAGTTGGTGCCTATACAAGGAGCCGCATATTAACCTCTGAAGAGCCACATGTGGCTCTGGACCCAAAAGGTGGCCACCCCTGGATTAGACAAACACTTTTTTGGGGGGATGATCCAGAGAATTTAGGGAATGGTCCAGATGTTTAGGCAGGACAAAGTGCAGGGGACTGGACTAGATGACCTACTGAGATCCCTTCCAGTCCTACATTTCTATAATTGTATTACCGGATACTTGGCAGCTTGCCTAACAGACTGATGCAGAGCACAGGTTCCCAGGGCTTCCAGCTTTTGAGAAACACTGTCCTCTGCGGAACAATTTTGGTGTTTTTCAAAACAAATTGTTGTGGATTCCAGTTCCACAAAATATTCAAGATTTAGATTTTTTTCTCCCCCAATTCAGCATGAATTCTTTTTCTAACAACTTGAAATTTTGTATAGAACTGAAAGTCCACTTCTCAGCCTCCCCTAGTTATTGTTTTGCATGTGGGTCGATATGTTGAAAGTCTCTTGTCAGTGCTCAAGTCAAATAGAGAACTGGGTAAAATGTTTCATATTTCAAACACTGCAAAAAATCAAGTTTTGAATTTTTTAAAAAAATATTTTTTTGGAAGAAATGTTTACAGTTCTTCCTTTTTAATATTGTACGAGCTCTGTTTAGGAATTGCCATACTCGATGAGACTGAAAGTCTATCTATTCCAGCAACCTGTCTCCAACAGTGTCCAATAGAAAATGCTTTAAAGGAGGGAGTAAGAATCAAACATAAAGCAGACGTGGGACAATCTGCTCCCCATTTTAGGTCACACCCTAATATCTAATTGTCTGAAGCACAAATTTTAATATACTGAATGTCCCATCACTTTGTGAATCTTGCTAAACTCTTGGCTTTAATGAGCTGCATAATCTTATTACATGTGTGAAAAAGTATTTCCTTTTCGCCGTTTTGAATTTGCCTTTTGTTTTATTGAATTTTCCCGTGTTCTGTGTTATGAGACCGGGAGAATAGAAGCTCTCAACCAACCTTCTCTAGAGCATACAGTATTTTATATATATTTTATCTTGTATATTATTAGTCTGCATTCTATGGACAACAGTCTCAATCTTTCTTCATATAAAAGTTCTTTCCAGGCCTCTAATTGTTCTCATCACCCTTCTCTCAACCACCTAGTTCAGCAATCTCCATTTGGACACAGGGTGACCTATACAGCAAGCAATATTCTGGATGAGAGTTGCAACATTTATTTAAATCATACAAATATATATATTTTTTTCATATTCCCAAGCCATTCCTTATCTATTCTCACATCTTGTTTGCTTTGTTGACATTAGCTTCACATTGTGGAAAGGTCTTTATTGAGCTGTGTTCAATAACATCCAGGCCTCCTTCCTGAATTAATATCCTTAATTTGGAACCTTGCAAGGTGTATGAGTCACTTAAATGTTTCCCTCCAATGTCCCTTACTTTCTGCTTATCAATATTGAACTTCATTTGCCATTGTGTTGCCCACTTTATCTTGCTTAGCTCTTTCTGAAGTGTCTCACAGTCCTCTTTGGTTTTAATTAACTCTGTACCATCTGCAGATTTTTGCTACCTCACTGGTATCTCCTGAAACATCCAAAAATATATTTAAACAAAAATTGACGTAGTATGGAATCAGAAACATCTTTCTGTTAACCTTTTACCAGGATGAATATTGATTGGTTAATCCTATTCCTTGTTTTCTGTCTTCTAGTCAGTTTTTCATCCATGATAGTATTTTGCTTCTGACCTTATGAGTACTAATGTTTTACTTCCCCTCTACATAGCAATGAAAAAGTGTTAGCACTTTTGTTAACAATGGAAAGTCATTGGCTGTGCTTAGGAAGGGTAATAAAGAATGTTACCTGAGACTGTCTAAAAGTCAAATCCTTTTAAGCCTATTTCTGTTTACAATAGCAGTACAATATCCATGTAATTCAATTCTTTAAAATTGGTAGATAACTTCCTAAATAACTTGAACGGAATTTTAATTATACTGTTTTTAGATTTTACTTTGACTTTTTTATTTCGTTTTCCTTTTCAATCAGCATATATTTATATAGCTTTATAATGCCCAGTGGGAGAAGTGCCTATCCATGGCTTTGGGCACCTTAATGTAATGTTTAAAATGAGCAGCTTTCCCCAATCCACATAATGCTACCCCAAGAAACACAGAAATACCAGAATTTATCACTGCCCCACCTGTTCTCCAAAAGCCTGGGTGAAAAGAAGGACCTCGGCAGCATGCTTTTGTGTCTATATATTGAGGCTGTTTTGGACAAAGGAGAGTAGAAAGAATCAGTCCCAAAGTTGAGGACTCCTCATGGAAGACACAATCCTCACAGCTCTCTCTCTCTTACATGGAGGGGTCTCCAGCTGGAGTATTGCTGCTAATTTCAAGAAGGGACAGAATCAGAGAGAGTGACTCAGGTAGGCAGGCGATATACAGTTTTATAAGTCAAAACTGGCACCTAAAATTTCACCTGGGCACTAATAGGCAGTCAGAGCACTGATGTCATATGAAGACATATGTCATATGAAGACATGTTTACCAAGCAGCCTGCTGCACTCTGCACCAGTTGCAGTTTTCATGAATAGCCTCGCATAAAGTGCAATGCACTTGTCTAATCCTTAGGTGACAGAGGCCTGGATTACAGTAGGAAGGCCTTATCCAAAACGAAAGGTCTCATTTTCTGGGTCAGACAGTGATGCAAGTTAATTTTTCTATTAAAAATAGATCTAGCTTTTGAAAATGCAAATGGCTCAAAGTGACCAAGAGCTGCTATGAATTGCTGAGATTACACATGAAAAAATGGGAATAACGAAAACTATTGTTATTAACATTTCAAATCACCGAACCCAATATTACTGTAAGGAAGACATTTTAACATCCTTACTGGGGCTAATTCAGATCAGCTGTATAGACAGGATTGAACACATCAGCAGTGATAACCATAAATTAATTGATCTGGGAAGTGGATGCATTAACGTAATTAATAGAAAGGGAATGGGGCTATAGGTTATAAAATAATTTATTAAATTGTAAGGGAGAGGGAACATGTAAATGATGAAGATAATGTAATGTTAAGAGCACAGGTTTTCATCACTTATAACGATGCAGAAATCAGTATTTAACTCATTTTTCCTCTGATTCTTCTGATCAACACATGGCACTATTGTATGAGTGCAAATATAGCTATAGTTTTTTTCATACAACCCATTTCATACCAGGAGCAATTAAACATTAACTTATTTCTAAAAGCAGATCTATCTTACGTTGCTCAGGGGTGTGAAAAAGCCTCTACCCCCGAGAGATGCACGTTTCACGTTATCCACACCAGTGCTATGTCAGTGGGAGATGCTCTCCAGTCACATGCTTCTCATGAGGTGGAGTAATTATGCTGACAGGAGAGCACTCTACCATTGGCATAGCACGTCTCCATCAGACACGCTATAGCGATGCAGTAGCATCGGTGCATCTGCACTGATGTAGCTCTGTGGAGCAGACTGGCCCTAACATACCCAGTACATAGTCATTCAAATGAACAAGACTGTCCTTTTAGAAAGAGAAGACATGTATTAAATGGTTATTAAATTAGAGAATTTCTTTCTCATGCAATATAGAAAAAGCCAGAACATTTCTTAACCAGGAGACATTCACTAGTACCAGCAGAAATTGTCTTTATCTTTTCATTTCTCCCATTATCCAATTGCCCAGCTCTTGTAACAATCTTTTTCACATTTATCACTGGAGATTTGGAGATGAGTGAATGAGGTCAGATACAATGAAAATAGACATGAACGTCCACAGAACTAAAACTAAACCTCAGTTAACCCTTGTATGGATTTTGAAAAAGTTCAGTTATTCTTCTTTTCTATTTCTTTTCTGTATGATTCTGTTCTTCCTGAGGTTAGGGTCTGATAACTCCAGGTGCTTGGAGTCTGAGGTTCTGAGTATCCTCAACTCCCATGGGATTCTATGGAGAAGAGGTTTCTTAACCACTTACAAGAAATGCTAAGAACCTTTCATAATCAGAGAGTCTTAGTCTGGACCAGCTGAGGAAATACCAAAATACTATGGGTAACTTTACCCTACAGTGCTACAGAGGCGCAGCTGCACCGATGCAGCTGTGTCATCCTAGTGCATCTGGTGAAGATGCGCTATGTTGAAGGGAGAGCGCTCTCATGTTAGCATAATTACTCCACCTCTGCGAGAGGTGGAAGCGATGTTTTCAGGAGAGCCTCTCCCACCAACATAGCGCTAGTGTGGACTGCACTTAGGTCACTGTAACTTGTGTCACTCAGAGGGATGGCTTTTTCACACCTCTGAGTGACGTAAGTTACATCAACTCTTATTTGTTTCCACCTGAATTGGAACCAAAAAATCCTAGAAATTAGAATTAGGCCCAAACTCTAATTGTTTATCCTAAAGTGCCCTTTTCCCCACCTAAATTTAGGAGACTCGGGCTCTCTCTACTGCTGTTCCTCCAGGCCAGGAAAGTAGGCATTAGGTTCTTCTGTCACCTCATTGCTGCCTGTCTTGAGGAGGAGTGGCACTATATCACTTTTAGGCTCCAGTAGTGGTTCTTGGAAGCTAGACTTTCCCCCTCTTTAAGAGCTGCTGCCCTTCCTCCACAGAAGAGGGCATCTATTCCTCACAGCCAGAGAGAAGGGGAGTTCTGTACCACCTTATCTTCTCTCTCCCTCCTATTTTTCACCTTGCTCCCCATCTCTATATTTTTCTACCAATAACCCATGAACATAAGCTCTGCCACTGTGCTCATAGACTTCAAATTTGCACTTTGGTAGTCATTTTGTTTGGCACATAGGAAAAAAATAATATACTGAATATCTGATATTAAGAACAATTTGATAATGTGGCATGTTTGCAAGTAAGTAGCTGAGGATATTGATATTGAAAATACTTGCACAGCCTTAATTGAAATGTCCAATGTGAGATTACAGAGAAAGTTCTAATTATGTTTTATGTTCATGTGTTCATCAAAGCCATAGTCTGTGGGTATCAGGCCACGCAACAAAGCAAATTTGTTTCAGAAGGCTTTTAACTGAGACTTTTAAACAAATTTTATATGGCAGTGAGGCAGCTCTCTGCATGTTAACAAAGCAGCAAATAGTGCAGTCTGACAACACATGCAAATTATCCCCTTACTTCAGCTATTTGTTTTAGATTATCTGAGACAGCCAGGTAAGTGATCTTTTTCACTAATTAGGCAGTTTCATTGGATGTTGCAAGAGACCATTTTTTAGGAGAGAAATGGGAGGATTTGGTAATAATGAATCATCCCAGTATTATTGTTGAAGATTATAGAAGATCTTTAATTAGAATTCTCTCAAGCTCAGTTTGGAGTTGCCAAAGTTTAATGTCCATTAGCATGGTGACTCCTCCAGATGCTCAAGTTCTCATGCTAACCCATGTGGTTTCTGGAAACTGCAAAAGGTCAGTCACGTTCTGACTGTTCAGTAACAGCGTTAATGCTTAATAGACTATGAAAGTGATGATGTCACACTCCAAGCGGGTAACCTTGAGGAAGGGGATTACTTTCCAAACAACCAGTGTCAGGTTATAACGTCGAAAAAGGTCATTTTGTTTTCATGTAAATGCTGTAACTAACTGTTTTAATGGGTAAGTGAGTATGTTTCTAATCATTGAACCTTTAAGCAGTGAAAAGACATGTTGGGATGGCTGCAATGTGGTTTAAATTGCCAACCATGTGGTGTGTGAGCCATCCTTAACGCTATAATGCTTGCAGTCAGGAGCAGAGCACATAACAATATTCAAATGCCCCATGGCAGAAAGAGGAAAAAGAAAACCGTCAGGAGCTGAGTATCGTAAACGAAAGGCTGAGAAGGGAAAGGACCAAAGAAAACAGCAGGGATCCTTCCTAAAATATCTTCTCTTTAATCCAAATAAAGATGGAAGCAGTTCACAGCATCCAGATGAAAGAATTTTACTTCAAGATGAGGGTAGCTCACATCCACTCAAAAGCAGTTTGGAAACTCAAGATGATGGAAACTTACTTCTAGATGAAGGCAGCTCACAGCATCAGACTGATATGGAAGTGGAGAAAATGTATTCACCTTCAGAGACACATGCAGAAAATGAAGTAGATGAAGTAGAAGGAAGAAAGGATGAGAAAGTTACAGACAAGTTACAGTATGGGGACCCAGTTTCATGACCCAGACGTGATGACAGTTTGCGGCAAATTCTTGTGGAAATGGACCCAAACAAGTTCATGAATTTCCCTTCCCTAAGGATATAAATAAAAGAAAATTCTCCGCTCAGCATTACAAGAGGAAACTCATTAATAGGGAAGAAATTCATCGAAACTGGTTACAATATTCAGTGTCAAAGGACTCTGTTTTGCTTTTGCTGCAAGTTGTTTAGAAATCAAGCAATTGGTACATCACTTACCGAAAATGGTTCGAAGGACTGGAAAAACATATCTTCAATTCTCTCTTCACATGAAAGTAGTACAGAACTTTTGGAATGTTTTCAAAATTGGAAACAACTTGAATTATGATTGGAAAAAGGAAAAACTATCGATGAAGAAAATTTACATGTGATCAAGGAAAAAGAAGAATATTGGCAACAAATTTTAAAACATCTGATTGCTTTAGTGAGAGCTCTCGGTAGGCAAAATTTAGCATTCCACAGCCGTGGTAGAAATGAAAAATTATACACTCCAGGTAATGGAAAAAAATTAAAATTTGTTGAATACCTAGCTTTGTTTGATCCAGTCATGAAGGAGCATCTACGTAAAATAACTGATCATGAAACACAGGTTCATTACTTAGGAAAAAAGTATGCAGAATGAACTGATTCAAATCCTAGCCAATGCCATAAAAAGAAAATTGTAGAAGATGCTCATTCTGCAAAATACTTTTCAATAATACTGGACTGTACACCACATGTGAGTCATGTTGAACAAATGATGATGATCATTCGTTTTGTGGATATGGAAAAATCTGCAGATGAAGATAATGTTGAAGTGCTCATAAAGGAACATTTTTTGGATTTTATACCACTGAAGGAGATGACTGGAGCATTTATGACTGAAACTATTCTACAAGAGCTTGAAACAATGTCATTATCTCTTGAAAAGCTACGTGGCCAAGGCTATGATAATGGGAGTAATATGAAGAGTAAAGACAAGGGTGTGCAAAGGAGAATGATGGAAATCAATCCTAGGGCCTTTTTCGTTCTTTGCAGTGTGCATTCTCTAAATTTGGTTGTCAGTGATTCTGCTAGATGCTGTTTGGAGGCAAGCAGTTTCTTTGACCTGGTGCAATGTGTTTATGTGTTTTTCTCAGGCTCAACACGCCGTTGGGAGATTCTGACTTGCCATGTGAATTCTCTAACTGTAAAACCACTTAGTCAGACAAGATGGGAGAGTCGCATTGATGCTTTGAAGCCTCTTTGCTATGAACTTGGAAACATTTATGATGCCCTAATTGAAATTTTTGATGATACTACCTTTACTGGATCACCTGGCAATACGGCACATAGATGCAGAAGCTCTTACAAATGACCTTTCCAAGTTCAAATTTGTGGCTTCACTTATTTTGTGGTATAATATCCTTTTGGAGATTAACCTCACTAGTAAGCAGCTTCAGAAAAAGAACTTGAACATACATTCTGCTATTCAAAAAACTGCAGGAAACTAAAAATATTCTGGAGGAATGCAGAAGTGATAAAGGGTTCGAAAGAACACTGGTAGATTCTCTCAAGCTTGCTGCAGAAATAGACTTTCTGACAGAATTTGAATCAGAGCCAGTTCGCATTTGGCAAAAGAAATAGCAGTTTTCATCTGAAGGATGAGACACACCCATTCAGAACCCAAAACAAAGGTTCAAAGTGAATTTCTACTTTGCAGTCCTTGATACTGCTATTCACTCAGTTGACGAAAGATTTCAACAGATGCAGCAGCTAGAGCCAGTGTTTGGCTTTCTATAGGATATGCACAGCTTGCAAAAGAAAACAGCAAAACAGATAAGAGAATTTTGTATAAAACTGGAGTTGGCATTGACTCATGAAAATTCAGAAGACACTGATGCTACAGATTTGTCTAGTGAGCTAACGGGGGCTTTTTCAAGACAACTTATGAAACATTCCACTCCTGAAGAAGTACTGAAGTTTATTTGTGAAAATAAACCCACAGACAGTTTTCAAAACATTGTTATAGTTATACACATTCTTTTAACTTTGCCAGTCTCTGTAGCTAGGGGGGAGCGTAGTTTCTCAAAGTTAAAATTGATAAAAACATATCTGCATTCAACAATGGTGCAAGAGAGACTTGTTGGACTTGCCACGATGTCAATAGAGCATGAAATAGCTGGAAAACTGGATCTAAAAGGACTAGTGACTGAATTTTCAAAACTCAAAGCAAGAAAAGTCACATTTTAGGAGCACAGAGTGTTTTTTTCTTCAGAGTGCTTTGTAAATACAGGTTAAAGTTCATTGAAGGGTTTTCTTATTTCTTTCTATATTGGATGCGGTGGTAATGGCAGTTAAAGCAGGATAGCATAATGGATGATTTTGGATTTGTAATAATAAAAATTACAATTAACATTTTAATGTATTTTTATTTGAAATCGGATTGAAATATCATCTAGCTGTCGTACAAATCTAGTCTGAAAATTTTGTGTCTCTATTTTATCTGATCTCAGAAACATTGGTTGGACAGACAGATGGACAAACCAAATAATTAAGCCTCTGCTTAAAAAAATGCTTAAAAAACATTAAAAGGAAAAAAGGGGCAAAATATTTCCCAGTTTACCATAAACCTCAGCCTAGATCTGGCCTTGGGGTTTTGGGGGTGGGGAGCGCCGATTACGTGGTTCGCCTAGGGTGCCAGTTCCTGGCAGCTAGTCTAGGGCCACCCCGGGAGTCCTGTCTGCAGTTTATTTTTCACTAGGGCTGTCGATTAATCGCAGTTAATTCATGCGATTAATTTTAAAAAATTAATCACAATTTTAAAAATTAATCATGATTAATCGCAATTTTAATTGCACTGTTAAATAACAGAATACCAATTGAAATGTATCAACTATTTTAGGATGTTTTTCTATATTTTCAAATATATTGATTTAAATTACAACACAGAATACAAAGTGTACATTGCTTACTTTATATTATTATTTTTATTACAAATATTTGCAGTTAAAAAGATAAACAAAAGAAATGGTATTTTTCAACTCACCTTGTGCACATACCATAATGCAATCTCTTTATCATGAAAGTGCAGCTTACAAACGTAGATTTTTTTTTGTTCCATAACTACACTCAATGTAACAAAACCATGGAAAACTTTAGAGCCTACAAGTCCACTCAGTCCTACTTCTTATTCAGCCAATCACTAAGACAAACAAGTTTGCTTTCATTTATGGGAGAGAATGGTGCCAGGATCTTATTTAAACTGTCACCTGAAAGTGAGAACAGAGAGATATTAAGGAGTGTCGGATTTCGAGTCGGGGTCATACAGAGTTGGGGGAGTCCTTATTTAAGATTAATAAGGGTGACTCCTTATTTGTGAAATTTGTGAGAAAAAAAATGTGTGGGGAGATACCATGTAGTGTTAGTATAATAATGTTTAAAATGCTGTTTAAGAAGAGAAGTAAAGGGGTGTGAGAGGCACCCCAGTGGACTAAAGCTAAAGCCCGTTCTCTGTTAGAGAAGGAGATTGTTGCATTTGGGACGTGCCCTTGGATGGAAGGTGCAGTGGAACCGGATTTAGCACTTGATACCTTACAAAACATGTTTGAAATATATGTATAGTTGTACAAGCCTAATGCTAGTAAAAAGCAAACAGCCATAGTATGGCTGTTGTGACAAGCTATAGAAAAGGCAATTGCATGTAAGGGGGAAGTCTGCAGAATTACAAACATTACAAGAGAATTTTAAAACTTGCCAGGAAAATTTGGAACGGGAAGTGAGGCAGGCAGATAATGCAAACTCAGTTAGAACAAATGGGGAAACAAAATAGGGAACTGGAGAAAAGAATGCTGGACTGGGAAAAGATTAAAGCACACAAAGATAAATTAGACCATCAAGTGATGGGAATGAAACAGTTAATTTGAGATTTGACTAAGAAAAAGGAAGAGGAGATTGCAAGCTTTTCTCACAGTTGGTGACAAAAAACTATAGCAGCATTGAAAAACCAAGGGAAAACACAGGAGCTGTAGGTTGCAGCTGTATGTCAAAAAGAGAGAGATTTGGATTTGGATTCCAATGATATGTGGTATGGAGAGTATCTGCAAGGGGGTCAAGAGAAAACGGAATTTGACCAAACTCAAGAGGGGCTTTATACTAAGTTGAGGGAAGAAATAAGAAACTGGCTGGGAGAGCCTAAACCAGAAAAGTCTGTAGCAGTGCTAGAATGGAGATCAATCATTAAGGATACAGCGGGGGAGATACAGTCAGAGCAGACACAAATAATTCCTGTGAGTTCATCAGATTTACAGTTGATGGTAAAGTCATTACGCCCAGTGAATATGAAAAATTTAGTTACATGGCTATCACAGTGGGCAGAGTTAGGAGGAACAGAGAATTTAAATATGAGTGAATCTTATAGGTTAATCAGGCCAGCTACCACTGGAGAGATTAGACAGGCAGTAGATCGAGTGAAAAAATGCTTCGAACAGGCAGCCAAAAGCACACCAACTGATACCACGATTTATTATGCTGTTAGGAAAAGAAATAGGTCAAAGACCCATGAAGGTGTTATCCAGTGCAGATTACATGAAGCCTGGAGATTCACCCAGGGATTACCTGTTAAGGAGAATAATATTGGGATTATTGGCTGGAGAAATACAACCAGTGACTAATCCCACAGTGGAGGTTGCCAGACATGTCACAACTGATTCTTTGATGGCAGTTAATTTGAATCAGAGGGAATTTTGGAATAATGTGTTTGAAGGATTGGACAGAAATTTATTAGTGATGTGTACTAATGTGGTGAACCAAGCAGCCCAGGATGAGGGGTTAACAGTTATGAATGCACTGGAACACTGGCTAGTATGCCAACGCATGATGAAAGGGGGAAGCCAGGTAGAAGGATTGAAACCCAGAGTACCTTTTGTTGAAGCAATAACATATTCAAATGAGATTGCTTATAGATCAGGGTACCGTGAGAGAGGAAGAGGCCATGGTAGAGGACAAAACACCCCACCCAAGGAGGTAGAGGGTAGAATAATCAAAATAAGCCCCAGAAGGGAGTAGATGTGCTTCGTAAAATCGCTTTGAGGTAATTGAAATTGAGGGGAGTAGACATGGATAAGTGGAATGGGAGACAATCTGATGAATTGATCAAAGAAATGCAAAGGATGGAAGAAGAAATGTTTAAGGAGCAGAAAAAGGTTGCAGCTATGCAAGCTGAGCGTTCAGAGAAACCTGCTCTACAGGGAAGCCCCAATGACAAGTTGCTCCCACTGGAAATGGGTCCTCAGGAGTGGGGGATGGTAACTAGATTAAGATGGGATTCAAATGGGAGGCCTAGGACAACTGTCATTATGGGAAATAATGGACCCAAAGATGCCCTATTGGATAGTGGGGCCAGTGTAAATATTGTAAATAGACATTGTGATTTGACTCAATATGTGTCAGAGATCATTACAGCAGCCTCCTTTATTGGGGAAGGAGTGACAGGAAAATGTATCATTCAGTAGAAATAGTTATACCCGGGGGGGGGGAGGCGAATTTTTGTTGTAAAGAACAAATGCTTCAGATAGATCAGGCAGCTGAGCCTGTAATACTGGGGACTCCTTTTCTGAAGAGGAATTAGTTAGTTTGGGATTTAACTAATGGAGTTTGGCTGGAACTCCAGCTGGATGGAAGGCATCCTGAAAGCAGGGTACATTCCAAGAATATGCAGAAGCAGTGGAGGAGATTATACTGGCTCAACAGAATGTGTGGGTAAAGGAGTTTCCCGATGTATGGATTAAGAATAAAACAGAATGTGGTAAAATCGAAGCATGTGTTAAAACCATGGGGGACGAAGTGCCACCACAGAGACAATATAAATATCCTGTGCAAGCGGAGGCAGGAATTGAGAAAATAATTGAATCATTAGAACAACAGGGGAATTCCTCATACAAATAGCCCAATTTGGCCCTTATTAAAAGCCTCAGGAGACTGGAGATTGACAATGGATTTTAGACAAATGAATAAAGCTACCCCCTTCTGCCAATAGCAGCAGATCTACTTCAAGTAATGGCAAGAATACAGGGAGCCCCTAAATGCTTCTGTCTTAGATTTGGCAAATTGCTTTTTCACCCTCCCACTGCATCCTGATTCTTGGGCCCGCTTTGCGTTTACTTTTAAGGGACAACAGTACTTATTTAAAAGAATTCCCCAGGGCCTACATTGTGCTCCAGCTATTGCGCACCAACATGTGGTGCAAATGCAGGATCAATTATCCAAAGAGGATCAAGAGAATGTCACTTCATATGTAGATGACATATTAGTGTGGGGGGACACTGAACAGGAGGTGACTGAGTGGACTAAAACAGTGTTGAGACTCATCCAGGAAACGGGTTTCAAGGCTAATAAAGAGAGAGCCCAACTAGTACAGCGGAGAGTGACTTATTTGGGGGTGACCTTAGGGGAACAAGGAATTCAGGTAGATCAACAAAGGGTGAAATCATTAATGAATTTACCAAGGCCAGATGATTCTCATGCATTGAGGGTTATGTTAGGAGGGTTTAACTATTTAAGGAAACACATCTGGAATTTTGCTACTATAACTGGACTGTTGTGGCATTTACTAAAAAAGAAAGTAGAATGGGAGTGGGGTCCTGAACAAGAAAAAGCTTTCTGTAATTTAAAACAAGCCTTGAGGAAAGCTCCAGCATTGAAATTCCCAGAGATAAACAAGCTGTTTGTGATTAAGTTGGCAGCAACCCAACAAAGTCTAGCAGCAGTATTGATACAGGAAATTGACAGGAAGTTAATACCTGTAGCAAACAAGTCTAGAAGATTAACCCCTATAGAGCAGCAGTTTGGGATCTGTGAAAGAGAATGCTTAGCTTCTGTGTGGGCCATTGAAGCTTTTGCTTTGACTACTGGCACAGCCCCTATTATAATACAAACACCTCACTCTCCCCTGAAGTATATTTTATCAGGGAAACTGCAGGGGAAAGGAGTATCAAATACCAGGATGACACAATGGACCTTGATGTTAACTATCAGAGATGTTACTTATGAGAATAACAAACAAGCAATGATGTTACCATATGCCTTCCTGACGGAAGGAGAGGAGCATGAAAGCCCACTTCCAGAAACTGAACTGAAGTTAGTTGAACAAGCACCCCAGGTAGATGAAGTCTTAAGCCTAGTAGAAAAAGAGGTTTGGTTTACATATGGTGGTTCATACTATGAGAACCCTAAGCCATATATGGGATATGCCTCTATACAAATTGATGGGGAAACTATTTCTGGTTCTATGAGTATGACTTCAGCTCAGGGAGCAGAGGTCAGAGTTCTTAGGGTATGTCTACACTATGGAATAAGGTCGAATTTATAGAAGACGTTTTTTTAGAAATCGGTTTTATATATTCGAGTGTGTGTGTCCCCACAGAAAATGCTCTAAGTGCATTAAGTGCATTAACTCGGCAGAGTGCTTCCACAGTACCGAGGCTAGAGTCGACTTCTGGAGCATTGCACTGTGGATAGCTATCCCACAGTTCCCGCAGTCTCCGCTGCCCATTGGAATTCTGGGTTGAGATGCCAATGCCTGATGGAGCTAAAACATTGTCACGGGTGGTTCTGGGTACATATCGTCAGGCCCCCGTTCCCTCCCTCCCTCCGTGAAAGCAAGGGCAGACAATCGTTTTGCGCCTTTTTTCCTGAGTTACCTGTGCAGACGCCATACCACGGCAAGCATGGAGCCCGCTCAGGTAACCGTCACCCTATGTCTCCTGGGTGCTGGCAGACGCGGGACAGCATTGCTACACAGTAGCAGCAACCCTTTGCCTTGTGGCAGCAGACGGTACAGTACGACTGGTAGCCGTCACCGTCATGTCCGAGGTGCTCCTGGCCACGTCGGCTGGGAGCGCCTGGGCAGACATGGGCGCAGGGACTAAATTTGGAGTGACTTGACCAGGTCATTCTCTTTAGTCCTGCAGTCAGTCCTATTGAACCGTCTTATGGTGAGCAGGCAGGTGATACGGATGGCTAGCAGTCGTACTGTACCATCTTCTGCCGGGCAGCCATGAGATGTGGATGGCATGCAGTCCTTCTGCACCATCTGCTGCCAGCCAAAGATGTAAAAGATAGATGGAGTGGATCAAAACAAGAAATAGACCAGATTAGTTTTGTACTTGTCATAAATATAAAGGGAAGGGTAAACCCCTTTGAAATCCCTCCTGGCCAGGGGAAAGCTCCTCTCACCTGTAAAGGGTTAAGAAGCTAAAGGTAACCTCGCTGGCACCTGACCAAAATGACCAATGAGGAGACAAGATACTTTCAAAAGCTGGGAGGAGGGAGAGAAACAAAGGGTCTGTGTCTCTCTGTATGCTGCTCTTGCCAGGGACAGAACAGGAATGGAGTCTTAGAACTTTTAGTATGTAATCTAGCTAGGTATGTGTAAGATTATGATTTCTTTAAATGGCTGAGAAAAGCATTGTGCTGAATAGAATAACTATTTCTGTCTGTGTATCTTTTTTGTAACTTAAGGTTTTGCCTAGAGGGGTTCTCTATGTTTTGGAATCTAATTACCCTGTAAGATATCTACCATCCTGATTTTACCGGGGGGATTTCTTTATTTCTATTTACTTCTATTTTTTATTAAAAGTCTTCTTGTAAAAAACTGAATGCTTTTTCATTGTTCTCAGATCCAAGGGTTTGGGTCTGTGGTCACCTATGCAAATTGGTGAGGCTTTTTATCCAACATTTCCCAGGAAAAGGGGGGTGCAAGTGTTGGGAGGATTGTTCATTGTTCTTAAGATCCAAGGGTCTGGGTCTGTAGTCACCTAGGCAAATTGGTGAGGCTTTTTACCAAACCTTGTCCAGGAAGTGGGGTGCAAGGTTTTGGGAAGTATTTTGGGGGGAAGGACGCGTCCAAACAGCTCTTCCCCAGTAACCAGTATTAGTTTGGTGGTGGTAGCGGCCAGTCCAAGGACAAAGGGTGGAATATTTTGTACCTTGGGGAAGTTTTGACCTAAGCTGGTAAAGATAAGCTTAGGAGGTTTTTCATGCAGGTCCCCACATCTGTACCCTAGAGTTCAGAGTGGGGGAGGAACCTTGACAGTACTCATTTGCCTCCTCCCCTGTCTAGGGGACTCATTCCTCTAGGTCACACTGCAGTCACTCACAGAGAAGGTGCAGCGAGGTAAATCTAGCCATGTATCAATCAGAGGCCAGGCTAACCTCCTTGTTCCAATAAGAACAATAACTTAGGTGCACCATTTCTTATTGGAACCCTCCGTGAAGTCCTGCCTGAAATACTCCTTCATGTAAAGACACCCCCTTTGTTGATTTTAGCTCCCTGAAGCCAACCCTGTAAGCAGTGTCCTCAGTCGCCCCTCCCTCCGTCAGAGCAACGGCAGACAATCATTCCACGCCTTTTTTCTGTGTGGACACCATACCAAGGCAAGCATGCAGGACGCTCAGCTCACTTTGGCAATTAGGAGCACATTAAACACCACACACATTATCCAGCAGTATATGCAGCACCAGAACCTGGCAAAGCGATACCGGGCGAGGAGGCAACGTCAGCGCGGTCACATGAGTGATCAGGACATGGACACAGATTTCTCTCAAAGCAGGGGCCCTGGCAATGTGGGCATCATGGTGCTAATGGGGCAGGTTCATGCTGTGGAACGCCGATTCTGGGCTCGGGAAACAAGCACAGACTGGTGGGACCGCATAGTGTTGCAGGTCTGGGACGATTCCCAGTGACTGCGAAACTTTTGCATGCGTAAGGGCACTTTCATGGAACTTTGTGACTTGCTTTCCCCTGCCCTGAGGCGCATGAATACCAAGATGAGAGCAGCCCTCACAGTTGAGAAGCGAGTGGTGATAGCTCTGTGGAAGCTTGCAACGCCAGACAGCTACCGGTCAGTTGGGAATCAATTTGGAGTGGGCAAATCTACTGTTGGGGCTGCTGTGATGCAAGTAGCCCACGCAATCAAAGATCTGCTGATATCAAGGGTAGTGACCCTGGGAAATGTGCAGGTCATAGTGGATGGCTTTGCTGCAATGGGATTCCCTAACTATGGTGGGGCCATAGACGGAACCCATATCCCTATCTTGGCACCAGAGCACCAAACCGGCGAGTACATAAACCGCAAGGGGTACTTTTCAATAGTGCTGCAAGCTCTGGTGGATCACAAGGGACGTTTCACCAACATCATCGTGGGATGGCCGGGAGAGGTACATGATGCTCGCATCTTCAGGAACTCTGGTCTGTTTCAAAAGCTGCAGGAAGGGACTTTATTCCCAGACCAGAAAATAACTGTTGGGGATGTTGAAATGCCTATATGTATCCTCGGGGACCCAGCCTACCCCTTAATGCCCTGGCTCATGAAGCTGTACACAGGCAGCCTGGACAGTAGTCAGGAGCTGTTCAACTACAGGCTGAGCAAGTGCAGAATGGTGGTAGAATGTGCATTTGGATGTTTAAAGGAGTGCTGGCGCAGTTTACTGACTCGCTTAGACCTCAGCGAAACCAATATTCCCACTGTTATTACTGCTTGCTGTGTGCTCCACAATATCTGTGAGAGTAAGGGGGAGACGTTTATGGCGGGGTGGGAGGTTGAGGCAAATCGCCTGGCTGCTGGTTACGCGCAGCCAGACACCAGGACGGTTAGGGCGCGGTACGCATCAGAGAAGCTTTGAAAACCAGTTTCATGACTGGCCAGGCTACGGTGTGAAAGTTCTGTTTGTTTCTCCTTGATGAAACCCCCCGCCCCTTGGTTCACTCTACTTCCCTGTAAGCTAACCACCCTCCCCACCTCCCTTCAATCACCGCTTGCAGAGGCAATAAAGTCATTGTTGCTTCACATTCATGCATTCTTTAGTCATTCATCACAGAAATAGGGGGATGACTACCAAGGTAGCCCAGGAGGGGTGGTGGAGGAGGGAAGGAAAATGCCACACAGCACTTTAAAAGTTTACAACTTTAAAATTTATTGAATGCCAGCCTTCTTTTTTGGGGGGCAATCCTCTGTGGTGGAGTGGCTGGTTTGCCGGTGGCCCCCCCACCGCGTTCTTGGGCGTCTGGGTGTGGAGGCTATGGAACTTGGGGAGGAGGGCGGTTGGTTACAGAGGGGCTGCAGTGGCAGTCTGTGCTCCAGCTGCCTTTGCTGCAGTTCAGCCATACACTGGAGCATACTGGTTTGGTCCTCCAGCAGCCTCAGCATTGAATCCTGCCTCCTCTCATCACTCTGCCGCCACATTTGAGCTTCAGCCCTGTCTTCAGCCCGCCACTTACTCTCTTCAGCCTGCCACTTACTCTCTTCAGCCTGCCACCTCTCCTCCCGGTCATTTTGTGCTTTCCTGCACTCTGACATTATTTGCCTCCACGCATTCGTCTGTGCTCTGTCAGTGTGGGAGGACAGCATGAGCTCGGAGAACATTTCATCACGAGTGCGTTTTTTTTTTTCTTTCTAATCTTCACTAGCCTCTGGGAAGGAGAAGATCCTGTGATCATTGAAACACATGCAGCTGGTGGAGAAAAAAAAAAGGGACAGCGGTATTTAAAAAGACACATTTTATAAAAGAGTGGCTACACTCTTTCAGGGTAAACCTTGCTGTTAACATTACATACATAGCACATGTGCTTTCGTTACAAGGTTGCATTTTGCCTCCCCCCACCGCGTGGCTATCCCCTCAACCTTCCCCCCTCCCTGTGGCTAACAGCGGGGAACATTTCTGTTTAGCCACAGGCAAACAGCCCAGCAGGAACGGGCTCCTCTGAGTGTCCCCTGAAGAAAAGCACTCTATTTCAACCAAGTGACCATGAATTATATCTCACTCTCCTGAGGATAACACAGAGAGATAAAGAACGGATGTTGTTTGAACGCCAGCAAACATACACTGCAATGCTTTGTTCTACAATGATTCCCGAGTACGCGTTACTGGCCTGGAGTGGTAAAGTGTCCTACCATGAAGGACGCAATAAGGCTGCCCTCCCCAGAAACCTTTTGCAAAGGCTTTGGGAGTACATCCAGGAGAACCGCGAATGCCAGGGCAAAGTAATCCTTTCACATGCTTGCTTTTAAACCATGTATAGTATTTTAAAAGGTACACTCACCGGAGGTCCCTTCTCCGTCTGCTGGGTCCAGGAGGCAGCCTTGGGGGGGGGGTACTGGCTCCAGGGGGATACTGGCTCCAGGTCCAGGGTGAGAAACAGTTCCTGGCTGTCGGGAAAACCGGTTTCTCCGCTTGCTTGCTGTGAGCTATCTACAACCTCATCATCATCATCATCTTCTTCGTCCCCAAAACCTGCTTCCGTATTGCCTCCATCTCCATTGAAGGAGTCAAACAGCACGGTTGGGATAGTGGTGGCTAAACCCCCTAAAATGGCATGCAGCTCATCATAGAAGTGGCATGTTTGGGGCTCTGACCCGGAGCGGCCGTTCGCCTCTCTGGTTTTCTGGTAGGCTTGCCTCAGCTCCTTCAGTTTCACGGGGCACTGCTTCGGGTCCCTGTTATGGCCTCTGTCCTTCATGCCTTGGGAGATTTTGACAAAGGTTTTGGCATTTCGAAAACTGGAACGGAGTTCTGATAGCACGGATTCCTCTCCCCAAACAGCGATCAGATTCCGTACCTCCCGTTCGGTCCATGCTGGAGCTCTTTTGCGATTCTGGGACTCCATCATGGTCACCTCTGCTGATGAGCTCTGCATGGTCACCTGCAGCTTGCCACGCTGGCCAAACAGGAAATGAGATTCAAAGGTTCGCGGTTCTTTTCCTGTCTACCTGGCCAGTGCATCTGAGTTGAGAGTGCTGTCCAGAGCGGTCACAATGGAGCACTCTGGGATAGCTCCCGGAGGCCAATACCGTCGAATTGTGTCCACAGTACTCCAAATTCGAGCCAGCAAGGCCAATTTAAGTGCTAATCCACTTGTCAGGGGTGGAGTAAGGAAATTGATTTTAAGAGCCCTTTAAGTCGAAATAAAGGGCTTCATCGTGTGGACGGGTGCAGGTTTACATCGATTTAATGCTGCTAAATTCGACCTAAAGTCCTAGTGTAGACCAGAGCTTAGTGATCTGCTTAAACAGAAAAATAAGGTTTCAGACTGTCTTTATGTCTATATGGATTCAGATGTTGTGGTACAAGGAATGTTATACTGGATTGGGATTTTGAAAAAGAATCATTGGGAAAAATTTGGTCCAAAAGGAGGATTGGAAATCTATCTATGACTGACTGAAAAAAAACAAGGAGAATTAATAGTAAGACATATTAAAGGTCATCAAAAGCAAGAAGGGGATGAAAAATATTGGAATGATAAAGTGGATGCTTTAGCTAAATTAGCAGCAAAAGAACCTTTGGCAGTTGTGGGAGTTACTAGAGCTCAAGCCATAAAATGGGAGGTTAAACCCGAGGAAAGATGGTGAAACTGGAATATACAAGGTGGCTATGTGGTGCTTAAATAAATAGGAGAGGTAAAGTGGGTACCTGACAAACTTCAAAGAGATGAGATTATTAATCTGTGTCACTCTGTGGCCCACCAAAGAATAGAGAATACTCTCTTTAAGGTAAACCAAATTGGAATATGGCCTAAGGTGCAAGAGGATGTAGAAAACGTTGTTAGAAACTGCATAAGGTGTGCAGAAGACAGGAATAGACCGCCGAATTTGACACCCTTGTTGCTCCAAAGAATTGTGGAGCCAGGGAGTAGAATACAGATTGATTATATTGATAAATTGCCTAAGACCTAAAGAGGGAATCAGTATTTATTAGTGATAGTAGATTCCTTTTCTGGATGGGTGGAGGCGATTCCCACCAGAAATCACATTGCAAAGACCACTGACAAAAAAGTTGTGGGAAGTAGTGTTTAGTAGATTCGAAACTCAAAAATATTGATTCAGATAATGGGCCACATTTTGTAGGAGCAGTAATTACAAATTAGTTAAAAACTTTAGGAATAAAGCAACAACTACATATCCCCTATCATCCTCAATCGTCAGGACAGTAGAAAGGATCAAACAAACTGTTAAACAAGCTCTACACAAAGTAGTGCAAGAAACTGGCAAAAATTGGGATGATAAATTGCCAGCGGTGTTGGTGGCCATCCAAAGTAGTGATTGATTGGGTACTGGCTACCAGCTTTATCAAATTCTCTTTGGAAGGCCTATAAGATTGTGGAGCCTTTTTTTGTACCCAGAAGAAGAAGAAGACAAAGTATCAGTTACCCAGTGAGTAAGGGAGTTACCGATAGAACTTAAGAAAATGGAATTTAAACTGACTGATGCTATTGAAAAAGAAAGAGACTGTGGATTCTCATGTAGCTCAGGACAGTAAATTATGGAAAATCGGAGATAGAATAATGTATTTGAAATTAACATAGAAAAATCATGTCCTGGAGTCTAAATGTATTGCATCATTTTCCATCATGAATAAAATTTCACCTACTGTAGTGCAGATTAACAAGGGGGAAAGGGAAAGTGGGTCCACACATCACAATTAAAGTTATGGCCTAAAGATTAAATAATGTTCCCTTCTTTTTTCTTTTAGTTTATCTTACAAAGGGAAAGGAATGCCTAATTGCTCCGGAGATTATCCTGTACGGACCTTGGATTTTGAGTGTGGGTACAGTGCTAAAATTTTTGTCTTGGTTTATTGCTTATGCTTGCTTTGCTTTGCATTTTGTGCTTAGCAGAAGAATTGTGTTGTGTGCATTATATTTTAGGAAGAAAAAAATAATACCAGAGCTTGACCGAAGATAGAAGAGGTTAGTGTCAGTATATTACAACAATACGGCCGGAAGCATCGGACATTATTCCTATGGAATAATGGCCATGGCTTCAATGTTGAGGATCCTCATAATTCAAAAAGGGTGGAAATATGGTTTTTGGCTTTTATGTTTTTTTAATATTTGGGGAAATTAAGGGGTACATGGATATACATATGGGGGCACCTCTAGGATGGTGGTATAGATCAAAGGGAATAATACATTTGACTATTCGTGTGACAGAATGGGAAAAACAGGACAAAACAAAACCAAATGTAAAGAAAAACCTTCTGAGGTAAAATTTGAAGTACAGTGGGAAGATGACAAAAATGTGACATGGGAATATCTAAAAGTCAACTTATTTGGAAGAGCAATGGAGATATCTGTATGTACTAAGGGGGGAAGGCCACCTAATGTTTTGATTTATTTATGATGAAAACAATCTGAATGTGAGTATCCTGAACTGTACCTTTTAGAGTTTGGGATTTGATGTAGTCACCCTAGATGTGACCAATGAACAAGAATTGGCTAATACCCATGTGGGATGGAATGAGTCAATGGCTCTTAAATTATGGGAATATGGTGTAATAGCAAATCCTTCCATAATGATAAAATTCAGTTGCTTTAGGAAAATTAATGGGAGAATATATTTTGGAGGATATGGTCATTTTTTTAATGTTTCTTAATCAGATACCAGTAAATAAGATTGCACCAAGAATCGTGGCAAACGAGCACCCATATAGGAGGGGAGAAGTAATCAAAGCCCCAACTATTGTGGATCAAACAGTCTGGTTGGAAGGAGCACAAGTAAACATAAGTGCACAACATCTGGAGTGTATGCCAGATGCCTTGCCTCTATTACAAGCATGGCAACAACAATGGGGAGATGGGACTATACGAAATAAGAGAGATATAGGGGAATATATCATAGGTAGCATTGGTGCTGGATCTGGAGTTTTAAACTGATTTGATATTGAGACATTACAAGGGGAAATGTCAGCTTTGGGTAAGATTTTGGGGGCTAGACAGACACATGTGACACAAAATTTTGGTGCATTATCGGAATAAGGAGTAAGAAGTGTAGGACTCCAACTGAAACAAGCCCAAGCCTTGAAAACATCTCTAAATGTAAATCTATTTGGTGTGTCTGAGATTGATAATAAAACAGTCCTAGCAATACGATGTGTACAGTTGCAAACTTATGGGATACAATACATAGAGAGAATGGTCAATCTACTAAGTAATGTACAATAGACTTTTGAATGGTTCAAAGATCATCATATATGAAATCAATGAATTACAGGATGGAAGAAATATATGGAGTTTAATTGGGATCAAGCCACTCTGAGGGGAGAGTGGAAAGGCAGAATGCTGTTACACAGCATAGGGAAGCAAAGAAAAGCAGCAATGGCCTGGGTGTTGCCAAAAATTATTAATGGAGAGTTATGGCAAATAGAAATAAGTGGGACACACTTGATTCAAGAAGAAGGGGATTGTAAATTAGTAGAATTAATGAAATATTGTGAAGAGTGGGGATGAAGTAAATGGGAGTGCCCACAACTAACTTGGTCCCTAGAGGGATGTCATTTGAACCATTCAAGTGGACAATGTACCATGCAATATTTAGCCTCTAATGGCACAAGAGTGTGTGATTTAGCAACAGATGTATTTGTGTGGTAACTACTGAAAACCACATGTTTTGGGGAAGTATGAAAAAAGGGCCAATTGAATTCATGTAAATGTAATGTAACAGAGGTCATTATTTACTGAGGTCCTCTATTTTTAAAAAAGGAAATAGTTTGGGAACCAAAAGATGTAGACTGGTCCTTTGATTTGGGGATACATTGGGAATAAGAGAAAAAAATCAGGCAATATGCAAAAGATGTATCTATGTATGCTCAGCTGGGAAAAATAAACATTTTGACCCACAATGGTCAAATATTAAAATTGAGGAAAGAAGGAGAAGAATTGGCAATTTCTCATTGGTATGATGTTTTTAAAGGATGGTCTCCCAGTGTCACAGATCTTCTAAATTTAATGCTACACCCTATTGTCATATTATTTGTATTAATGATATTGTTAATCTTTATTATGCTATGTTTACGCTGCTGAATAAGAAAGTGACAAGAAGTTTTGGATCAAGTGATATATAAAATTGAATTGCTTGTGAAATTATAAAGTGATACAATAATTAATGGCATTAATCGTGTATCAAGATGGAGGAATGTTGGGGGATATATATATATACACACATTGTGATTCATATATCCATGTAATATGTTATAGGTCATTGAGGCCTGGTATGAATGATACATGCTTGACATGAATGTGTGCGTTGCAAGTTAGCAACTGAAGCAAGGACTTAAGGTCAAGGACTATTAGAACTATTTCTTCAAAAAAAATCTTATGTTTAGAGAAAAATACAGAAAATCATCTGAAAAGGAAACAACACCAGCTGGACTGATATAAAATTGTATAAGAATTGGAGGAAATGGCATGCCTTGGATCATGGTGGCCTGCCCAGGATTGTCTCTTTGGAATTGTGTGGGTAGAAAGCCTAGTAAACATAGGCAAAGAACCGATGACATGATGAAATAGACTATAAATGGTTGCCTATGATTTCTGCAAATGGAAGTCGTTTATTGATCCAGAGTCCCATGTAGATATAGATGTGGTTTTCGCTGGCTCCCCACATCTTATCCTGATGGAAGGAATCTCGACTGGCCATTGGGACTATTCTGACCTTTGGACTCTGGTATAGTATGTTTGGGGTGTGAATGTGGAGTGAGTAAGATTTGTTTTGTAATTGTAAAAAGCATTTAGAGTATTATATACCAACACTGTGTCCAGTATCTGCTCGCTCCCCATCCCATAGGGAGACCTCTATTGAGGGTCTAACAGAGATAGTAAAATTCAAAATGACAATGCAGAAAAGACAGAGGTATTTTAAAAAGCTTGAGTTCAGTATTTGGAAAAAAAGCAGGATGATGTGCTGAGGATGTTGTATGTATTTCCATTACATTAGTAACCAAAGAGGATGTTAAACAACATCTGTTAGGAATAAACATTTTGAAATCTGCATGGTCAGGTAACTTGCACACAACAGTCCCTAAAGAGCTGAATGAGGAGATATCTGGCCCACTCATGTTCATTGTTAATAAATCTTGGGAAACCAGGGCAATTCCTGAAGAACATAAGAGTGCTAATGCCTTTTTAATATTCAAAAAAGGCAACTGGGATGATCAGGTATGATAATGTGGGGAATGTTTGTACTATTTATTATTTCCAGGGAGATTATGAACTCAGTTTGTATCTTTACCAAGCTACAAACTCCACTTTGAATGTGCAGCCCATTTGCCTTCTCTATTGTCTGTTTCCTTGTTGTTGGATAGAAATTTCAAAAGCTGGTAGAAAGGGAATAACAAAGAGAGGGTGATCTGACTTAAAATGCTCTCCCATTGAAATGGAATAGCTCAAAAAAAATTGACTAGCTCCCAACTCCGAGAACTGGTTAGTCACATGCTAGGGGTTTCCTGATCAGCCTGCTCAGGTGACCAGAGGGCATCCAGTAGAGGGCCTGAAAGGTTATAAAAGGCAGGTGCTATTCTATTTGTTTACTTCATCCTTCCTATTTTTTTACCAGATCAAGCTGAGAGGAGCTGCATGTAGTAGCCTCATGAGCCAAAAGGAAACCTGCCTTCCTCAACTCATACGGAGTCTTAAAGACTCCCAAGGGAAGGTTGAACTAGTAAGGGCATTGCATTTAGAATGCCTGTCTATTTCCTAAATTATCTGTGCTTTATCTATTAAATAAAAGAACAATGGTGTTAGAATGATGGTGTCTATGTGTAATATGCCAAATCTACCACATTGCCCCTAAGAGAGTCAATCTATAACCCAGAAGGTTCATAACTTCAGTGGGATTCTGTGTGGATAAGCTACTGAGGTAGCTTGGGGGTCAGCACTGGTGCTGGGATTGTAGGCAGGTGGGTTGAGCACCTTCATTTCAATGAAAGGGAAGCAGACTGATAGTCGGTTTGCAGGAAATGTGCCAGACAGGCCACAGGAGGAAACAGTTCTGCAATCTTCTGAGACTTAGGGAAGCACAAAATACTTCAAGATCCAGAAATGAGATTTCCCCACAGCAATTTGGTCAGTGTCTGGAAAGGGGAGAAGACAAGATCTGTGACACCTCGATAATTATCGACCAGTTAGCCTGATGTCAATTCTGGGTAAAATAATGGAAGAGCTGATACAGGATTTAATTCATAAATAATTAAAGAATAGGACTATACTGAATGCCAGCCAACATACTTATATGAAAAATAGGTCTTCTCAAACAAACCTGACTTCTTTCTTTGAGAATACAAGTTTGGTTGATTAAGGTAACTGCATAGATGTAATATATTTAGACTTTTGTAAGGCATTTGTAAGGCATTTGACTTAGTACCACTTGGCATTGTGACTAAACTATTAGCACGGTAGAATATCAGTTAAACATATTAAAAACTAGCTAAATGACAGAGCTCGAAAAGTAGTTATCCGTGTTTCTAGTAGGGTTCCACAGGGATCAATATCTTGCCCGATGCTAGTTAATGTTTTCAGCAATAATCTGGAAGTAAATATAAAATCACTCCTGGGCTCATTCAAACAAAATGTTTTGATACAGCCAAGTGCAAAGTTATACAGCAGGGAACAAGGAATGCAGGCCACACCTACAGGATGTTGGATTGTACCCTGGAAAGCAGTGACTCTGATAAGAATGTAGGGGTCAGAGTGGACAATGCTGTGGCAAAAAGGGCTAATGTGATATTTGTATATATCTACAGAAATGTAGTGAATAGGAGTAGGGATGTGATTTTATCTCTCTATAGAGCATTGGTGAGACTGATACTAGAATACTGCACACAGTTCTGGTATCAACAATCAAAAAAGGATGTGGAAAAACTGGAAAGGGAGCAGAAAAGATTCAGAAGAATAATCTGAGGGCTGAAGAAAAAAGCCTTACAATTCATTCTGTTTAACTTATAAAAAAAAAAATTGAGTGATGACTTGATTGCAGTGTATGTATCGTCACAGGGAGAAAATACAGGGGACTAAATGGCTCTATAATTTAGTGGAAAAAGGCATAACAAGAACCAATGACTGGAAGCTGACATTTAATTTAGAAATAAGGTAAATTTTTTTGAACAGTGAGGGTGATAATCACTGGGGCCAACTACCAAGGGAAATGGTAACTGAATGTTTTTCTAGAAACTGTGCTTTATCCAAGCCTCAGTAATTGGGCTCAATACAATCGTAACTGAGTGAAATTTTAAAGTCGTTAGTATACAGGAGGTCAGACTAGATGATTTGATGATCCCTTGAACTCCTTGAATCTATTAATGTTTGTTAACAATATTATATTGATGTCTTAATAAACAGTGGAATGAATGAATCTATGATGATAATAATGAAGCATAGTTACAGAGTTATGTAAGTAAATAGTATCTGAAAGTCGGTATTGTTGCACAAGTGTAATTCATAAAGTCATATTTTTTTAAAGATGGTAACTGACTGTGAATCCCATTGCTGATTGAACCTGCTAATATTCTAAACAGAGCTCTCAACCATGCTTGTAGCTGTTTCTATCTCTTCACATTGACTCACCAGACATTATAGGCTCCAGAGTAATGTTTGAGGTTACTGTGTGGGTGATTGTGTTGATTTGCATGCAGCTTGTATTGTGCTGGGAGATGTGGGTTGATTTTGTGCAGGGGGAAAATGAGAAGAGTGTGCTGCAGTGAGGTGTTCTGTGTGTTTGGGGTTATTGTGCAAGCTGATTGTGGTGTTGTGTAGGTGGTTGTGTTGATTTGTGTCTGGGACTGTTGTGCTAGGAGATTTGTGTTGATTTGTGTGGGTGTCAGGTGGGCAAAGTAATCCACCCTCTGTGCAGGCTCCCTCATACAACCAATGAAATTGCTGCATGCAAATTAGCTGTAGAGTAAAGGTGGTGATTGGTTGTTACTTCAACTGTCAGAATGTTCTAGGACTCTTGGCATAGCATAGATACATGCTTTACTATAGTTGGAAACAAAACAGGTGAAATTTGTAAAGTAAAAAAGATTGCAAACTTAAAAACTGGATGGTAACAGACCATGAAATCCAGTGATAACTAAACCTGGTGATATTCTGAACAAAAAGAGCTCTTGGCCATGCTTTTAGCAGCTTCCATCACTTCATACTGATTCAAGATATTTTAGGCTTCAGTATGCCATTCCTGGAATTTTATTGTACAGATAATTAGTTGTTAAATTTATTTTGTTGGCCATGAAATTAATATTTAATTTGTGTTTAAACTTGCAGAAAACATTTCTTATCCACAAATAGACATAATATGGTTGATTTTTTTAAAATTATCAGTAATGATATCAATATATATAAAACTGGCATTTTAGAAAAATGGTAGGTAAATAAAATGTAATTAGGAGAAAGTTGGTCTCGCTTTAGTGTTCGCAGACCCACAAAGGACCAAAATTTTCAAAAGTAACTAGTGATTTGGGGTAACTCAATTTTGGGGAACATGACTTGAAGGACCTGATTTTCAGAGTGGTTTCTCAGCACTTGCTGAGAATCAGGCCCATTTAAGCTGTCGTAGGTTAGTAATCCAAAAATCAAGGCACCCCCAAATTACTAGTTAGTTTAGAAGGATATCTGAAGTGGAGCAGAGGGACCAATTTAGTCCTAAAACTGTGCTCAGTACTTTAAAATATATCTCCACATATTCTGAAATGTGCCTCCATTTAAAACTGAGCATCTTTGTATTTCAGTCTTTAGCCTATGACTATCAGAGTCCTGATGCCCCAAGGGGGCAACTGGGGGTCTGAACGCCTATGAATATGTAATTAAATCAATAGGTTGCATACAATTTTATTGAGTATAAATATATGTCAAATGACGTCTTTTACAAAAGCTTGTAAAGTTCTGAACTTGATGGTCGGTAGGAGATATGCATGTGTATATATGTAGGAAATTGTAATTTTAACTGTGGTGCAACTACAGCTTCCCCAGAGCCCTGTGTAAGCTCGAAAGCTTGTCTCTCTCGCCAGCTGAAGTTGGTCCAGTAAAAGATATTACCTCACCAACCTTGTCTCTCCCATATCCTTGGACCAATATGGGCACAACAACACTGCATACAATAAGGGGTGAAGCAATTGGGCTGGGAGGGTTCATCCTCCAGGCCAGCTGTTTACATGAAACTAACTCCAAACACCTAGGATAACCCAGTGAAAGACAATGGTGGACTATTCGAGTTAATGGAAAGACATTGAAACTGAAAAATAAAACCCAATCTTGAAAATCACAGAAGGGGAAAATTTTCCCTCTGCTGTGTAACCCTAAATTACCCCATTAAAAAGAAAGGGGTTTAAAGTGAAGTCTGTCCAGCAACTGAGGGCCATCATCTAAGCAGGGTGCTGTTTGTGAAACACTGGATTCCCGTCTACAACAAAAGGGCATGCTAGGAAACTGTTCAGAGACAATATGTAATTTATATTATAAAAGGGAATTTAGCTAATAGAGAAGTGTAAAGCCTGAGATTGTGTCTGTTTTTTTTTTCTCTGTAACTTGTATGTGTTTGCTTTTCCTACTATTTCATCTCGGAAGCTATGATTTGTCTATTAGATAAATTTGTTTGTTTACCCCAAGCAGGTCCTTGGAATTCAAACTGTGAGAAGTGTGTTCCCAAAGTGTGTTTCCCAATGGATAATTGGGGTCAGGTTTCGTGCCTTCAGGGGTGACGAACTGGAGGCAAAAAGTCTGAATGTCTGTTAGTTAAGAACTTGGGGACACTCAGAACTAGAAGGTCACCCTGGAAAGAGTAACTAGACTAGTGGAAGCCAGGGTGAAATCCTATGCTTATAGGCTGATTACTGGTGTCAAAGTCCCATGCCTTACCAGCACAGCATTAAGGCACCCAAAATTACAAGGCAGGAGGTAGCAGAACCATTTACTGCTCTGGGTGTTCCCCAATGTCACAGTGGTGTAATCATTACAGGAGTTCCACCCCAATATCGGCAAACTGTGGTTCACACTGCAAACACTTGCAAAAACAGACCCTAAAGGATTCAAAAGTGAGGAGCCAAAGTACAAAGTTACAGTTTATTATTTTCTTTTGTTTATTTTGGGTTAAGCGAAATAGAACAAGAAAAGGGGAAAATGAGCCAATTAAAGTCCTTGGACACAATGGATAAAAAGAGGGTTGGGAGCTTATGTTGGAAATATGGTTTACCTCACCAGGGAAAATCAGCAGAGGATCTGAAATCCTCACTCACTGAGTATTTTGAGCAGGAGGAGGAGAATGAAGAGGGAGACCACACACAACTGGAAAACCAGCCAGACCATAATTCATAACAGGAGATGGCTGCTCAGGTAGAGCTGAGCAGATTAGAGATCCTCAGAGACAAGGAGGCATGTGAGCACCACATACAGCTGGCAGAGCTGAGAATGCAAGAGAAGAAAACTACTGAGGAAGAAGGGGGAGTGGGCCCACCAGAGATGACTGGAGGCAATCCAGGCAGCCCAGGTCAACGAGCCTAATAGCGACAAATGCTGGCAATCAAAGCAGAAGAGAGCATACCAGTGGCAAATGGAGGCACAAGAAATGCAGTACAGAGTATTGAAAGGTATTCCCCAACCAAAGGCTAATTCCCCCCAGCATTCACCCAGCCGGGACAGCCTGTGTCTACCTTTTGAAGACTCAAACTGTACAGAAGAGTGTTTAACTGCTTTTGAAAGAATATGCCAGGCCACTGGCATCCTTAAGTACATATGAATGTCTGTATTGGTCCCCAAAACTTCAGATAAAGCTTTCCAGGTCTTTACTGGCATGGACCAGGAGGAAGCTATGAACTATGATAAATATAAGGAAGCTGCATTGTTATGGTTTCAAATGATGCCAGAATCATAGCATGTAAAATTTAGAAACCTAAAAGAAGCACAACAGTATCAGTAATGGGGAGTTCAAACATATAATGTGTGGTTATATGAAAAAATAGATTAAAGGGCAGAAAGGGATTATGGGAGATTGTTTGATTTATTTGCCCAAGAACATTTCTTTAATGCTTTCTCAGATGAAATCAGAGCTGCCATATGGGAAAAAATTGTCCTGACGCACTGCGGGAGCTGCTTGGGCTGATGATTTGTATGCGCATGCCAGAATGGGTATTGAAAGAAAGCCCGAAAGGAAAGTGCAGAGGCCCATTGTAAAAAGGGGTCCCAGATTTGTTCACCCCCGTCCCAGGACATGGACCCAAGAAAATGCTTTGAGAGTGTCTCTATTGAACAAATGAGGAGATATTGCCCCAAACTCGGGTCCCATCCTGTCCAGGTTAACATAGTTATGGTGTGTTTCAGAGTAACAGCCGTGTTAGTCTGTATTCGCAAAAAGAAAAGGAGTACTTGTGGCACCTTAGAGACTAACCAATTTATTTGAGCATAAGCTTTCGTGAGCTACAGCTCACTTCATCGGATGTATAGTTATGGTGAACTCAGGACACACTGAAATACTTGAAAAAAGAAAAGGAATACTAGTGGCACCTTAGTCTCTAACACGGCTGCTACTCTGAAACCTGAAATACTTGAGGGTGTGTTAGTAAACTTTGTAAGGTCTGAACCTATGGAATTGGACAAAGATGCCAAGGTTAGTGGCAGGGTATGCCAGGCATGGAGAGATATTGCAGTACAGATTTCACTGGTTAAAAGGGAGATGGTCAAAGAGTCTGATATGCTCCCAGGGGAAAACGTAAAACTCCTTATTTTGGGAACATTTGAAATCACAGCACTCTTAGCCCACATATCAGTCACCCAGATTATTCATAAAATAACACTTAGACTGTGGAAATTAAAAATAAAATATACTAATTATGTATTTGTGAAATATGTTAAAACACACACCTTAATTGCCTGACAGTCTGTATTAAGCATTGTTATTCTGACATTAACATCTGGAATGTATCTGTGAGAACATTATAATTACAACTTGTAGTTTTATAACCGTCTTTTTACTGATTGAACATGCAAAGTAAAGTCTCAGTTAAAACTGAGGTATAGTACTAAGAAAAGGAACAATATTTCTCATTATGCATTGATAATATCCACTTCCTTTTTTGGGTACATGAAGCCAGATAAATTATTGGCCATCTGCAGAGGCTGATTATGAACAGCAAGAATAATACCTGAAGGATCCAGCTCCCAGATCAGGCATCTAGAACAGAAGAGAAAAAGTATCAGTGCAATAAGCAACTGAGTATGTGAGTTAATCTCACATATCTATTTAGTAAATTCTTGTTCCATACATTAACAATGATCTATTAAGATTATCTTCGTTTCATAATGTATCCCAATATCCAAAAGCAAAATACATTTGTGTTTTTTCCAATAGTCAGAAAGGGAAGCAGTGTCTGTGTAGCTGGACTCTGATTCAACAAGGTACATAAGCATATGAGTAGTCCCCTGGACTTCAACAGAACTGCTCCTTTGCATAATATTATTCACATGCTCAAGTAACTTTCTGAATCTGCACAGTGGGGCCTGACTCAATGCCTGTTGAAGTCAGTGGGAAGGCTCCTATTGACTTCTCTGGACTTTGTATCAAGCTTTTAGCGAGGAAGACAAAAGGAGGCTGGGAATTGCCAGGGAATGTTTGGCTTCCAGAGAATGATACTGCATTAAGTATAGCTGGTAGTTTAAAAATCTACTGTTCCTTTTCCATTGAAAATATATGCTTTAAGAAGTCAGAGGAATTGGGGGAGCTAAGCCTTAGCCCCAAGACTATCATACAAGAAAGATGAGAGTTCATCTGGTGACAGAGATTCTAGTTTTTAATTTGTCCCTCTAAAAGACAATCAACCCAATTCCTTTGTATTGATCAGCTAATAATTACCCAGCCTGTGTGTCAGAAAGATTTAATTACTGGATTCTCTACTGTAATCTTTAGGACATATTCTGCTGGTGTAAATCAACATCGTTCTGCCAATTTATGTCAGCTGGCGATGTGGTCCTCTAAATCCACACTTTTGCTGCTACTTTTCACAGATCTCTAAAGGCCTCAACTCTGCAGGCCCCTAGGCTTGAAACAATGCCATCAGAGCACACATGCTTCCAGGTTGAATTCAATGTTTCTAAATGAGGTAATATTTTCAATCTCTAAATCCATGCGATATTACGGGTACTGTTTATCAAACCTCAACCTAACACTGCAACTGATAGATTGCTGTCACTGCAGCACACACATTACTCAGTGAATTCAATGTTTCTGACTGGATTCCCATTTTCTGCCTTTAAGTCAACAGTTTTAGTCTGTTTGATATTCCTCAAGCCACTACAGGCTGAACACAATGACACAATAGTACACACATCAGTAAACCTCACAAAATTCCTGTCTTCTGTGTTATTGAGATGTGTATTAATCATTCCTGTTTGTTTCACAAATCCTCATGTGACTCAATATTTTATTTTTATGAAAATGAAGTGTCAGCAGCTGCAAAGGCTCTGCATGAAAAAAAAGCTCAACATATTCCAGAACACAGGGTAGCATTCAAGGGGCTGAGGCTTCACTGCAAGTGGTGGAAAGCAGTCAGCTTGGATTCATCTTCCCTCTCTCACTAAAACCTCAGAAAGCTGCATATTGTACATTCAAATTTAATCTGAATTTTCAGCTCTAACAAGGACAAAGCCATCAGGGAGGCTACTGTTAATATACTAATTGACAGAGAATTTCTGATTCTAGTGACAACTCTGAAACTGCAGGGTAACCCGGGGAATAGATCAGTCTCACCAGAATATGTCTTTGGACTCAGTGACCCAAAGCATACTGGAGAGACAACAGTCACCAGAGGGTTGTGAGAAAATGACTCCTGAATAAATGATGGACAATAGTAAAGTGCCATACATTAAGGGAGAACTCCCTTAAACCTCCTCCATACAAAAACTTCTAAAATATTACACAGTTTCATACTAAAATATTTTTCTGCTGAAAAGACCTCACATGAATCCTGTAAAATTAGCATAGCACTTAAACAATGCATATGATCTGAGGCAAAGCAAAACCAACTATGATCTCCCTACAGTGGACCAACATTTTGGCTGGAGAAAAGTACAATAAATACACTTGTGGCATCCAAAAAAGGACTCCTTGTAATTTTGGAAAGGCAAAAAGCTGACAGAAAAGCTGCAGAGGCTTGACGCTTGGTCTCAGACATTCTGCGTGCTCTAAACATTGGGTTAAAGGTTATAAGGGGGGGGGGCACCATCTTCTCCTCCTGCTATTTTGTGCAGGTTTATACATGATCAGAAATCCAAATTTAGGCAGCAACTGAGTGGCCATTTTGTGAACACCAATGGCGCTTAAATCTTGGATTTAAGAGACTAGAGTGGCAGGTAAGCATTTAAATCCCTTTGTTAATCCAAATCCCAGCATCCAAGGTCTTCAGTGGGAATTATATGGTGTATAGACATTGTGCTGGACCTCTGCACAGGGGTTATTTTCTCCCTGAAATGATAAAAATAAATTTTAAAAATAATCTGTATTTTAGGCAGCTTGGACTCTAAGATAGCACAGAATTGTTCACCCATCCCATTGAAGTCAGTTTGCAGGAGTGCTCAATTCCATAACCCTCCCAGGTGGTTGCTGAACACCTATGGCCATGTCATTTCAGGCTGAATCAGAGAAGAACAGGGGATATAAAACTCTCAAATGCATTTTTTGTGTGTTCTGTGACTCCCTTGGCTACATATTTTGCTATATTCCATTCACTACTAACTCTGCTTTACAATCCGTGTGTATAGATTAAGCAATAACAATTGAAGCAGGTGGCATTTACTGGTAAATGAATAACCATCAGGAAAAGATAATTCTGCTTGCTCATTAGTTCCCCAGGAAATGACCCACAGCAAAGTCATTATGTTTCTATCACTTTTATAATCCATGTTGCCTTTTTTACCTGGCACTATCAACCTTTCAGACTGTGCTGCAAGAGGAAGAGTGTGCTTAGTTAGGTGGTGCTATTGCTTGGGAGTTAAAAGATTATTAAAACAGCACACTAATTTCAGATTTAGTCTATAATATTGTGCCATGGTTTTAATTAGTAAATTACAACAGAGCTCCTATGGGGATTACAGTTATATGATTACTAAATTTCTTCACCCATGATTAATGTTATTACCTTCAGTAGAAAAGAGAGATTATTAATGATTTTCCTACATTCTGTTAAGTGCTGCTTTCACTCTTTTGGTACATCCTGTTACAGCATAGACAAAGGTGATGATGATGAATTCACCATGTATGACAGTGTGACTGTAAACTAGTTCTAATAGAGTAAATGGGCTGGCTCATTGTTTCGGCAATTTTCTAATAAAACAAACCAAAACTGAGTAAACCTAGAGGGAACAACAAACATATAGATACTATGTATTTGTTCAAATATATTTCATACACCATATAGGTATAAGAGAAAAAAAACAGCTTGAATAATTACTACATCTGGCTTCCATATTATGGAAGTGCACTCATCTCCCCAAAATACTTAGCAGTTTTTGCTTCAGCTTTTGCAGTGTGAGACAAAAGGAAATTTCATTGCATCAACAATTGAAGTGAGTTTTAAAGGTGGGTCTGATTTTACATCACACAGTATAATTTGAGTATTAAACAAAATGTATTTCAACTATCCAGATTCAACTGCTCAAGAACGAATGAATCAAATAATATAAAAACTGAATATTGTTTAACTATATTGTTGCTCCTTGGCCGGCCAAATGGTAGTAGCTATTGAGGGCTTGCAGATCAGTTTCCTGCAAGGAGGAGAAATTGGTGATGCAGTCAGAGTATTTTCTTGGGACTTGTCTACACAATGGAGTGGCTATGCCACTTTAAATTCATATCCTACTTTATTCTGGAGCAGCTTTCATGTGTAGAATCATAGAAGTGTAGGCCTGGAAGGTGTAGTAGGAAGAGGGCCTGAAACATAAGCCCTTGTAACAGAGGCCTGGTATGAGGCCTGAACTAAAGTAGTGGTCAAAGCTTTGCTGCCATTAAGCAAAGTTCAGTTGTGAGCCAAGAGGCAGTCCCAGCTCACAGAATCTGGTAAGAACAGGGCTGATATTGCAGAAACACACATTCCTAAGTAGTGCTATAAGTAGGTATAAAAATATACACGCAAACATATTCCAGAAGGGTAGTACCAGAACACCCTGATACCAGCACATTCCCCAAAGGTAATAGGAACACGCTGACCCATCCTAAAGATAAGGTCAGGATGACAGCATGATGGATAGAGGTACAAGGCAAAGGATGGTACCCAAATATGTCAGAGGGTGGCACCTAGATACATCAGAACTGTAATATGTAACGTGTTTGTTTCAGCGTATAAAAAGATATCTCAGAGGAAGTGTCTTTGGCCAGCCGAGCGGGGAATGGAAAGTCCTGCAATCCACTGAGCTGTATCCTTTGTCATGGGCATATATATCTTAATATTCCTGTAGAGTCTGCTGGATACTAGTACAGTCGTTCATCAACAATAAACCTGGCCGGAGGCCTTCATACCTTAATGGATCTTGTGGTCATTGGGGTTTGCTTGAGGTCTGCTGTGCCAGCTATCTTCATAGAGCGGGGATGGCATGCAGAGGGAACACACACAGCCAAATGTCTAACAACAGAAGGGACCTCTTCTAGTCCAGTGCCCTGCACTCAAGACAGGACTAAGTACTATCTAGACCATCTCTGACAGGTGTTTGACTAACCTGCTCTTAAAAATCTCCAATGACAGAGATTCCACAACCTCCCTAGGTGATTTATTCCAGATAGACAAGCCTTTAGTGTAACTGATAGGGGTGACTGAAGATGGTTTTAAATAAAACAAAAATAATCTGTCTTAAAAGGAGCTGACATGAACTTTTCCACCCCATATATAAGTGTTATCTGAAAGTAAAGCTTATGTGAATCCAGGTGTATGGAAAAAACATTGGTCAGCAAGACGGAGGGGAGGAAAGGCCTTGGGGAATAAGGAGGTTGTAAATCTTATTTGGATGGAGACTGGAAATAGGGTGAATAGTCTCAAATTGCCTTTTAGCTTCAGTCAGTAAGTGGCAACAACATCACTTGTTTGTTAAAGGGTATGAAAAGTAAACTTTTAAAGGATTAATTTCTAACTCCTGCCTAACCACATTGGAGCTGACCAATATTGATCTAACCTCCCCTGGGTTTAGCATATTTGTAAATATCTTGATCAGATGCTTATAAATGTTTTGTTGTTCTTTGTATGTAGAAAATTGCTTATTATTTAGGCTTTTTAGACATGTATAGAGCAATTGTATAAATACTGTTTGGCCTTTTGATTTCATAAAGGAATTCATGATTAAATTAGTATCAGGGTAATACTTTGCATAAATAATAATAATTCCAACAGCATTCCATAGGTTAGGATTGTCTGTTGAACTCTAAGGCATTCCAAATGCTAAACCAACTAAGAAGTTAAACTCCGAATACAAAAGCTTTTTCTTTTTCTTTTCCTTTTCCTTTCTTTTTTTTTTTTTTTTTTTTGCCATTTAAGGTTTCTAATATATATTTTGCTACCATTCTCTTTGAGCTTTAAAAGTGTACACATATGGATAGAGTCACGTTCAGAGAACTGCAGCAAAAACTAAAACAAAATATCAATTTATTTGGGGATTAATGATTGTCTTTTTCATTTTGGTTTTTAACGACTTTGGAAATTTTCCTTAGTTGCTTAGCAAATTTTTCAGCTCTCTCTGAACTCCAGGCTTGGAGCTGTGAGGCTGACCCTGCACCTGTCTATGGAACTGCAGATGGCTGATGTAACACAGGCTATTGCCTTCAAAACAGGAAGGAGGAGGAGAACCAGATTGCTTGTGTGAGATGAACGCACATTTCCAAAATGCTAATTATTTGTTCCCTAAAATATTACAGACGTCTTGTGCATTTACAATTGGGATTCGTCTTCATGCATCATTAAAAGCCTAATGTGTACCTTCGGAAAAGGAGAAAAGTCTGTTCAGAAATTACAAAATTTTTAGCTGTATGCCAAACAACTCTCGTGTTATTCATTAATGTATTTTATTTCTTCTTCTAGTATATTAAAAGAATCAGAAGCAGAAACAAATATAGTATCACAGTGGCTTAAATAAAGACTTCAAGTATAGATTTCATTAATCTAAATGAAGCATCATCACACAGGAAAAGTATAAATCAAATATATTCATCATCCTTGTCTTTTAAAAAAAACAGTGAATGTAGTAGCTAAAGGAATTGTCAATGTCCTTTGCAGTTAACAAGAGACATCAGAATATATAATTAACTACAATGGTCTATTAAAGCAGTAGAAATAGAACAAAATTGGTACCTTTCCGAAAATATAAAATAGCACAGCAGTATTAGAACTTGCAAACAAAATAACGGTTGATTTTAAGGATAAACTGGGAAAAGTATACCAAATTGTAAAAATAATTTATTTTAATATTGAAAATGAGGCATGTTGTATCTGACACCAAAAATACACCCTAATTAACATTGTCCACCACGCAAATATATGAACAAAACAACTTAAAAATTAAACATAGAAACTATTGTACAATAAAGAGCTTTACATTTATGCAGTATTTCAGGCCTGTAATCAGTATTCTATTAATAAATGGAAGCCCCTTCCATAGGCTATTAACTAAAGATATCTTTTGTTATTTGAGGCTGAAACCTCCAATGTGATCTGCAAAGACATGCAGTCCCTTTGACTTCACAGAGGCATAAGGATACACCTCTGCAGGAAGAAAAGGAGTACTTGTGGCACCTTAGAGACTAACCAATTTATTTGAGCATGAGCTTTCGTGAGCTACAGCTCACTTCATCGGATGCTGTAGCTCACGAAAGCTCATGCTCAAATAAATTGGTTAGTCTCTAAGGTGCCACAAGTACTCCTTTTCTTTTTGCGAATACAGACTAACACGGCTGTTACTCTGAAACCTCTGCAGGAGGATCTCTTGGTAAGATCAGAAACTTTAGCCTCGAGTTAGCAGTGCCCTTAGCACCTCTGGGCACGCAAGGGGGTGTCTCCTATGAGCGAGGGGGCAGGGCCTCGGGAGGAAGGGGGGATTCATGCACCACCCATTCCTCTTGAACATTCCAGAATGTCTTGCCACCCAGAAATCTGGACCTAGTGATACACCGACACCAAAAAACACAAAATATTCATGTTGCTCCCAATCTCAAGAGACCAGTCACTTTCCCCAGATCAGTTTCACATGAAAGACAATGCTGGTGACCAATCCTATAGTAAATTAATTACATATTTATTAAGTAGGAAAAGAAATGACAGAGTTATTTTCAGGTTAAAGCAGGCAACATATATACACAATGAGTTCAGTCTATAGTTCCAAAATGTTACAAAGATGTAGTAATCTGTCAGTAGTGAATGTCTTTTTAGGGCTAACCTAGGTTGACCCTGGGGATCTCTGCTTTTGCTCTTTAGCTCCAGCCCTTGTAAGCAAAAAGATGAAAACTCTCCATGTCAGCTAACCTTATTTCTCTCTTCCAGAATTCAAGTTGATGGGTCCTCCTTTCTCACAGAGAGCTCTTTCAAGGGCGTAAGAAGGCCATTAAATTAGCCTTTATTGTGTGATGTTAAAACATCGCCCATTTACTCTTGATAGTTCATCTGAATAGGCGGGGCAACCATTTTTCCTGCCGAGGTTCATAAGTTCAGAGCACGAAGCTCTACAATTATAAAGCAAAACATATATATTATCTATAACATGGAATACAGATATTACAAGTAAGATTAATGCATGCAGCAATTGACAAGCATTTTATAGAGTCTAAACATTAAACACATTCTTACAAGTTTAACACCCATCTTGAACAACATTAACATACAGGTGAGCTGGTGTGGTTTCCAGCAATGAATTAGTCAGTGCTTAGCTGATGCCTACAGCCTTGGTGAGAGCTGGCACCTGTTTTTCCAGCATCACAGTATGACTTGATTTTTTTCTTTTAATCAGTAAAAATACTGTTCTTTTGAGGTTTGACTAAATATTTTCCATTCTGCTTGAAGCCAAATGTTTTGTGATGTGTCACATGCCTGTGCATTTGTGCTGGAGTGCTAATCGCAGAGATGAGCAAAACCTCTTCAATGAAATTCAGGTACTTTTATGCAAACCTTGAGATGATAGGAGTTTGATCCTTTCACTGAACTCACTGTATCCCATTCTTTTCCTACACTGCTGAGAAAGCCATTTTCAAAACTGTTCTTTCAATGGGAATAAACCAGAAATGGGGAAAGTTATATGACTGCTGAGTCAACACACTTTCCAAGTGTCAGACACTTCGGGCTCTCCATGTAGAAGTCACGTTAAAATGCCACTTGTCCCGTGTGAATATCCAAAGGTAGATCATGTGCTTTGTAGATAGCCAAGGGCAAGTGGAGATACTGTCAGGTGTTTCCATGCCAACTCTTATCTTATTTTGTTAATTGGATTTCTTTACAAAACAAGTGCTATATTTGGCATGAGTTCAGAGAGGTGGTTTTTATGTCAAAAGCGCTCATTTCAGGCGCACAGCATCCTCCTGGCTAGGGACTGATCTGAATTTCAATGAGAAGAAGTGAAATTGTAAGCTTTGATTTTGAGTGTTCTTAAAGCCTCCTTCATGTCTTATGGAAGTTTGGTGCAAAATACAAAAAGAATGGTATCCAAATGCTCAATGGATGTACACAGAATAGGTCAAATTCATACCTGGTGTAACGCCACTGTTTCTATGGAGTTACACTAGCGATAAATCTTGCCTGCTGACTTTGCATTCCATTTATATTTCATGCATCCATAATAGTGTGACAGGGTCTATCAAGTCTTCTCTGCCCCTTGCTGGAGGTGTCAGCATCCTGGCACACTCTTGCTTAAGAAAACCCTAATAAAGGTTTACACTTACCTCTGGAGCGATCGATCCACCAGGGGTTGATTTATCACGTCTAGTGAAGACACGATAAATCGATCGCTGAGTGCTCTCCCGTCGACACTGGTACTCCACCGGAGTGAGTAGCGTAGGCGGAGTCAATGGGGGAGCAGCAGCAGCCGACCTACCACAGTGAAGACACGGTAAGTAGCTCTAAGTACGTCGACTTCAGCTACGCTATTTTCATAGCTGAAGTTGCGTAATGTAGACCGACTTAGCTCACACCACTCTCCCACCCTCACCCCAGTGTAGACCAGGCCTAAGACCAGACACCAACAAGATTTAGTACTCCAGAGGCTGAGAAGGCCCAGGAAGAGACTTTGACCAAGTGATACCCAGCAGGCCAGTTAAGAAGACTTACTTGCTTGCTCTCATGGGCAGTGCTGGGTCTGGCTGGGACAGGAGAGGAGCTCCTTAGCACTAGCCAAGAACCAGCACTGAGCCTTGGGTTAAAATGCTGCAACCAAGCAGTTGCATTTTATGTTTGTTTAAAAGGCACACATAGCCAAATTCAGAGTTTTTTATTAACTGTTTAATGACCGATGATGAGCTTATGGCATGGGCCGTCCGGCTACAGACAGGCTACCGCTCTTTCAAACTAAGGGAGGGAACACCTACAGTGCTTTGTTTGACCAGAACAGGGTGTGACAGCATGGCAATGCCTGTCAAATAAATAAATAAATGTCTCGTGAAACTAAGTGACACCACTATGACATAGAAAGATTGATGTGACAGTTGTACAAGCCCGGCCTAGCAAAAAAAAACAACAAAAAACAAACAAACAAACAAACAAAAAAACAAACAAACAGATAAAATGTCTGGCAGTCAGAGACATAAAGAGTTAATTCTGTTTAGCCAATGTATAAGTAGCTTTATGGGGAGAAAACATTGGGTACTGAAGGGCTCTTTCATCTAACAGAGAAAGGTATAACAAGAAGTAATGAATGGAAGCTGAAGCCAGACACATTTAAATTACTTACTGTTTTTTAACAGTGAGGGAGATTAACCATTGGAACCAATGACCAAGGAAGTGATGAAATCTCCATTTCTTGAAGTCTGCAAATCAAGACTGGATACCTTTCTGGAAGATATGCTTTAGTCAAACACAAGTTATTGGGCTCAGTTCAGGAGTAATGGTGAAATTTAATGGCCTGTGATGCAGGTGGTCAGACTAGATGATCTAATGGTTCTTTATGATATTAAATTCTGTGAACTATATGGTCAGACAGAGATGGTATTATGATGGTTGAATTAAGGTTTATCCAGTGTCAAAGGACATGCAGAACAAGAGGTGTTCCTCATTTAAAAGTTAAATTGAGATCAATTTATTACTTACTTCCTTTTTAACCCCATTCCAAGTTTTGAATTCCATGGTAGGACCAAACAGCACACTTTTTTTTCTTGGAGTACATTTTAAAAATAGAAGTATGTCCTAAATCTGCTGTTTGCAAGGTCTGATCTATTCATACCTCTGCACTCAGTAAAGAAATGCAGCAAGGATTGAAAATTGTTTATCATCTTTTAATACTGTAGTAGCAGTGCATCATTCTATGATGAAGAAGACTTGAGTTCAGGTGCAATCTCGGGCTTTCCATTTTCCGGATCAATGGATAATTGACGTGCTGTGTGTCAGGAGAAGAGGGTGTAAGTGGCAAGCATCTCCTGCCCAACCTAAGTGATCCCCCATTGCTAGGGGTTTCAGAATTGGCTATGATTCTCAATTTCTTGCCCTGAGCGACAATTAAAGTAATGTCTACTGAAAGGAATAAATCAAAGCACTCTGTTATAAAGGGACCTGATTAACTGGCCAGCAATCATCCACCATAGTGTTTTGAAAATATGTCTGGAATAAATAATCCATGTTATATTTGGATCAACACAGAAATTATATGAGTCTAGTGGAAATGTGTACTAATAAATGTCTAGATATAGTCATTTGACTTTGGAAATAGAAATGAAAATAAATATACCATTAAACAAATATTCTAAATAAACCCAATTACCCTGCATTTCAATGAGGAATGTGCTCTCAGAAAGATACAGTATCTGCTGCTGATTTTGTCTGGATGCAGTATTGTTCAGCCAAGCTTTTATGCTTTTGCTTTCATTCTTCATCACTGACAACAACCTAAATTAATATTGGCCTTCTTCAAAACACTGACCCTTAGCACATCACCTACGAAAGCTAAATAGTGTGCAACCAGTCATACTGTAATGTGTTCTGGCATTATACTCCTTCCTGTCATATCACAAACCAGCATGTTTACAACAGATAGTGACAGACCTGGACATGCATACTAGCAGTAGCTGAGATAGGATGCATGCTGAAAGAGCCCAGTTCAGGAGTAAATTATGCTGCGTCCATACTGATTGCATTATTTATTTGTCACAAAGATAAAATGTTACCTTGGAATGGCAGTAATTACAGTTTATCTGCTCGGTAACTAAGAGGTAAATGGTAATTATCATGTAACTTCATGTAGGATTATGATAACTGGGTAACCTTTTTATCAGTAACAACCACTATAGCTCCTTCTCTCCTCCTTTATGATTAACCCTTAAAGGCTTTGATAAGGTCCTAAAAGTTTTGGTTAAATGTATCTGAACTTATAGTTTAACTTTGAGTGTCATTGCTTTCTTTCACAAATTAAATGTCGAGCCTGCTATCCATTTCCTCCCAAATCTCTAATTAGTAGATTCTTTAGTTATTTTCGTAGCTTTCTCAAAGCAGCCATCACTCACACAGTAGCTGATATAAATATCTCCTGCCTTTTTGTGACATACTGCAATCTTGTGGACCCTGTGGGTATCAAACAGGAAGTGGGTTACAGAGAAACAAGGAGACAGACTGAGTTTAAGCACTTTGAGTAAAACAATGAATCCAGTAGCATTCATCAAACTAATACAACAGTTAAATAAAAACCCTTACTGAAACCTGAGACTCCCTGCTTCCTCAAGAATACAACACGTTTTCTGTACCTGTTCAGCCCAGCATCTACTTTTCAGACTATACATGAATGTCAGTGTATTTTACTCTTACTAAGTCTTAAGGCCAGATTCAAACTCAGTTGTGTAAATTGAAAGATTGCAATTGATTTCAATCAGGCCTTTAATAGGTCATCTTATAGTACAATCAACGATGGTGGATGCATGGAAGAATAGGAAGTCTCTCCAGGTAGTAGCTGCCTTTGTAGGTTATTGGTTTTGGAGAAGCCTTAATGAAGGATAATTCATCTGGAGATCTAAGAAGGTCCTAAGGACCAACTGGGAGACTTTCATTTTGGGGTTAGAGGTAAGTGACTAAGCTGGAAAACAATGGCAAAATCACAAGTGCACTTAAATAGTGACCAAAGGAACCTCTACTAATTATTTCATTTTTGTCATTGTTACTTAACCGTTAGTGAAATTTAGAATCATTGTCAAAATTGGAGGATGGTTTTCACCAAACTACGGCACCAATTCTCTGCTAGTGTAAATTGGTATAGACCATTGATTCAATGAATTCAACAGATCTTGAGGACTTAGACTGTCTGAAGAGCTAGCCCCAGTTCTTTTAAAAAAGAAGATATATCTGGATGTTGCAATGCTTTCCTAATACAAGAGGGCACAATCATTTTAATAAAGGTGTTTTCCCAAGAATATCTGCACAACAGTAAGTGAGTAAAGAATATTCACTTTGTAGTTGTGATCACTGTAAGCATTCTACAAAAATAGCTGCTGAATATGCCCTAGAACAGTGTTTCCCAAATCTGGGATGCCGCTTGTTCAGGGAAAGCCCCTGGTGGGCTGGGCCGGTTTGTTTACCTGCCACGTCCACAGGTTTGGCTGATTGCAGCTCCCACTGGCCGCGGTTCGCCACTGCAGGCCAATGGGGGCTGCAGGAAGCAGCAGCCGGTACGTCCCTCAGCCAGTAGGAGCCGCGATTGGCCGAACCTGCAGTTGCGGCAGGTAAAAAAACCGGCCTGGCCCGCCAGGGGCTTTTCTTGTACAAGCGGCGTCCCAAGTTTGGGAAACACTGCCCTAGAATAAGTTTGCTTGTTTGTTCTCCATCATAGAATCATAGAATATCAGGGTTGGAAGGGACCCCAGAAGGTCATCTAGTCCAACCCCCTGCTCGAAGCAGGACCAATTCCCAGTTAAATCATCCCAGCCAGGGCTTTGTCAAGCCTGACCTTAAAAACCTCTAAGGAAGGAGATTCTACCACCTCCCTAGGTAACGCATTCCAGTGTTTCACCACCCTCTTAGTGAAAAAGTTTTTCCTAATATCCAATCTAAACCTCCCCCACTGCAACTTGAGACCATTACTCCTCGTTCTGTCATCTGCTACCATTGAGAACAGTCTAGAGCCATCCTCTTTGGAACCCCCTTTCAGGTAGTTGAAAGCAGCTATCAAATCCCCCCTCATTCTTCTCTTCTGCAGGCTAAACAATCCCAGCTCCCTCAGCCTCTCCTCATAAGTCATGTGTTCCACTCCCCTAATCATTTTTGTTGCCCTTCGCTGGACTCTCTCCAATTTATCCACATCCTTCTTGAAGTGTGGGGCCCAAAACTGGACACAGTACTCCAGATGAGGCCTCACCAATGTCGAATAGAGGGGAACGATCACGTCCCTCGATCTGCTCGCTATGCCCCTACTTCTACATCCCAAAATGCCATTGGCCTTCTTGGCAACAAGGGCACACTGCTGACTCATATCCAGCTTCTCGTCCACTGTCACCCCTAGGTCCTTTTCCGCAGAACTGCTGCCTAGCCATTCGGTCCCTAGTCTGTAGCTGTGCATTGGGTTCTTCCGTCCTAAGTGCAGGACCCTGCACTTATCCTTATTGAACCTCATCAGATTTCTTTTGGCCCAATCCTCCAATTTGTCTAGGTCCTTCTGTATCCTATCCCTCCCCTCCAGCGTATCTACCACTCCTCCCAGTTTAGTATCATCCGCAAATTTGCTGAGAGTGCAATCCACACCATCCTCCAGATCATTTATGAAGATATTGAACAAAACCGGCCCCAGGACCGACCCTTGGGGCACTCCACTTGATACCGGATGCCAACTAGACATGGAGCCATTGATCACTACCCGTTGAGCCCGACAATCTAGCCAGCTTTCTACCCACCTTATAGTGCATTCATCCAGCCCATACTTCCTTAACTTGCTGACAAGAATACTGTGGGAGACCGTGTCAAAAGCTTTGCTAAAGTCAAGAAACAATACATCCACTGCTTTCCCTTCATCCACAGAACCAGTAATCTCATCATAAAAGGCGATTAGATTAGTCAGGCATGACCTTCCCTTGGTGAATCCATGCTGGCTGTTCCTGATCACTTTCCTCTCATGCAAGTGCTTCAGGATTGATTCTTTGAGGACCTGCTCCATGATTTTTCCAGGGACTGAGGTGAGGCTGACTGGCCTGTAGTTCCCAGGATCCTCCTTCTTCCCTTTTTTAAAGATTGGCACTACATTAGCCTTTTTCCAGTCATCCGGGACTTCCCCGGTTCGCCACGAGTTTTCAAAGATAATGGTCAATGGCTCTTCAATCACAGCCGCCAATTCCTTCAGCACTCTCGGATGCAACTCGTCCGGCCCCATGGACTTGTGCACGTCCAGCTTTTCTAAATAGTCCCTAACCACCTCTATCTCCACAGAGGGCTGGCCATCAAACAGGTTAAAAAGAGAAACTGCTTAGTTTGTATCCAGTGCTGGCTAACATGCAAAACAACACCACCTTTGCATCTTGACTGAAAATGAAGGCCTCGCATTCAGCTTCTTGTGTTGTAAATAAGAGTCATATTGATTGGCATGGATGCTGCACCTCTGTGTTGTACATACAAAGATTTAAGGTTTATTTAGTTTGGGTGGAAGCAAGGCAGATATTTAATATCAGTTTTTCCTGACAGGTTAGGCAAATGCCAATAGATCAAGTCATAGTTAACACTTGACTGTAAAGCACCACTGTAATTTCCTAATACACGTGATTTTCATTGTGCAAAGTGAATAAGAAAGGGAGGTAGGGAGAGAATTTGAGAAAAGTGGCAATTGAGACATTAGACAACATCAAATTCCAGAGGGAAAGCAGTTTGGAAAAAATATCATAGGCAAAAGCAGTCTTTCAAGTGTGGCAGCTGGGCTACTATATTTATGATTTTATATTAACATGTAAAATAAATTTTGAATTTTTTTTTAAAAGTGAATTAATGGTTCTGAGGCGCTAAGTTGATAGCATAGGAGAATTAGATCCTTTGTTCAGTCATAGAAAGGACTAGCAGGGAAAGTGACAATTAGTTCACTAGACTTCATGCAGGCCTAAGGATCTGCCTTCTTGGATCAGAATGGTGGACTGAGGCCTTCTGCTGTAAGCTTCTCAGAACAGGGACTATGTCATCTTCTGTGTCTTTCTGCAGCACCTAGTACTATGGGGCTGATTGGTGCCTCCTGGCACTACAGTAATATAGTGACAATAATTAATATATATCCAGGAGGATTATACAAATATCTTATGAAAAACTGAATTTAATTGTTTGTCACATAGTTATCACTCCTTGAACTTATTTTAATGCCAAGCGTCCATCTAAGAAATTCTTTTTAATTGTATTACAAAAAACAAACAAAAAAAAGAGAGAAAATCTGTTATGAAAGGGTCTGAGGAGCTATACAATACAACCATAGACTAGTGCAAATGTGCAATGTGGAATTTGGGTTCATCATTGTGAGTGTAGCTTTAAATTTAGATTAACTGGCTAATGACAGTCGGGCATGTATAAATGCACAGCCATAAATTGTTGCACCTGGACAGGAGAGATTAAATTACACTAATTGTCATCTTTGTTGGCAGTCTCAGCAGAGACATGAAGGAATGAATAAACCTGGAGTCTGAACTGCCCTTTCAGCCCTAGAGGTAGTCCCCTCATAACAGAATCTAAGCATATCGGCAGGATGAGGATGGGACATTTGCACTACTGTTGTCCATATATTGCATTTGTACTGCAGATAGAAAAAAAAGGTAGAAAATGTCTTCCATTTTAAGTGCTTTTAATACAGTAGATAAATACCACATTCAGTTAAACAGTTTAGAAAATTTAAATATTAAAAAGAATACCACTTGCCGCTAGGAGGGTAAGAAGTTTCTCCAAGAGCCATTGTTGTAAAGAATCATTATTCAAGAAAAAGAAAAAATTGCCACCCAATTTTTACTAAAGGTTCATTCCATTTTTTGACCAGCTCTAGTTATGTGTTATCACTTCTACTTTATATATGTTTTTTCCTCCCTGGGAAAGTCCGTGAAGCCTAGAATGTATGGGTTTATACACCCTAAGATAAGGACTGAGGTCAAAATAAGGACTAACAGTTGTATTTAACGTAACCATTTAAAAGAATAAATCTTTTTAAATTGGTTTTTATACATATTTTAGCTAGCTGAACTACTGATTTTCTAGCTTTTTTTTTACATGTGAAATGTTTGAAATTAAATATTATTTGTATTTTTGCATTAGAATAATAGTAAGAATCAGTCTGTACTTCCAGTAAATGAAAAACAAAGAAGTAGTAATTTCAATGCAAGGATCATCAGAGAGTGATTTAAGCACTTTACCTTTGGAATGACTATCAGCCAAATCCTAGTAACACTTCCTCTTATGAAGTCAGAGGGCCCTGAGGGCACTCAGTACTTTTCAGAACTTGGCCCTCACTTTGACAAGAAATTATAACCAGAAGAAACAATCTGGGGTTGTGCAAAGATAATAAATAGGGAAATGGGTAAACTGTTCTCGCTGGAACATTGCATGTAAGATGTAGTGCTGCCACTTTGAGTTTTCCTTCTTACATCTACACTGTGATGGAGCGGACTCACTACCGGGGCACCTCCTGCTGGCCATTTTGGAGTTAGCTCAAGTCCTTCCATATGGTGCCCTCCTCCAGTGGTGTCTTGCTTGCTGTTACTCCCGCTTCGCTGTCTCCACCACTCTGTGATCCTTGTCACTTCCTGTGGCATCCTCTTCTGGGCACCACTCTTCAGCAGTACCCAACTCTGCTGTCTCCCCCCATTCTGGCGGAACTGGCAATCTACAGTCCAGCCACTCACCTCAGTGGCCTGCTGCAGTCATCAGTCTACTTCCTTGTCTCAGGGGCAAACTGAATCATAGAATATCATGGATGGAAGGAACCTCGGGAAATCATCTAGTCCAACTCCCTGCTCAAAGCAGGACCAATCCCTAATTTTTCCCCAGAACCCTAAATGGCCCCCTCAAGGATTGAAGTCTGGGTTTAGCAGGCCAATGCTCAAACCACTGAGCTATCCCTCCCCAAATGGTCTGTTTTGGCCATTTCCCTTAGGGCGAGTAGGGGAAGCCCTAGTAACTTAGCTGCCCTTCCTCTAGGGCCTCAGTCTGGCAGCAGTCAGCCAGAAGCTCCTTCTGCTCTGCTACCCTGCTCAGCACTGCTCTAGCCATGGTGCTCCCAGGCAGCCAGTCCTTCTCCCTAGCATGCCAGGAAGAAACTGCCCTCTGTGCTGTTGAGCAGCCCTTTATATATGGCCCCTGCTGGCCCTGATTGGCTGCTGCAACAAGCCACCTCCCGATTGGCTCACTTAATGAGCCCTCCTCTAATTGGAGGGTTTTGCACAGGTTCCCTCTGGCCTGCTTTAACCCTTCCTCCCTGTGTGGGGCAGGCGCCCCACCATGTAGCCATAGATGCCAAATATTTATTTTAATAATATAATCACAGGTAAGTAGATTGTGAATAACTGGACATTAGTAATCACAATTCCTTTCTGTAGTGCCACTTTCCAGCCAAAGATAAAACTCAGTAATGCCGAAAGAAGAATACGAACTCCTTGGGCCAGGGACTGAGTTTTTGTTCTGTTTGTACAGTGCCTAGCACAATGGGGGCTGTCAAGGTTCCTTCCCCACTCTGAACTCTAGGGTACAGATGTGGGGACCTGCATGAAAACCTCCTAAGCTTACTTTTACCAGCTTAGGTTAAAACTTCCCCAAGGTACAAATTATTTTACCTTTTGCCCTTGTACTTTATCGCTGCCACCATCAATCGTCTAACTGGTATATTACTGGGAAAGAGTCCGTTTGGAAACATCTTTTCCCCCAAAATCCTCCCAACTCTTACACCCCCTTTCCTGGGGAAGGCTTGATAAAAATCCTCACCAATTTGCATAGGTGAACACAGACCCAAACTCTTGGATCTTAAGAACTAAGAAAAAGCAATCAGATTCTTAAAAGAAGAATTGTAATAAAAGAAAAAATAAAAAGGATCACCTCTGTAAAATCAGGATGGTAAATACCTTACAGGGTAATTAGATTCAAAACACAGAGAATCCCTCTAGGCAAAACCTTAAGTTACAAAAAGACACAAAAACAGGAATCTACATTCCATTCAGCACATCTTATTTTCTCAGCCATTTAAAGGAATCAGAATCTAACGCATATCTAGCTAGATTACTTACTAAGTTCTAAGACTCCATTCCCGATCTGTCCCCGGCAAAGGCATCACACAGACAGAGCGCGAGAGGCTTTATTTCTCCCTCCTCCCAGCTTTTGAAAGTATCTTGTCTCCTCATTGGTCATTTTGGTCAGGTGCCAGTGAGGTTATCCTAGCTTTTTAACCCTTTACAAGTGAAAGGGTTTTTCCTCTGGCCAGGAGGGATTTTAAAGGTGTTTACCCTTCCCTTTATATTTATGACAGGGGCGCAGGCCATAGCTAAATCATGACAAAGGATCCTAGGTGCTATGGTAATAGAAATCATAAAGGATAATCATAATTAATAATCAATTAGTAGTCTTCCTTGATTACAATCAACAGCCAGCAGCAACCAGGCAGCTTAACTAACATTTGTGAAAAAGCAATGTTAAAAAAGGAGCAAACATAAGGCTACGTTCTGATACCTTTACTCATAATTTATGAAACCTGACCGATGAGGAAAGTTTAAAAAAATTGGGCACTTTAATCTTGAGAAAAGAAGACTGAAGGGGAACCTGATAAGTCTTAAAATACGTTAAGGGCTGTTAAAAAGAGGAGGGGGAACTATTCTCCATGTCCACTGAAGGTAGGACAAGAAGTAATGGGTGTAATCTGAGGAAGAGAGATTTAGGTTAGATATTAAGAAAATCTTTCTAACCGTAAGGGTAGTCGAGCATTGGAATAGGAGGTTGTGTAAATGCCATCACTGGAGGTTTTTAAGAACACATTGGACAAACACCTGTCAGGGACGGTCTACGTTTATTTAGTCCTGCCTCACTGCAGGGGACTGGACTTCTTGAGGTCCCTTACAAACCTACATATCTGTGGTTCCATGATTAATAACACCTTACCTATGAGTAACTCCACTGAATATTTGTGTAGCAAGGTGCACTCCATGTAAGGGACTCAGAATCTTGTCCAAGTGAATTGTAAAGAGATTTGGAATTTTTTAAAAATGACCGCCCTGCACCTTTAAGTGGGGGTCGAGGGCCGAATGAAGGGAACTGTTCTTGATGGTTGGGGGCTGGAGGAAACATGGAAAACTGCTGCAAAAGGGTCAGCATGGTCGCTGACTCATCCCCCAGGAATGAGGGATTTAAAAGGGGAAGCCCTGTGCCTTAACCATCCCTTTTGCACAAGGCCAGGAGGTATGTGAACAGGGAGGTGGCCAAATTCCTGGGGACAATAGGATGGGAAGTAATTTCACATCCTGGCATTGTATATGACAGGGATTGGCAACCTTTGGCACATGGCCCACCAGGGTAGGCCCCCTGGTGGGTGGGGCCAGTTTGTTTACCTGCCACATCCGCAGGTTCAGCCAACTGCAACTCCCATTGGCCAATGGGGCTGTGGGAAGCAGTGGCCAGTACATACCTCAGCCTTCGCCACTTCCTGAAGCCCACCAGTGGATTTCCTGGAGGAACCTGGATGGAAAAAGAGGGGGAGCTGGTATAAGCCCCCTAGTTAATTATGGAATTACATGCACTGTACACCTTTATCTGCCAGGTAGTCCCAGACATCTAATAATAAAATTGTGGCCTGATTAAACCCATGTCAAATCTCTCCTGTCCATCTTTCGGTATAGCCAGACAAATGCTTTCAAATATTCTCTCTTAAATTATAGCTATACATTTTTTCTGTACATAGGGCAGTTGCTTTTATGCAAAAGATGTAAAAAATGATAAACTTTCTATAGATTTCTAACCATCCTTTAGGCTTTAATTTAATAAAGAAATATAATTCCTTTTGCAGAACTATGTAAGGTGTTACAAATAACCCACAGGAAAGCAGAATTTTCTATAAATTCTATATTTCTTTAGAATAATTTATATATATATCCCTATTTGTTTCACCTCTGCTGAATTCTATACTAACTTTTAACTATTATAGGTTTTTCCTAATAGTTATTCAGATTATTTTATATGTGTTTCTGCAGTGATTGGGTGTACATAAAACACAAGAATAACATAATTGCATTCTTTGATATTTTCCAGACAATAATCCTAAAATCCCTTTATATTTGGTCCTATATAGACAGTAATGAAAATGCTCATTTTCTAACTTAGCCTGAGTCACTAACATGACTTTCAAGGTCATTGTCATTTCTTTTCTCCGGCATTTTGCACAAACTGAAAAAGAAATTCATTTTAAATTATCTCTCATACCATGAATTAAATAGAATGATAAGGTGATGCTGGTAAAGAATTATGCAATAGGATTTGGTACTTAATCTTCTAAGGGCACACTGCTGCGATTTAAAGCCAATCAGACAGTTTGGGAGCCAGTTATATGTCCTCATTTCTATTTCTGCTATTGTTCTAGAATCAGATCTCCCTTATTTTTATGGGGTCAAGATGAGATAACTGCTGTTGCCCTTAAAGAAATTCTCCTTTTATCAAGTAATGTGTCTTTTATCAAGGAATGTGACTGGGACAATTACATACTACCCCCCAGGTGGCTCTAAGAGGCAATACTTCCCCTCTCGCAAGCACAAAGTCTGAGTGTAGCAAAAGCCTTTTCATAAAGGAGGGAAACAATGCGGCATTATCTTGGGGAAACACCACAAACAGGATTCATAACATCAACCACGAGCAAAAGACCCACCCCCAAGTAAGTTTGGCAGTGTCCTTTTCCCCTCAGGGTCTTAAATACAGCAACCCAGTAGTCAACCCCCCTGCAATTTCTGTCCTTGGTCAGTGCAGCCCCCCAGAGTTCAGAAGATCATCTGCAGAGTTTACCTCCCAGCCTTGGTAGAAGTGGAGGGAGGTATGGAGGGCATCTTACATGCTCTGCTGCTCAGGTTGATGGCCGAGTGCCCCACCTCTCCATGGCGTTCTGCTGCAGTCTTCACCGCCAGCTGCACCTCTCCACCAGCCGTCCTGCTGTCTGCTCTACTGTACTCACCATCCTGCTGGCCGCCCCCTCCATCAGCCGCCCAGCTATCCACTCTGCACCACTCTAGCTGCCCTGCTATCTGCTCACCAACTTGTGTTCAGCCCCTCCCCCAACTTAACACAGCTCTCAGTAACTTCAGCTCTTTAGTGATTTTAACTTTCAGTGATTTTTAGGTGGTAGGAAAGGAGCCTCTGGTGCACCACTAGCCCAAAGTAGGTCTAATGCTTAGACCTAGGTATCAGTGATTTCAGCTCTGCAGTATGTAACAAGACTCCTAATAGAGGCAAAATTAGTTTTGTTATTACACCGTGGATAAAGAAAGGATCAAAGCAGTTGGAGCCCTCAGAAAAAACCCAAACTACCAGATACACACACCTATTCCCCACCCCACATTTCTCAGTTCACTGGGTTTTGGAACCCATGTCCCTTGCCTAGCAAGTGCTACTTAGTTGAGGTCAGGTTTCAGAGTAACAACCGTGTTAGTCTGTATTCGCAAAAAGAAAAGGAGTACTTGTGGCACCTTAGAGACTAACCAATTTATTTGAGCATGAGCTTTCGTGAGCTACAGCTCACTTCATCGGATGCATACCGTGGAAACTGCAGCAGACTTTATATACACACAGAGAATATGAAACAATACCTCCTCCCACCCCACTGTCCTGCTGGTAATAGCTTATCTAAAGTGATCATCAAGTTGGGCCATTTCCAGCACAAATCCAGGTTTTCTCACCCTCCACCCCCCCCACACACACACACAAATTCACTCTTCTGCTGGTAATAGCCCATCCAAAGTGACAACTCTCTACACAATGTGGATAGTGAGGGATAGTGAGTTTGTGTGTGTGTGTTTTTGGAGGGGGGTGAGGGGGTGAGAGAACCTGGATTTGTGCAGGAAATGGCCCAACTTGATTATCATGCACATTGTGTAGAGAGTTGTCACTTTGGATGGGCTATCACCAGCAGGAGAGTGAATTTGTGTGAGGGGGGGTGGAGGGTGAGAAAACCTGGATTTGTGCTGGAAATGGCCCAACTTGATGATCACTTTAGATAAGCTATTACCAGCAGGACAGTGGGGTGGGAGGAGGTATTGTTTCATATTCTCTGTGTGTATATAAAGTCTGCTGCAGTTTCCATGGTATGCATCCAATGAAGTGAGCTGTAGCTCACAAAAGCTCATGCTCAAATAAATTGGTTAGTCTCTAAGGTGCCACAAGTACTCCTTTTCTTTTAGTTGAGGTCGAGTCCCTCCGTCATAAAATGCCAAGTACAGCTCTACTGTCCTTGATTCACATAACCAGGATAACAACCCTTTATTACTCCTGCCCCAGTAACAAAGAGACTGGGGATCCCACAGCAGCTAAAGTGACCATTTGGGCCAGCAGTCCATCATGCTAGGCAGGGTGGGTGTGCCCATGCAAATGAGATCAGCCCCTATAGTTCTTTTCCACAGCTCCACCAGATGTCAGGGTAAAGCTCATTCTGACGCTGCTTACATAAATATACTGGGACTTTTTGTTTAACTTTTAATATTAGCGTAGCTCATTATACAGAAAACAGAGTAGGAAGACCCCATCAGTAATTATGAGTTCTATCAGCCTTATTAAGGTAAATGGAAAGATAAATCCGCATTGTTGCAAAACACAAGTCTAAAGTAATCATCACACAGAATTAAGCTGTCACAAATGACATCCATAAGCCTGCCCAAGCCTGAAGCAAATGAAGCCATCTCATTATTGGATGCAGCCTACCAGCTAATAAATAAATGTATTTAGCTTGTATTCACAAATTTAGGAGAAGTTTATACCTCCCAAAGAAGTCAGACAACGATTGATAAGAATGGAAACAACTATTTGCTCTGTCGTGTGAAATGGAACTTGTAGTTTAAATCAAAGGAATTAATAGAAAATTCAGACAAGCCTTAAAGAGATAGTCAATTTGAAAATTGTATTTTCATCAGAAAATGTTGTATATAGTATTGTTTTCTGCTGTTATAAGAAACCCTAAGATTAATATTTTAGTAGGTACATATATATAGTAGGTACAACATTTTCAGATGGAAATGTGATTTTCAAGTTGATAGTATTAATCTCAGGATTACTTGAGTCATGACCCCAGGTTACCTATACCCCCAGCTCAGTTAACTCCTGCTGCCACCACCAAGCTTCACACTTGGACATTTTATCTCATGCCATCCCTTATTTTTTCCCTTAATTCCCAGGACTATGGTGGTGCTGATAGAGATGGTAGGTGCCTTTGTGTCAAAGACTGCAGATCTTAAACCCTCATCTGGAGGGCTCCTTGGAGCAAGTAATTGCCAATCTGCTACCACTGTGCTGGTGACTGTTATCAAAATAGGAGCAGAACTCTGACACAGGATCCCAGTTCAGGGAGAACACTGGGGGTGCTGAATTGGTTCACAACTACTATTTAAACCCAGCATAGAAATAGGAAGTCGTACATGTAACTGGGTTCTCTCTGCTTACGATGGCTTTGTCTGTGATATCTGCTCCTGCTCTCTAGGTAATTTAACACCTGATGTTTGGTTTATCCTCTGACCTGCTTTGCACTCTGACCTCCTGCTATCTGACCCAGCCTCATCCCTGACTCCTGCTCTGATCACTAGATAAAACCCCCCACATCCTGGTCATGAGCAAAGCCTAATTACTCCATCTTCACTCTAGATTTGGGTAATGAACTCTTACTTTATTACTTACAAGTAAACCTATGAATGAACTCAGTTACTGTTCATCCCAATGTGTACTCTTTATTCTTAAGAAAAGGAAAGTCTTACTACAGATCCCATTTCAGGTTTCCTTCTCAGTAGCTGCTGGGTCCTACATCCTCCAAACTTGATCTCAATACCACCTTCTTCTATGGCCCCTGTCATAAATATAAAGGGAAGGGTAAACCCCTTTGAAATCCCTCCTGGCCAGGGGAAAGCTCCTCTCACCTGTAAAGGGTTAAGAAGCTAAAGGTAACCTCGCTGGCACCTGACCAAAATGACCAATGAGGAGACAAGATACTTTCAAAAGCTGGGAGGAGGGAGAGAAACAAAGGGTCTGTGTCTGTCTGTAGTCGTCTTGGCCAGGGACAGAACAGGAATGGAGGCTTAGAACTTTTAGTAAGTAATCTAGCTAGGTATGTGTTAGATTATGATTTCTTTAAATGGCTGAGAAAAGAATTGTGCTGAATAGAATAACTATTTCTGTCTGTATATCTTTTTTGTAACTTAAGGTTTTGCCTAGAGGGGTTCTCTATGTTTTTGAATCTAATTACCCTGTAAGATATCTACCATCCTGATTTTACAGGGGGGATTTCTTTATTTCTATTTACTGCTATTTTTTATTAAAAGTCTTCTTGTAAAAACTGAATGCTTTTTCATTGTTCTCAGATCCAAGGGTTTGGGTCTGTGGTCACCTATGCAAATTGGTGAGGCTTTTTATCCAACATTTCCCAGGAGAGGGGGGGGTGCAAATGTTGGGAGGATTGTTCATTGTTCTTAAGATCCAAGGGTCTGGGTCTGTAGTCACCTAGGCAAATTGGTGAGGCTTTTTACCAAACCTTGTCCAGGAAGTGGGGTGCAAGGTTTTGGGAAGTATTTTGGGGGGAAAGACGCGTCCAAACAGCTCTTCCCCAGTAACCAGTATTAGTTTGGTGGTGGTAGCGGCCATTCCAAGGATAACGGGTGTAATATTTTGTACCTTGGGGAAGTTTTGACCTAAGCTGGTAAAGATAAGCTTAGGAGGTTTTTCATGCAGGTCCCCACATCTGTACCCTAGAGTTCAGAGTGGGGGAGGAACCTTGACATGGTGGCACAGTGGTGGGATTAACCTGAAATCATTTGAGATCCAGTTGAGATTTTTTGAACTAGAAATACAGATTTTAAAAAGGAATTTTTTTTTCCTTTGGAAAGAAAGTCCAGAAAGCAGCTTTGAAACTGAAAGCAGCTTGGTTTCTCTCTGCTTTGTGGCCAAGCAGAGACAAAAGGGGATTATCTTGTGAATTGCAGGTTTTCTTTGCCTGGAGGCAGGGTACTTAACTCCTGCAGGGAAATTCACAGTCTTCCAACCCAGAGGTTTTTTTTTTTCTTTTCTTCCTAAAAGTAAATAGGGGGGGTGTGCTCTACCCATTTGCCTGGAGACAAAAGTGGCAGGGTTTTTTTTAGGATTTTGATTTTTTTGTTTGTTTGTTTTACAAGGAGCACAGGTTTGAAAAGACATTTTTTTTCCCTTTGGGCTGGGTTAGCAGGTTTCCAAGTAGTTGGAGGTTTTTTGCTTTAATTTGGGCCCAGAGCAGAGACAAGGGAATTGTCTTTTTCTGTAGGCTGACAATCACTATCAGAGAATAGGTATTCTATTCCAGCACAGCAAAATTTTACAGCCAAGTTTTGTTTGTTTATTTCTAAACCTCGGGTGTAAAGTTAGTAAAAACAGAGAGGTTAGAATGGCAAAATCCGCGGCTCGACTACAGCTCGAATTAGCCAAATTTCAGGCTGAGGAAAGACAAAGGGAACATGAAAGACAGATAGAACTCATGCAGCTGAAGAAGGAACAAGAAAGGGAGGCAGAACAACACCAAGAGGCTGCCCACAAGAGGGAAATGGAGGCAAGGAAGCATGTGGAGGAGGAGAGGGAAAAAGAGAGGAAGCATGTGGAGGAGATGGAGAGGATAAAGGCCCAGCAGAATATACCAACAAACCCTAGCAATCCTTCTCCAGGTACCACTTCCCATCCCAGAAAGTTCCCCACCTACAAGGCAGGTGATGATACTGAGGCCTTCTTAGAAAACTTCGAAAGGGCCTGCCTTGGGTACAACATCTCTACTGACCAATACATGGTAGAGCTGAGGCCGCAGCTCAGTGGACCCTTAGCTGAGGTGGCAGCTGAAATGCCTAAAGAACACATGAACAAGTATGAACTGTTTAAATCCAAGGCGAGAGTCAGAATGGGGATAACACCCGAGCAGTCTCGTCGGAGGTTCAGAGCCCTAAGGTGGAAACCAGACATGTCATTTACCCGACATGCCTACCACATTGTAAAACATTGGGATGCCTGGATATCAGGAGCAAGTGTTGAATCTCCAGTAAATTTGCCCTTCCTAATGCAAATGGAACAATTCTTAGAGGGTGTTCCTGAGGAAATAGAAAGATACATCCTAGATGGGAAACCCAAAACTGTAATTGAGGCAGGAGAGATTGGAGCCAGATGGGTGGAGGTGGCAGAGAAGAAGAAAACTGGTCGCAGTTGGAGCGGAGACCAGAAGGGACCACCCCAGACCACACCCTATTACCGGGGGCCACCCAAAGCCCCACCTACCTCCCAAAGAACCCTCCAGACCCCTTATCGTCCCACCACCCCGTTCTCCAGCAACCCTCCTCGCCCCAGTGACCCGTCAGCTGGACGATGTTTTAAGTGTAACGAGCTGGGGCATGTAAAGGCCAACTGCCCCAAGAACCCCAACAGATTACAGTTCATTGCACCGGAATCACACCAGAGGTCCACAGGCCCAGATACCTCCCAGATACCCTTGGAGCGGAGGGAAACTGTGAGTGTGGGCGGGAAGAAGGTCACCGCGTGGAGGGACACCGGAGCACAAGTGTCAGCTATCCATGCTTCCTTAGTGGACCCCAATTTAATCAACCCAGAGATCCAAGTGACGATTCAACCCTTCAAGTCCAACTCTTTCAATTTGCCTACAGCCAAGTTGCCTGTCCAGTACAAGGGCTGGTCAGGAATGTGGACTTTTGCAGTCTATGATGATTATCCCATCCCCATGCTGTTGGGGGAAGACTTGGCCAATCATGTGAAGCAGGCCAAGAGGGTGGGAATGGTCACCCGCAGCCAGGCTAAACAAGCCGTGAGGCCTAGCTCTGTTCCGGAAACTTCTATCAGGACCCAGTCAGAGGTGATAGACCTGGATCCCAGGCCAATGTCTGCAACAGCAGTAGTGGATCCAGTCCCAGAGACCCAGACGGAACCAGTCCCAGAACCGGAACCAGCCGAACAACCAACACCAGACCCCGTGTCAGCACTGAATCCAGTACTTGCAACCTCAACACCAGAGGGCCCCACCGAACCTCAACTGGCAGCAGCCGATAACCCGACCCAAGAGGCTCAGCCGGAGCCTGAATCCCAACATAGTGCACCAGCAGAGAGCGGTTCACAGTCAACAGAAACAGCTCCATCCCCTATATCGCTTCCAGAGGGACCAAGCCTAGGTCCACAATCCCATGAGGAACTGATGTCTCCAGCATCAAGGGAACAGTTCCAGACCGAACAGGAAGCAGATGAAAGCCTCCAGAGAGCTTGGACGGCGGCACGGAGCAACCCACCACCTCTCAGCTCTTCTAATCGATCCAGGTTTGTTATAGAAAGAGGACTTTTATACAAGGAAACTCTTTCTGGTGGACACCAGGAAGACTGGCATCCTCAGAAACAGTTGGTAGTTCCAACTAAATACCGGGCCAAGCTCTTGAGCTTAGCCCACGATCACCCTAGTGGCCATGCTGGGGTGAACAGGACCAAAGACCGTTTGGGGGGATCATTCCACTGGGAGGGAATGGGCAAGGATGTTTCTACCTATGTCCAGTCTTGTGAGGTGTGCCAAAGAGTGGGAAAACCCCAAGACCAGGTCAAAGCCCCTCTCCAGCCACTCCCCATCATTGAAGTTCCATTTCAGCGAGTAGCTGTGGATATTCTGGGTCCTTTTCCGAAAAAGACACCCAGAGGAAAGCAGTACATACTGACTTTCATGGATTTTGCCACCCGATGGCCGGAAGCAGTAGCTCTAAGCAACACCAGGGCTAAAAGTGTGTGTCAGGCACTAGCAGACATTTTTGCCAGGGTAGGTTGGCCCTCCGACATCCTCACAGATGCAGGGACTAATTTCCTGGCAGGAACTATGAAAAACCTTTGGGAAGCTCATGGGGTAAATCACTTGGTTGCCACTCCTTACCACCATCAAACAAATGGCATGGTGGAGAAGTTTAATGGAACTTTGGGGGCCATGATACGTAAATTCGTAAATGAGCACTCCAATGATTGGGACCTAGTATTGCAGCAGTTGCTCTTTGCCTACAGAGCTGTACCACATCCCAGTTTAGGGTTTTCCCCATTTGAACTTGTATATGGCCGTGAGGTTAAGGGGCCATTGCAGTTGGTGAAGCAGCAATGGGAGGGATTTACACCTTCTCCAGGAACTAACATTCTGGACTTTGTAACCAACCTACAAAACACCCTCCGAACCTCTTTAGCCCTTGCTAGAGAAAACTTACAGGATGCTCAAAAAGAGCAAAAAGCCTGGTATGATAAACATGCCAGAGAGCGTTCCTTCAAAGTAGGAGACCAGGTCATGGTCTTAAAGGCGCTCCAGGCCCATAAAATGGAAGCATCGTGGGAAGGGCCATTCACGGTCCAGGAGCGCCTGGGAGCTGTTAATTATCTCATAGCATTCCCCACCTCCAACCGAAAGCCTAAGGTGTACCATATTAATTCTCTAAAGCCCTTTTATTCCAGAGAATTAAAGGTTTGTCAGTTTACAGCCCAGGGAGGAGACGACGCTGAGTGGCCTGAAGGTGTTTACTACGAAGGGAAATGTGCTGGTGGTGTGGAAGAGGTGAACCTCTCCATGACCCTTGGGCGTATGCAGCGACAGCAGATCCAGGAGCTGTGCACTAGCTACGCGCCAACGTTCTCAGCCACCCCAGGACTGACTGAACGGGCATATCACTCCATTGACACAGGTAATGCTCACCCAATTAGGGTCCAACCTTACCGGGTGTCTCCTCAAGCTAAAACTGCTATAGAACGGGAGATCCAGGATATGTTACAGATGGGTGTAATCCGCCCCTCTGAAAGTGCATGGGCATCTCCAGTGGTTCTAGTTCCCAAACCAGATGGGGAAATACGTTTTTGCGTGGACTACCGTAAGCTAAATGCTGTAACTCGCCCAGACAACTATCCCATGCCACGCACAGATGAACTATTAGAGAAACTGGGACGGGCCCAGTTCATCTCTACCTTGGACTTAACCAAGGGATACTGGCAGGTACCGCTAGATGAATCTGCCAAGGAAAGGTCAGCCTTCATCTCACATCTCGGGCTGTATGAATTTAATGTACTCCCTTTCGGGCTGCGAAATGCACCCGCCACTTTCCAAAGACTTGTAGATGGTCTCCTAGCGGGATTAGGAGAATATGCAGTCGCCTACCTTGACGATGTGGCCATATTTTCGGATTCCTGGGCAGACCACCTGGAACATCTACAAAAAGTCCTTGAGCGCATAAGGGAGGCAGGACTAACTGTTAAGGCTAAGAAGTGTCAAATAGGCCTAAACAGAGTGACTTACCTTGGACACCAGGTGGGTCAAGGAACTATCAGCCCCCTACAGGCCAAAGTGGATGCTATCCAAAAGTGGCCTGTCCCAAAGTCAAAGAAACAGGTTCAATCCTTCTTACGCTTGGCCGGTTATTACAGACGATTTGTACCGCACTACAGCCAAATCGCTGCCCCACTGACAGACCTAACCAAAAAGAAACAGCCAAATGCTGTTCAGTGGACCGGAAAGTGTCAGAAGGCCTTTAACAAGCTTAAAGCGACACTCATGTCTGACCCTGTACTAAGGGCCCCAGACTTTGACAAACCGTTCCTAGTAACCACAGATGCATCCGAGCGTGGTGTGGGAGCAGTTTTAATGCAGAAAGGACCTGATCAAGAATTCCACCCTGTAGTGTTTCTCAGCAAAAAACTGTCTGAGAGGGAAAGCAACTGGTCAGTCACTGAAAAAGAATGTTATGCCATTGTCTACGCTCTGGAAAAGCTACGCCCATATGTTTGGGGACGGCGTTTCCACCTGCAAACCGACCATGCTGCACTAAAGTGGCTTCACACCGTCAAAGAAACTAACAAAAAACTTCTTCGGTGGAGTTTAGCTCTCCAAGATTTTGATTTCGACATCCAACACATCTCAGGAGCTTCTAACAAAGTGGCTGATGCACTCTCCCGTGAAAGTTTCCCAGAATCAACTGGTTAAAATCGTCCTTGAGATGTGGAAAATATTGTTAGTCTTTATGTACTTGGTAGTATATTTAGAGATGCATGTGTCTTATTAACTCTGTTTTCCTAGAGCTCCAGGAAGAAATCCCAGCCAGTGTTTCACCCTAGCTGAGATTTGGGGGGCGTGTCATAAATATAAAGGGAAGGGTAAACCCCTTTGAAATCCCTCCTGGCCAGGGGAAAGCTCCTCTCACCTGTAAAGGGTTAAGAAGCTAAAGGTAGCCTCGCTGGCACCTGACCAAAATGACCAATGAGGAGACAAGATACTTTCAAAAGCTGGGAGGAGGGAGAGAAACAAAGGGTCTGTGTCTGTCTGTAGTCGTCTTGGCCAGGGACAGAACAGGAATGGAGGCTTAGAACTTTTAGTAAGTAATCTAGCTAGGTATGTGTTAGATTATGATTTCTTTAAATGGCTGAGAAAAGAATTGTGCTGAATAGAATAACTATTTCTGTCTGTATATCTTTTTTGTAACTTAAGGTTTTGCCTAGAGGGGTTCTCTATGTTTTTGAATCTAATTACCCTGTAAGATATCTACCATCCTGATTTTACAGGGGGGATTTCTTTATTTCTATTTACTGCTATTTTTTATTAAAAGTCTTCTTGTAAAAACTGAATGCTTTTTCATTGTTCTCAGATCCAAGGGTTTGGGTCTGTGGTCACCTATGCAAATTGGTGAGGCTTTTTATCCAACATTTCCCAGGAGAGGGGGGGGGGTGCAAGTGTTGGGAGGATTGTTCATTGTTCTTAAGATCCAAGGGTCTGGGTCTGTAGTCACCTAGGCAAATTGGTGAGGCTTTTTACCAAACCTTGTCCAGGAAGTGGGGTGCAAGGTTTTGGGAAGTATTTTGGGGGGAAAGACGCGTCCAAACAGCTCTTCCCCAGTAACCAGTATTAGTTTGGTGGTGGTAGCGGCCATTCCAAGGATAACGGGTGTAATATTTTGTACCTTGGGGAAGTTTTGACCTAAGCTGGTAAAGATAAGCTTAGGAGGTTTTTCATGCAGGTCCCCACATCTGTACCCTAGAGTTCAGAGTGGGGGAGGAACCTTGACAGCCCCTAATGAACTAGGCTGTTTTGTGAGTCCATTCTTGGTTCCTTCAGCCTGGTCCCAGAAAAACCCACTTCCAACACGCAAGCTGCAAATCTCCTGTCCACCAGTGCTCGCCCCACTGCTGGCATTGGAATGAACATTCCGTGGTGGCTCTTAGTAACCAAAAGGTATTTACAGAGTCATCAGATGTTAAGTCACTGTCTCATGTCCAACCGAAGGTTTTACTTCTCATAAGCACATATCTAATCATGGGACTGGAAGGGACTTCAAGAGGTTGTCTAGTCCAGTCCCCAACACTCATGGCCAGACTAAGTATTATCTAGATCATCCTTGACAGGTATTTGTCTAAACTGCTCTTAAAAATCTCCAATGATGTAAATTCCACAACCTCCCTAGGCAATTTATTCCAGTGCTTAACAACCCTGACAGTTAGGAAGTTTTTTTCCTAATTTCCAACCTAAATGACTCCTGCTACAATTTAAGCCCATTGCTTTTTGTCATAGAATCATAGAATATCAGGGTTGGAAGGGACCTCAGGAGGTGATCTAGTCCAACCCTCTGCTCAAAGCAGGACCAATCCCCAACTAAACCATCCCAGCCAGGGCTTTGTCAAGCCTGACCTTAAAAACTTCTAAGGAAGGAGATTCTACCACCTCCCTAGGTAATGCATTCAAGTGTTTCACCACCCTCCTAGTGAAGAAGTTTTTCCTAATATCCAACCTAAACCTCCCCCACTGCAACTTGAGACCATTACTCCTTGTTCTGTCCTCTTCTACCACTGAGAATAGTCTAGAACCATCCTCTCTGGAACCACCTCTCAGGTAGTTGAAAGCAGCTATCAAATCCCGCCTCATTCTTCTCTTCTGCAGACTAAACAATCCCAGTTCCCTCAGCCTCTCCTCATAAGTCATGTGTTCCAGACCCCTAATCATTTTTGTTGCCCTTCGCTGGACTCCCTCCAATTTATCCACATCCTTCTTGTAGTGTGGGGCCCAAAACTGGACACAGTACTCCAGATGAGGCCTCACCAATGTCGAATAGAGGGGAACGATCACATCCCTCGATCTGCTCGCTATGCCCCTACTTATACATCCCAAAATTCCATTGGCCTTCTTGGCAACAAGGGCACACTGCTGACTCATATCCAGCTTCTCGTCCACTGTCACCCCTAGGTCCTTTTCCGCAGAACTGCTGCCTAGCCATTCGGTCCCTAGTCTGTAGCTGTGCATTGGGTTCTTCCGTCCTAAGTGCAGGACTCTGCACTTATTCTTATTGAACCTCATCAGATTTCTTTTGGCCCAATCCTCCAATTTGTCTAGGTCCCTCTGTATCCTATCCCTGCCCTCCAGCGTATCTACCACTCCTCCCAGTTTAGTATCATCCGCAAATTTGCTGAGAGTGCAATCCACACCATCCTCCAAATTATTTATGAAGATATTGAACAAAACCGGCCCCAGGACCGACCCCTGGGGCACTCCACTTGACACCAGCTGCCAACTAGACATGGAGCCATTGATCACTACCCGTTGAGCCTGACAATCTAGCCAACTTTCTACCCACCTTATAGTGCATTCATCCAGTCCGTACTTCTTTAACTTGCTGACAAGAATACTGTGGGAGACCGTGTCAAAAGCTTTGCTAAAGTCAAGAAACAATACATCCACTGCTTTCCCTTCATCCACAGAACCAGTAATCTCATCATAGAAGGCGATTAGATTAGTCAGGCATGACCTTCCCTTGGTGAATCCATGCTGACTGTTCCTGATCACTTTCCTTTCCTCTAAGTGCTTCAGGATTGATTCCTTGAGGACCTGCTCCATGATTTTTCCAGGGACTGAGGTGAGGCTGACTGGCCTGTAGTTCCCAGGATCCTCCTTCTTCCCTTTTTTAAAGATTGGCACTACATTAGCCTTTTTCCAGTCATCTGGGACTTCCCCCATTCGTCACGAGTTTTCAAAGATAATGGCCAATGGCTCTGCAATCACAGCCGCCAATTCCTTTAGCACTCTCGGATGCAACTCGTCTGGCCCCATGGACTTGTGCACGTCCAGCTTTTTTAAATAGTCCCTAACCACCTCTTTCTCCACAGAGGGCTGGCCATCTACTCCCCATGTTGTGATGCCCAGCACAGCAGTCTGGGAGCTGTCCTTGTTAGTGAAGACAGAGGCAAAAAAAGCATTGAGCACATTAGCTTTTTCCACATCCTCTGTCACTAGGTTGCCTCCTTCATTCAGTAAGGGGCCCACACTTTCCTTGGCTTTCTTCTTGTTGCCAACATACCTGAAGAAACTGAAGGGTTCATGTTTAGCTATTCCACCTGGAAGCAGGCAGGGCACACCTTGACTGTTTTGTAGAAGCAATGCACACATTGCTCTATCCAAGGACAAGGGCTAGATATGAACCATGAAAACTTGATTGTTGGGACAGTAACTGCGGGAGGCTTTCTTAGCCTGGGCTCAAGGCCTGAGAACCAGGATTGTAGTAGCTAAAAGATGCAACTAAGTATATTAATCAACGTCATACATTCTTTTGTGTATCTTTTTGCTGTAGCAGTGTGTAATGCTTAGGGGGGAGAAATATAATAAAAGGAGAAGGTGGAAGGCGGGAGGGCAGAACGCCCATCTCAGCTGACCAGCCTGCTTTCTTGCATAAAGCTGTGTTCTGTCTCATCATTGAACTGCCACAACTGGCGCCCAAACGTGGGGCCCTCAGCACTCACCTCGCCCGGCAAGGGTTTCAGACGCGTCACTCATCCGCTTCGTGGATCCCGGTGAGTATTTTTCATTGTGGTAAGTATGGGAAGCTCCCTCTCTGCTTTGCAAGTGCAACACCGCAATGAGCTGCAGTATTTGCTGCGTAAGGCTCAGCATGACTGCCCGGCTCGAGCACTTACTCTCCTGCTACAGGAGGTGCGTGCCCAGTGCCCGTGGTATCCTGAAGCCGGAAGCCTTAAGCTAGCGGACTGGGAGCGATTGGGCCAGACATTGCACGAAGAGCCTCGGGCGCCCGTGCAGGCTTTACATGCCTGGCACCTCTGTCGCGACGCAATACTGCGTGTCACCTCGGATAGGCCCTCTTTCACGAGGCTGGTGCTCTCGCCACGCCCGTCGGCTCCTGTAGCCATTCCCGTTGCAGCTATCCCCCCTTCTACTGATACAACCCAGTGTGTCGCTTCGGAAAGACCCTCTCCCGTACCCACAGCCCCCCCTCTCCCTGCCTTGCCCCCAGTGTCTTCATTATCACCGCCTCCCTTGCCTTCCCCACCGGAGCCAGTGCGTGATCACCCTCCCTCCGTGGGGCCCCATGCTCCGGGGCCCCCCGGAGGGTCATCTGCATCTGCTCAGAAGCTTTCGCTGGTGCAACAAATGGTTCACGCGGCGAAAGCTCGATCAGATCTTACAGCGGAGGAGCTGGCTGATCTGCTCTCAGTTTGCCCGGTGACCTGGCAGAATGATGATCAGGGCAACCCCGTGGGCACCTGGACCACTTTGTCATACTCGGTGGTTAGAGAGGTGAGGAAAGCAATTCGTGAGTTTGGCCTGACTAGCACTTTTGTGCGTGGTCTTGTTGAAGGGATAGGTACTGGGTACTCCCTAATCCCTGAGGATTGGAAAACGCTGCTGCGCATGATGTTATCACCTAGTCAGTATGTTATTTGGCTTAGTGAGTTTCGGCAGATGGCAGAACGCCAAGCTCAGATACACGCAGGGGCTATCATTTATGATCAATTGGTAGGGGAGGGCCAGTTTGCTACTATTCAAATGCAGTCTCAACTCCCTCAGGCCATTTTCCCCATTATTTCCACCTGTGCCCAGCATGCTTTCAAGAAGATCCCGGATTCAGGCAAGCCTACCAAAAGCTTTGTCAGTATCCGTCAGGGTGCCTCAGAGTCCTTTTTGGATTTTACTAACAGATTGCATGAGGCTATCCTCCGGCAGGTGGATAACACTGAGGCAGCTCACGAGCTCCTGTTAAAATTGGCAGTTGAAAATGCAAACGAGGATTGCCGCCGTGCTCTCCAGGCAGCACAAGCCTCTGGTATTTTAGAGCTCTCAGACATGCTGCGGGCGTGCCAGAACATTGGCACACATGCCCACAAGGCTGGAGTTCTGGCTGCCGCCCTCAGAAAAACTGGGAAGGAGGGGAAGCGTTGTTACCGCTGTGGTAAGGAGGGTCATTTTCAGCGGGAGTGCCGCTCATCTAAGGCACCAGCCTGACCCTCAAAGAAGTGCCCCAAGTGTGGGAAAGGTTATCACTGGGCTAATCAGTGTCGTAGCGGGTCGGGAAACCGCGCGACGGGTCCCCCCCGAACCCAGGGCCAAACGGGGGTGTTTCCCACTCAGACAACCGTTCCTCTGCCTTAAAATCCATAGACTCTATGAGGGCGGCGACTGCTGGAAGTGCAGGGCTTGATTTGATCATGCAGGAGGACACTGACTTTCGGCTGCCAGGGGAGGTCTGTGCCATACCTACACAGGTGACGGGACCTCTCCCTGCCAGCTTTGTAGGTCTTGTTCTCCCTCGCTCACATGCTGGAAAACAGGGCTTTTTTGTCATTCCAGGGGTCATTGATGCTGATTACACTGGCATTGTTAAGGTTCAGGTGTGGACTCATCTTCCACAGTCGCTCCCGCGTGGACGGTCAATTGCACAATTGATTTTAGTCCCCTATCAGGTGCCAGCTGCCGAGGATCAAACTCGGGGCGGAGGCGGCCTTGGATCGACGTTGTCTCACTCGCCGTCTCACAGCGCATCTTCTCCACTTGTTGCTCTGACAATGTCAGTCCGCCCCTCGAAACCTCAGTTAACACTTCTCTTAAATGATGTTCCCTTTACAGGGCTGGTGGACACTGGAGCTGACGTTACGGTGATTCGTGATCTGGAGTGGCCGGTTAGTTGGCCTACGGTTCCTTCTAAAGAATTGTGGGGGATCGGGGGTAGTAAACCCGGGCGCCAAAGCTTGTCTTGGGTCACGGTCTCTAAACCGGGAGGCCGTACCCTTGCTACTATCCGCCCTTTTGTGCTCCCTGTCCACCTTAATATTTGGGGCCGTGACTTACTTACAAAGTTGGACACCACCCTCGATATTAACATCTGATGGCCCAAAACCCTCCCTCACCCACCGTGCCCTCCGCATTACCCTTGGTGTGGCAATCTTTAGAGCCCGTATGGATTGACCAGTGGCCCCCTCCCTCTAGAAAAGCTAAAAGCACTTCAGTTGCTTGTACAGCAGCATTTGCAAGCACAGCGACTGGAGAGCTCCACTAGTCCCTGGAACACCCCGGTGTTCGTTATTAAGAAAAAATCGGGTGCTTGGCGGCTGTTACATGACTTAAGGGAAATAAATAAACGCATCCAACCTATGGGCCCCTTGCAATTTGGCTTGCCAAATCCAAATTTAATTCCTCAAACCGATCAACTTTGTGTGTTAGATTTAAAAGATTGTTTTTTTACCATCCCCCTTTGCCCTCAAGATCGTGAAAAATTTGCATTTACGGTGCCACAATATAATAATCAGCAACCCTCTCAAAGATATCAGTGGAAGGTCTTGCCCCAGGGAATGCAAAATAGTCCAACCTTGTGTCAGCTTTTTGTGGATCGGGCCCTTGCCCCTTTTCGTGCCCGGTACCCTTCGCTAAAGGTCTACCATTACATGGATGACATTTTGCTAAGTGGTCCCCGGGTCACGGCACAACAGCTTGAATCTTTATCTCAGATTCTCGGCCAAAATGGCCTGTTAGTGGCACCAGAAAAAATCCAACGCTCTTATCCCTACCACTACCTCGGATATAAGGTTTTACAAACCTATGCTGCTCCGGTTCGTCCGGAATTAATTCTACCTCAACCCCAAACCCTTGTTAAATTGCAACAGATCTTGGGTCATTTAAATTGGATTCGGCCCTACTTTTGTCTCCCCACTTCCATGCTGCAGCCGTTGTTTGAGCTCCTCCGTGGAGCCCGGGCACCGGGTGCAGTTATTGCCATCACTGAAAAACATACTGCCTGCATTCGACAAATCAATGCAGCATTGAGTCAGCAGTTTGTGGACAGACTCCCAGAGGTCCGTCCCTTACGATTGGTTCTTCTTGCCACCCCTCATACGCCAACTGCGGCTCTGTTTGTACCTCGTACAGACACAGCCGTCTCTATTATAGAATGGCTATACCTTTCATCCACCCCTCCTCGAAATATTTATCCGTATTTAGATGCCCTATCTGATCTTGTTCGTAAAGCCCGCCACCGTGCAGTGCAACTCACTGGCACTGACTTAGTTGCCATTGTGCTCCCCTTGTCCCGTACTGAATTTGACTCTTTGTGCCACACCTCCTTGGCCTGGCAGGTTGCTCTTTGTGATTATGTGGGAGAGATTTCTTACAATCCTCCAAAAGATCCTCGGTTGGTCATTACCCAAAAGGTACCCCTAGTTGTTCATCGTCTTAGCCGCTCTCAACCCATTGTTTCCGCTGTCACTCTTTTTACTGATGGCTCTCCCCACCGAGGTGTAGTCACTTATCAGTTGGGTGACCCCCCTCGTTGGCATTCTCGTTTTACCCTGCCTCAGCGTTCTGCACAGCGTTCAGAATTGGCTGCTGTTATTTTGGCCTTTCAACTTTTTGCTGATTGTCCCTTTAATTTAATTGTGGATACCCATTATGTTTATCAGGTACTTGATCATTTACCCCTTGCCCTCATTACCCCTCAGGTGGATGCAGACCTCCTTCGCCTGTTTTTGTCTTTGCAGCATCTTCTTGCCACTCGTCATTTCCCTTACTTTGTTGCTCATATTCGCAGTCATACCCCTCTACCTGGGCCACTCACTGAGGGCAATGCACGCGCCGATCGCGCGTTGCGTGGTCAGGTAAATTCCCTTTTTTCTGACCCCATTGAAAGCCATGCCTTTTTTCATCAGTCTGCCTCTGTTTTGGCCCGGCAGTTTCACATTCCTGCTGATCATGCACGTTCCATTGTTCGTTCCTGCCCCCACTGTGCTGCTGCTGCTCCTACCTTTTCTTATGCCGTTAACCCCTGAGGTACCGCAGCAAATCAGCTGTGGCAAATGGATGTTACTCATGTGCCACAATTCCGCCCCTATTCGTTTTTACATGTTTCCGTTGATACTTATTCGGGTTTCCTTTGGGCAACCCCACAACGTGGGGAAGCCACTAACAAAGTTATTCACCATTTGCTGGCCTGCTTTTCTGTTATGGGTCGCCCCTGCCAAATTAAAACAGATAATGCCCCAGCCTACTGCTCTGCAGCCCTCTCCACCTTTTGTGCCCACTGGGACGTCCGTCTTAAACACGGCATCCCTTATAATTCTACGAGCCAAGCCATTGTTGAACGTGCCAATCGCACACTCAAAACCTTGCTGGACAAACAATTAAAACAAGGGGAGCTGCGTCTCCGAACCTTAGGAGACATTCAACAACAAATGCATATCCTCTTGTTTACTTTAAATAATTTAACATTGAATGCAGATCAGCAGACCCCTGCGGATCGGCATTTTCACAAATCTGAGGTACTGGAAAGACCGCGTGTCTTTTATCGTCAGCTGCCCGATCCACAGTGGCTGGGCCCAGTACCTCTAATCACTTGGGGTCGGGGATATGCTGCTGTGTCTCTCCCTGCAGGACCGTTGTGGGTTCCAGCTCGGTGTGTGCGACCGGCACTTAAACAACATGGCATGGCACCAGGGACTGTTGAATCCCATACCAGAGTTTCAGCTGACCTTGGAGGAGACCGCGTTGCCCCCCGAGTCGACAACGACGGGACGGAAACGGAGGAGGCGTAGTGTCCCAAACCGGCCCGTGACATGGGGAGCAGTAAAAGCATTGGTTGCCGCGGCCCAACGAAGGCTGGCAGCAGATCAACAGCCAGAGACTCCTGAGACTTTGTTTGTGGCGATTCTTGCCCAAATCACTGCTAATTCTGTGATGATTGTGTGCCTTTTGTGCCTGCTATTTCCTGTAGGGGTTGGCTCGGACGCGCTTCCCCCGCTACGAGCCCGAATGACATATAACATATGGGAAAGATTGGCTTCAATAGCAAATGTTACCCACTTTTGTCTATCTAATTCTGTAGCAGCCGGAGATTTGTTAGGCACATGCCTTATTCCAGTATGTCATCACCCTGAGGAGATGGAGAATAAGACACTGTTCTCTGCTTATGCGAATCTTTCCTCCCAGTACTCTAGCATGGCTAATTGGGGCCCAGCCAACTATACTCTGCCTCGGACGGCTATATCCCTCCACACACCATACCCGGCCGGGGCTCACAATGTTACTTGTGCGCGTATAGTTAACTGCACTGGTACAAAGGTGCCCTTGGGCTGTCGAAAAATTTCTCAACCCCTTTTAAATTGTTCCCATGCTGTTAATGTTTCCTATAATTATGGCCATATCATCCTACCATCAGGATGGTTTTTTACTTGCGGCTCACGTACCTTTAATTATATTCCTGCAAATTTAAGTGATGGCACCCTTTGCTGTCTTAGTAGAATGACCCTTATATTGCCTTTTGCTGGACAAAATCGTAGTAAAAGAAGTGTACCCCTTTTAAATGATTGTATTGCAGATGTTGAGCTTTTTAGTCGTGCTGAGTATACTGCTTTAGCGGCCTCTATTGTTGGGGTCCCCGCGCTTGCTACATATTCAGCCAGAACTTTAAATAACCTGGCATGCTTTGCAGCAAAGGCAATTAATACAACATCCCAGGCTATTGCCTTACTTAACACAGAACAACACGAATTAAGAGATGCAATTTTGGATAACAGAGCAGCCATTGATTTTCTGCTCCTAAAACACCATCTAGGCTGCTCCACATTTCAGCACATGTGTTGCTTTAATTTAACTGATAATAGTCGCTCTATAGAAACTAGACTGGCTGAATTGGCCAATCTTACAACACACATACGCCAAGATCTGGGGTTTGAGGGCTTTTGGAATTGGCTTACAGGTTGGCTGCCCTCTCTAGACTGGCTGCGACAGCTTTTTGGTTATTTTGTGTTTGTAATCATTGGGCTTATTTTTTGCTGCTGCTGTGTACAATGTATTCCTTCCTTGTTAAGATTTTGTGAAATTTTGCCCTGGAAGGCTCCCCAAGTTATGTCCTTGTCTGTCTGGGAGTTAAATAGCATGACAAAACAAATTGACGGCTACAATGAGATGGCCAATTATCATTAAATAAAAAACGGGGGGATGAAGGGTTCATGTTTAGCTATTCCACCTGGAAGCAGGCAGGGCACACCTTGACTGTTTTGTAGAAGCAATGCACACATTGCTCTATCCAAGGACAAGGGCTAGATATGAACCATGAAAACTTGATTGTTGGGACAGTAACTGCGGGAGGCTTTCTTAGCCTGGGCTCAAGGCCTGAGAACCAGGATTGTAGTAGCTAAAAGATGCAACTAAGTATATTAATCAACGTCATACATTCTTTTGTGTATCTTTTTGCTGTAGCAGTGTGTAATGCTTAGGGGGGAGAAATATAATAAAAGGAGAAGGTGGAAGGCGGGAGGGCAGAACGCCCATCTCAGCTGACCAGCCTGCTTTCTTGCATAAAGCTGTGTTCTGTCTCATCATTGAACTGCCACAAGAAACCCTTCTTGTTACTCTTGACATCTCTCGCTAGCTGCAGCTCCAGGTGTGATTTGGCCCTCCTGATTTCATTCCTACATGCCCAAGCAATATTTTTATACTCTTCCCTGGCCATATGTCCAACCTTCCACTTCTTGTGAGCTTCTTTTTTATGTTTAAGATCCGCTAGGATCTCACCGTTAAGCCAAGCTGGTTGCCTGCCATATTTACTATTCTTTCGACTCATCGGGATGGTTTGTCCCTGTAACCTCAATAGGGATTCCTTGAAATACAGCCAGCTCTCCTGGACTCCTTTCTCCTTCATGTTAGTCCCCCAGGGGATCCTACCCATCCGTTCCCTGAAGGAGTCGAAGTCTGCTTTCCTGAAGTCCAGGGTCCGTATCCTGCTGCTTACCTTTCTTCCCTGTGTCAGGATCCTGAACTCAACCAACTCATGGTCACTGCCTCCCAGATTCCCGTCCACTTTTGCTTCCCCCACTAATTCTTCCCTGTTGTGAGCAGCAGGTCAAGAAAAGCTCCCCCACAGTTGGCTCGTCTAGCACTTGCACCAGGAAATTGTCCCCTACGCTTTCCAAAAACTTCCTGGATTGTCTATGCACTGCTGTATTGCTCTCCCAGCAGATATCAGGAAAATTAAAGTCACCCATGAGAACCAGGGTGTGCGATCTAGTAGCTTCTGCGAGTTGCCGGAAGAAAGCCTCATCCACCTCATCCCCCTGGTCCGGTGGTCTATAGCAGACTCCCACGACTACATCACTCTTGTTGCTCACACTTCTAAACTTAATCCAGAGACACTCAGGTTTTTCTGCAGTTTCGTACCGGAGCTCTGAGCAGTCATACTGCTCCCTTACATACGGTGCTACTCCCCCACCTTTTCTGCCCTGCCTGTCCTTCCTGAACAGTTTATAACCATCCATGACAGTACTCCAGTCATGTGAGTTATCCCACCAAGTCTCTGTTATTCCAATCACATCATAATTCCTTGACATCACCAGGACCTCCAGTTCTCCCTGCTTGTTTCCAAGGCTTTGTGCATTCGTATATAAGCACTTGAGATAACCTGCTGATCGCCCCTCATTCTCAGTATCAGGCAGGAGCCCTCCCTTCACAGACGTTCCTGCCTGTGCTTCCTCCCAGTATCCCGCTTTCCCACTTACCTCAGGGCTTTGGTCTCCTTCCCCCGGTGAACCTAGTTTAAAGCCCTCCTCACTAGGTTAGCCAGCCTGCTCGCAAAGATGCTCTTCCCTCTCTTCGTAAGATGGAGCCCGTCTCTGCCCAGAGGTTAATGAAAACAATTTTTCATCCTCCTCCTCCTTGTAACAACCTTTTATGTACTTTAAAACTGTTCTCCTGTCCCCTCTCAGTCTTCCCTTTTCCAAACTAAACAAACCCAGTTTTTTCAATCTTCCTTCATAGGTCATGTTTTATAGACCTTTAATCATTTTTGTTGCTCTTCTCTGGACTTTCTCCAATTTGTCCACATCTTTCCTGAAATGTGGCATCCAGAACTGGACACAATACTCCAGTTGAGGCCTAATCATCACATAGTAGAGAAGAAGAATTACTTCTTGTGTCTTGCTTACAACACGCCTGTTAATACTTTCCAAAATGATTGTTTTTTTATAACAGTGTTACATTGTTTACTCATATTTAGCTTTCAGAGTAGCAGCCGTGTTAGTCTGTATCCACAAAAAGAAAAGGTGTACTTGTGGCACCTTAGAGACTAACAAATTTATTTGAGCATAAGCTTTCGTGAGCTACAGCTCACTTCATCAGATGCATGTAGTGGAAAATACAGTGGGGAGATTTTATATACACAGAGAACATGAAACAATGGGTGTTACCATACACACTGTAACAAGAGTGATCAGGTAAGGTGAGCTATTACCAGCAGGAGAGCGGGGGGGATGGGGGAACCTTTTGTAGTGATAATCAAGGTGGGCCATTTCCAGCAGTTGACAAGAATGTGTGAGGAATTTATTTATTTATTCATATTTAGCTTGTGATCCACTATCATCTCTTTCTTAGGAATTCCGAGATCTCTTTCTGCTCTACCCATTCCTAGGCAGTCATTTTGTATGTGTGCAACTGATTGTTCACTTCTGCTACATCCACATTTTCTGTGATTGTTTCTCCACCCCCACCCCCACCCCACCAACACACACACATTGAGTAATGGGCCTACCCTGTCCTTGGTCTTCCTCATTCTTCTAATGTATGTATAGAATGTTTTCCTGTTATCATTTATGTCTGTAGCTAGTTTAAACTCATTTTGTGCCTTGGCCTTTCTAATTTTGTCCCTACATATTTTTGTTATTTTTTTATATTAATCTGTTGTAATTTGACCTAGTTTCCACTTTTTGTAGGACTGTTTTGAGTTTCAGATTATTGAAGATCTCCTGGTTAAGCCAGGATGCTCTCTTGCCATACTTCCTATCTTCCCTACACAGTGGGATAGTTTGCTCTTGTGCCCTTCATAATTTCTCTTTGAAAAACTGGCAGCTCTCTTGAACTATTTTTCCCCTTAGATGTGCTTCCCATGGGCTCTTAACTACCAACTCCCTGAGTTTGTTGAAGTCTGCCTTCTTGAAATCCATTATCTTTATTGCACTATTTTATCTCCTAACATTCCCTAGAATCATGAACTCTACCATTTCAAAATCACTTTCACCCAAGCTGCCTTCCACTTTCAAATTTTCAACCAGTTCCTCCCTATTTGTCAAAATAAAATCTAGATCAGACTCTCCCCTAATAGCTTTCTCCACCTTCTGATATAAAAAGTTGTCTCCAATACATTTCAATAACTTCTTGGATAATCTGTGCCCTCCTCTATTATTTTCCCAACAGATGTCTGGGTCGTTGAAGTCTCCCACCACCACCACCACTGCTTTGGATGATTTTGTTAGTTGTTTAAAAGAAGGCTAATCCACCTCTTCTTCCTGGGTAGGTGGTCTGCAGTAGACCCCTCTTATGACATTTTTACCCCTGTTATCCTTACCCAGAGACTTCCAACAAGTCTGTCTCCTATTTCCGTCTTAACTTTGGTCTAATTTGCCTCATTACCTAACATTCTCTGCAACTTATATTGGGAAAGGTTTCAATAAAAATATTTCAAGTATTTTTTCTATGTATTTACAGCACTTTGGGTAATCAGTGTCACTGTTTTGTTGATGGTGCCTGACCTCCTTCATGAGCTGGGAGAGGGTGACTACCAGTAAGCACAGTAGTGAAGATGAAACTGAAGAGGTACCAGGAACAAGTGTGCATAGAGATAAAGGGGAGCAACAAAAGAGGTAAGCCTGAACACGTTTGGTGAAAAATCAAGAAGGAAGTAGAAACAAAATGCTTTAAAAACCCACGTATTATTTAAAGAATGTTCTATAAGAAAGCGGATTTTTTTTCAAATTAGTACAATTTTAAAAAATCAAGTTGACAGTATCTCTCTAAACACTGAGATGCAGCACATTTACTGCTCTGTCACTCTGGAAAAACATTCTCCAATGTGGATTTGGAAAACAGCATGTTTATTTTTTTTAAGTTAATTATTTCATAGAATATCAGGATTGGAAGGGACCTCAGGAGGTCATCTAGTCCAACCCCCTGCTCAAAGCAGGACCAATCCCCAATTTTTGCCCCAAATCCCTAAATGGCCCCCTCAAGGATTGAACTCACAACCCTGGGTTTAGCAGGCCAATGCTCAAACCACTGAGCTATCCCTCCCCCCAATTGCATATTGATATGGACAATTAAGCCCTTTCAGAAGGTGCATGTCCATCACAGCAAAGTAGCTTCTTTTTTAAAAAAAATTAGACAAGTGGTCAATGCACACATGGCACAGTTAGGGCTAATTTGGTCATCTTTACATTCAGATTTCCCCCATATATGGGTTAATAAAACAACACCAGTTCAGGACCAATTTAGCTTAAACTTCATTATGTTCAATGATCTTTCAAACAAATTAATCCCTTTCCAATATATAGATTAAACATGCTTATGGTTCTTTCAATTTTACCTGTAGAATCATGCTGTCATAGCTCCATTACAGGGGGTACCACTGTTTTATTAACTTGACTAATATACAAAGTGATTTTTATAAGTTTTAATATGATGTGGTATACAGGAACAAAGGATTATCTTTGCATACCTAAGTATTGAGGACTATTAAGTCTGAGTTCTGATCCTACTCCCACTCAGCAATGTGGCAAAACTCCCATTGATTTTAATGAAGCAGTATTGGGACGTAGGTATTCTGTTTTTTGGAATACCTATTGTGTGCCTCATGATAAAGATCAGACCAAAGATAAGACCAGGTGAACATACAGGAGATTCTTTATTTGGAACGCTGGACACATAGAGAGTGTAGCTCTTTGGCTCTCCAATCTGAGGCTATGTCTTCATTGCAAAATTAATTTGAGTTATCAACAGTTGAGCTGCAGGCAACTCAACTTAATAGAAACACTGCACTAGAGTTAAGGGGTTTTATGGGTGGACAGGACTTACACACATGGGCGCTCACACACCCCCCTCTCTTCCAGTGCCCCCTCAGTCCTGACCTGCAGCCTCCTCCCCCATTATGACAGTCCTGGCCTCATCCACCCTGCCCCCAACCTTCCAACTCTGCTGATTCCCCTCAATCTTGACCCACAGCTATCCCACCTGTACCCACTCTGCCAATGCCCCTCAATCCTGACCAACAGCGTCCCCTGCTATCCCAAGCCTTGGGCTCCCCCACTACCAAGTAATTATGAAGTCATATATGCCACATTCTGGCCACTCAACGAAGTAGTCTGGAAACAGCAGAGGATTGGAAGCTATCAGAATTGGATTCTGCCATCAACTCTGACAGTGATTGACTGTGTGACGTGTAAATTCTCCTGTGCCTCAGTTTCCCCCTTTATAAAAGTGGGGTAATATTCATACAATAAGGAAAACAACACTTTGTTACCAGTGCATTCAAACTAAAGTGAATTGTAATTCAAAACCAGCCAAAACTGATCATTTTGGCAAAGCAGGTCTGTCTGATGTGCACCCAGGCAGAAAAGGTGTATCTGTGCAAACACAGTCTTCTCCTGAAGTCTGATGCTCAGATTAACTGGAATGAAGACAAGCCCTGAGGAACACAGCTTGTGTTGCAGTGTTGTCACACAAGATCTATTAACGTCCAGCCCTAGATCAAAAATTGTACACAGTGGATTGAGAACTATACTACAATAGCAAATACCTAATCCTGCAGAGATAGTTGACAAACTGTTCAGGGCAGGAACTGGCTCTTAATGTGTTGGTACAGCCCTACCACAGTGGGGCACTGATTTCAGCTCAAGTTTTTAGGCAGGACTGTACATTATTTTTGGCCAAAAAATTTAAACCCATTTTTTTCAGCAAAATATCCAGATTCAGCCACACCAAAGCATTATAAAGTTGTGTGGTTTTGCCAAAATGCTCAGACTTAAAACAAAAACAAAAGTCAAAATATTTCCTATTTCTATTTTCAAAATGAAACATGTTGATGTTTTGGTTTGAGAGACCTTTTTTTTTTTTCCAAAATTTCCTTCCAATGTATTTTTTTTTAAATAAAAATGTTAAAAACACTCAGGCAAAATGAAATGTTTCATTTTGGGGTGAAATAAAACATTTATTGGGATCTCAGATTGGTGGGAGGTTTTGGGTTTTTTTTTTACTTTATAAGTTCTAAAAATTTTGGATTTGGGCTGACCCAATATGAATAATTTCTAAAATACGTTTTGGAATTGCCAGCAAACAAAAAAAAGTTATTCACACAACTCTACTATAGATACACATTACCTTACATGTTACTTTTGACTTTGGTCCCCTGCCTGCAAAAGTTATAATTCATTCCCCTTAGATTTTAGGATCTTTTTAGATATGCTCCATGATATCAGGAACTTAGCCTGATCTCCTTTTTACTACTTCCAGCTACTCTTTTCAGTTCAGCAGGTTGATTATTGAGCAGTTTTATTCTGCAGTATTATACTCAGATTTTCTGAGATTTGGATACAGATTTTAAATGGTAAAAGCTTATTGATCTTACATGTATTGATATTCAGAGCCATGAGCTACACAATAATCCTGATGGAAGAATTAATATCAGTGGCTCCCATTTTCTTATTTCATTAAGATAGAAAACTAAGCAGTGTGCCTGAAGCATCATTTAACTTTAGCATTTTTCTCTGTTAGATGGTACATGTGCTGCTTTCTAGGACAACATGAGATTTGGTGGGCAACCAATGAATCAGAGCAGACAAAGTACTCATACAGTTAACTTCTTCTCTCAAGCCCAGTGGCATCTTAAAACAGGCATGGAAAAGGTGATGAGTGTTTTTAATTCAGTGAGAAATAGGTATAGACAACCAATAACTACAGTGGTGACACTTAAAAAGTATCTTTTCCCCCATAAAAGATTTCATTTGCACTTTTTTTGCAGTACTAGTGCAATTGTAATGAAATTGCTGCATTGACTTGGTTCGATTGGTGGTGCTCACATCAGTGAAAAGAAAGAGCAGACAACTACAGAAAACCCTGGCATATACAGTGCGGATGCAGGTTCCTCCACTCTTCATTGACTACCTTATTTTTGAGATCATGACAATAAGTATTACACCTGTTCTTCTGCAGTGGCTAGACAAGGCCACCAGTTCTCAGAAATATGACTTCTTGACCAATGCATCCTGGACCAGGTGCCACAGAATACTGATAGGCTGATGAGCCTCTCAAAAATCCAGGCTAAAACAATGGAAACCTGCTACAAGGGCCAATGAATAAGCAATTATAAGAGGGGAATATAATAATTCCCAGTCAACATAATTTTATGAAAAAAGGTCTTCATTTGATGGGATTATACCTTTGGTTGATAAAGGTAACTGCATAGATTATTATATACTTAGACTTTAGTAAGGCCTTTCAGTTCGTACTGAACAACATTCTGACTGAAAAGATAGCACTATACAATATCATGAAAGCACACGTTAAATGGATTAAGAACTGGCTAACTGATAGATCTCAAAAAGTGGTTGTCAGTGGGGAATCATCATTGAATGGATGTGTGTCTAGTAGGGTTCCACAGGGACTGGTACTAAACCTGATGCTATTAGAAAAAATTATCTACCATCTGGAAGCTAATATAAAATCATTGAGGGAGGCAACCTAGTGACAGAGGATGTGGAAAAAGCTAATGTACTCAATGCTTTTTTTGCCTCTGTTTTCACTAACAAGGTCAGCTCCCAGACTGCTGTGCTGGGCATCACAAAATGGGGAAGAGATGGCCAGCCCTCTGTGGAGATACAGGTGGTTAGGGACTATTTAGAAAAGCTGGACATGCACAAGTCCATGGGGCCGGACGAGTTGCATCCGAGAGTGCTGAAAGAATTGGCGGCTGTGATTGCAGAGCCATTGGCCATTATCTTTGAAAACTCGTGGTGAACGGGGAAAGTCCCAGATGACTGGAAAAAGGCTAATGTAGTGCCAATCTTTAAAAAAGGGAAGAAGGAGGATCCTGGGAACTACAGACCAGTCAGCCTCACCTCATTCCCTGGAAAAATCATGGAGCAGATCCTCAAAGAATCAATCCTGAAGCACTTGCATGAGAGGAAAGTGATCAGGAACAGCCAGCATGGATTCACCAAGGGAAGGTCATGCCTGACTAATCTAATCGCCTTTTATGATGAGATTACTGGTTCTGTGGATGAAGGGAAAGCAGTGGATGTATTGTTTCTTGACTTTAGCAAAGCTTTTGACACGGTCTCCCACAGTATTCTTGTCAGCAAGTTAAGGAAGTATGGGCTGGAAGAATGCACTATAAGGTGGGTAGAAAGCTGGCTAGATTGTCGGGCTCAACGGGTAGTTATCAATGGCTCCATGTTTAGTTGGCATCCGGTATCAAGTGGAGTGCCCCAAGGGTCGGTCCTGGGGCCGGTTTTGTTCAATATCTTCATAAATGATCTGGAGGATGGTGTGGATTGCACTCTCAGCAAATTTGCGGATGATACTAAACTGGGAGGAGTGGTAGATACGCTGGAAGGGAGGGATAGGATACAGAAGGACCTAGACAAATTGGAGGATTGGGCCAAAAGAAATCTGATGAGGTTCAATAAGGATAAGTGCAGGGTCCTGCACTTAGGACGGAAGAACCCAATGCACAGCTACAGACTAGGGACCGAATGGCTAGGCAGCAGTTCTGCGGAAAAGGACCTAGGGGTGACAGTGGACGAGAAGCTGGATATGAGTCAGCAGTGTGCCCTTGTTGCCAAGAAGGCCAATGGCATTTTGGGATGTAGAAGTAGGGGCATAGCGAGCAGATCGAGGGACGTGATCGTTCCCCTCTATTCGACATTGGTGAGGCCTCATCTGGAGTACTGTGTCCAGTTTTGGGCCCCACACTTCAAGAAGGATGTGGATAAATTGGAGAGAGTCCAGCGAAGGGCAACAAAAATGATTAGGGGAGTGGAACACATGACTTATGAGGAGAGGCTGAGGGAGCTGGGATTGTTTAGCCTGCAGAAGAGAAGAATGAGGGGGGATTTGATAGCTGCTTTCAACTACCTGAAAGGGGGTTCCAAAGAGGATGGCTCTAGACTGTTCTCAATGGTAGCAGATGACAGAACGAGGAGTAATGGTCTCAAGTTGCAGTGGGGGAGGTTTAGATTGGATATTAGGAAAAACTTTTTCACTAAGAGGGTGGTGAAACACTGGAATGCGTTACCTAGGGAGGTGGTAGAATCTCCTTCCTTAGAGGTTTTTAAGGTCAGGCTTGACAAAGCCCTGGCTGGGATGATTTAACTGGGAATTGGTCCTGCTTCGAGCAGGGGGTTGGACTAGATGACCTTCTGGGGTCCCTTCCAACCCTGATATTCTATGATTCTATGATTCTATGATTCATTGTAAAAAATTTGTGAATGACACAACATTTAGTGGAATGTAAATAATGATATGGATAAGGCAGAAATCAAGATCACTTGGTAAACTGGGCTCATTCAATCATAATGCATTTTAATACAGCCAAATCCAATGTTATACATCTAGGAACAAGGAACGAAGGCCATGCCTACAGCCTGGGGATTTAGGGAAGAAGTGATTCTGAAAAGGATTTAAAAGTCACAGGGAACAAGTGACTAAACATGAGCTCCCAGTATGATGCTGTGGAAAAAAAGGGTTAATGTGATTCTTGGATGTATAAATGGGAGGAGTGAGAAGGAGCAGGGAGGGATTTTACTTCAGTATACGGCATTGTTGAGACCAATATAGAAAAAATGCATCCAGTTCTGGTGTCCACATCTTAAAAAAAAAATTGGAGAGGGTGAAGAATAGAGCCACAAAAATGATTTCAGGGATGGAGAAATTCCTTACAGTGAGAGATTTTAAAGAGCTCAATCCTTGGAACCAAGTGAAGAGGTGGATTCACCATTTCCTGTTGTCTTCAGATCAAGACTAGATGACTTTCTGAAAAGCTATGCTTAAAACTAATAACTAACAACACTTAGCTCTTATATAACACTTTTCATCAGCAGATCTCAAAGTGTTTTACAAAGGTTAAAGGATAAAGTGTTCATTAACATCATTTTACAGATGTTTAGCCAAACACAAATTATTGGCCTCAAAGGGGTAACTGGGTGAAATTCTATGCACTGTGGTATAGAGGAGATCAAACTAAGGATGAGCTAATAGTCCCTTCTAGCCTTAAAATTTATGAATGAAAGTTAGCTCTCATGGGAAGTTTCAGAGTAGCAGCCGTGTTAGTCTGTATTCGCAAAAAGAAAAGGAGTACTAGTGGCACCTTAGAGACTAACCAATTTATTTGAGCATACGCTTTCGTGAGCTACAGTATGCATCCGATGAAGTGAGCTGTAGCTCACGAAAGCTTATGATCAAATAAATTGGTTGGTCTCTAAGGTGCCACTAGTACTCTTTTTCTCTCATGGGAAGACACTCCTACGTCACAAACTCACAACCATGCTTTGCACTGATTGCAGATGTAGCAGAGAGGCCAAGAACTGAATTGGCTGTGAAGAACAAACTATCTGTCTTAGCCCTACAGTAGTCTCCCCCACCTTATAAGGGTTGAAGCATGCAGGCAGGGCAGTGTGGGTGGCAAACTTTCCTTGAGGCTGAATTATAGCTAAACAGGGGGCTCCATTCCCCAGGGCAGTCAGTCAGTGCCTTTCACCAGCAATAAATCTGTATACTTTTGAAGATGAAGTATAGAGTTATATGCAATTTATTTGAAAATATGTTTAACATACTTGCTTTATACTACAGCAATGGTTCTCAACTGTGGTCCACCGCTTGTTCAGGGAAAGCCCCTGGCAGGCCGGGCCGGTTTGTTTACCTGCTGCGTCCGCAGGTTCAGCTGATCGTGACTCCCACTGGCCATGGTTCGCCGCTCCAGGCCAATGGGGGCTACGGAAAGGGTGGCCAGAGATGCTGCTGTACTTCTTCCCTGTTGAATTCAGATGGCAGGCCCCATTGTACAGAGAAATCTGATTTGAAAGAAGAATTGAGGATAACATGTTTATATGTGTATGCTAAAGTTTAGAAGTGCAAATGCTATGTCAAAATCTTTCATTGCAATTATGTTTTTGATTTTACAGTAGGTTTCTAAATATTGAAATTACCACAAATGTCCTTGCAATATGTAAAGCCTGGAGCATGGTAATCAGTGCCTTTTTAAGGGAATGCACAATATAGCATATTTGCCCTATATGCTGTAATGAGATAAACTGTTCTGAATGGACAATGTTTCAGAATGCTTCATTACACATGCTTTGGCTGCAGTATTTATTAACAGTAGCAAGGTATCCTATCTAGCTACCTGATCATGAAAGCAGAAGTCTTTAAGTCTAATTTAAGCAGACATCTAAGCCCTGGTCTACACTAGGACTTTAGGTCGAATTTAGCAGCATTAAATCGATGTAAACCTGCACCCGTCCACATGATGAAGCCCTTTATTTCGACTTAAAGGGCTCTTAAAATCGATGTCCTTACTCCACCCCTGACAAGTGGATTAGCACTTAAATCGGCCTTGCCGGGTCGAATTTGGGGTACTGTGGACACAATTCAATGGTATTGGCCTCCAGGAGCTATCCCAGAGTGCTCCATTGTGACCGCTATGGACAGCACTCTCAACTCAGATGCACTGGTCAGGTAGACAGGGAATGAAACACTAATTTTTGAATCTCATTTCCTGTTTGGCCAGCGTGGCAAGCTGCAGGTGACCATGCAGAGCTCATCAGCAGACATGACCATGATGGAGTCCCAGAATCGAAAAAGAGTTCCAGCATGGACCGAACGGGAGGTACGGGATCTGATCGCTGAATGGGGAGAGGAATCCGTGCTATCAGAACTCCGTTCCAGTTTTCGAAATGCCAAAACCTTTGTCAAAATCTCCCAGGGCATGAAGGACAGAGGCCATAACAGGGACCCGAAGCAGTGCCGCATGAAACTTAAGGAGCTGAGGCAAGCCTACCAGAAAACCAGAGAGGCGAACGGCCGCTCCGGGTCAGAGCCCCAAACATGCCGCTTCTATGATGAGCTGCATGCCATTTTAGGGGGTTCAGCCACCACTACCCCAGCCATGTTGTTTGACTCCTTCAATGGAGATGGAGGCAACACGGAAGCAGGTTTTGGGGACGAAGAAGATGATGATGATGATGAGGAGGTTGTAGATGAGGGTGTAGCTCACAGCAAGCAAGCGGAGAAACCGGTTTTCCTGACAGCCAGGAACTGTTTCTCACCCTGGACCTGGAGCCAGTACCCCCTGAACCCACCTGCCTTCCTGGATCCGGCAGGCGGAGAAGGGACCTCCGGTAAGTGTACCTTTTAAAATACTATACATGGTTTAAAAGCAAGCATGTGAAAGGATTACTTTGCCCTGGCATTCGCAGCTCTCCTGGATGTACTCCCAAAGCCTTTGAAAAAGGTTTCTGGGGAGGGCAGCCTTATTGTGTCCTTCATGGTAGGACACTTTACCACTCCAGGCCAGTAACACGTACTCGGGAATCATTGTACAACAAAGCATTGCAGTGTATGTTTGCTGGCGTTCAAACAACATCCGTTCTTTATCTCTCTGTGTTATCCTCAGGAGAGTGAGATATAATTCATGGTCACCTGGTTGAAATAGGGTGATTTTCTTCAGGGGACACTCAGAGGAGCCTGTTCCTGCTGGGCTGTTTGCCTGTGGCTGAACAGAAATGTTCCCCGCTGTTAGCCACGGGGAGGAGGGAGGGTTGAGGGTTGAGGGTGTAGCCACGCGGTGGGGGGAGGCAAAATGCGACCTTGTAATGAAAGCACATGTGCTATGTATGTAATGTTAACAGCAAGGTTTACCCTGAAAGAGTGTAGCCACTGTTTTATAAAATGTGTCTTTTTAAATACCGTTGTCCCTTTTTTTTCCTCCACCAGCTGCATGTGTTTCAATGATCACAGGATCTTCTCCTTCCCAGAGGCTAGTGAAGATTAGAAAGAAAAAAAAAACACACTCGTGATGAAATGTTCTCTGAACTCATGCTGTCCTCCCATACTGACAGAACAGAGACAATGCGTGGAGGCAAATTATGTCAGAGTGCAGGAAAGCACAAAATGACCGGGACGAGAGGTGGCGGGCTGAAGAGAGTAAGTGGTGGGCTGAAGACAGGGCTGAAGCTCAAATGTGGCAGCAGCGTGATGAGAGGAGGCAGGATTCAATGCTGAGGCTGCTGGAGGACCAAACCAGTATGCTCCAGTGTATGGTTGAGCTGCAGCAAAGGCAGCTGGAGCACAGACTGCCACTACAGCCCCTGTGTAACCAACCGCCCTCGTCCCCAAGTTCCATAGCCTCCACACCCAGACGCCCAAGAACGCGGTGGGGGGGCCACCGGCCAACCAGCCACTCCGCCACAGAGGATTGCCCCAAAAAAAGAAGGCTGGCATTCAATAAATTTTAAAGTTGTAAACTTTTAAAGTGCTGTGTGGCATTTTCCTTCCCTCCTCCACCACCTCTCCTGGGCTACCTTGGTAGTCATCCCCCTATTTGTGTGATGAATGAATAAAGAATTCATGAATGTGAAGCAACAATGAATTTATTGCCTCTGCAAGCAATGATTGAAGGGAGGTGGGGAGGGTGGTTAGCTTACAGGGAAGTAGAGTGAACCAAGGGGCGGGGGGTTTTATCAAGGAGAAACAAACAGAACTTTCACACCGTAGCCTGGCCAGTCATGAAACTGGTTTTCAAAGCTTCTCTGATGCGTACCGTGCCCTCCTGTGCTCTTCTAACTGCCCTGGTGTCTGGCTGCGTGTAACCAGCAGCCAGGCGATTTGCCTCAACCTCCCACCCCGCCATAAAGGTCTCCCCCTTACATTCACAGATATTGTGGAGCACACAGCAAGCAGTAATAACAGTGGGAATATTGGTTTTGCTGAGGTCTAAGCGAGTCAGTAAACTGCGCCAGCGCTCCTTTAAATGTCCAAATGCACATTCTACCACCATTCTGCACTTGCTCAGCCTGTAGTTGAACAGCTCCTGACTACTGTCCAGGCTGCCTGTGTACAGCTTCATGAGCCATGGCATTAAGGGGTAGGCTGGGTCCCCAAGGATACATATAGGCATTTCAACGTCCCCAACAGTTATTTTCTGGTCTGGGAATAAAGTCCCTTCCTGCAGCTTTTGAAACAGATCAGAGTTCCTGAAGATGCGAGCATCATGTACCTTTCCCGGCCATCCCACGTTGATGTTGGTGAAACGTCCCTTGTGATTCACCAGAGCTTGCAGCACTATTGAAAAGTACCCCTTGCGGTTTATGTACTCGCCGGTTTGGTGCTCTGGTGCCAAGATAGGGATATGGGTTCCGTCTATGGCCCCACCACAGTTAGGGAATCCCATTGCAGCAAAGCCATCCACTATGACCTGCACATTTCCCAGGGTCACTACCCTTGATATCAGCAGATCTTTGATTGCATGGGCTACTTGCATCACAGCAGCCCCAACAGTAGATTTGCCCACTCCAAATTGATTCCCAACTGACTGGTAGCTGTCTAGCGTTGCAAGCTTCCACAGGGCTATCGCCATTCGCTTCTCAACTGTGAGGGCTGCACTCATCTTGGTATTCATGCGCTTCAGGGCAGGGGAAAGCAAGTCACAAAGTTCCATGAAAGTGCCCTTACGCATGCGAAAGTTTCGCAGCCACTGGGAATCATCCCAGACCTGCAACACTATGCGGTCCCACCAGTCTGTGCTTGTTTCCCGAGCCCAGAATCGGCGTTCCACAGCATGAACCTGCCCCATTAGCACCATGATGCATGCATTGGCAGGGCCCATGCTTTCAGAGAAATCTGTGTCCATGTCCTGATCACTCACGTGACCGCGCTGACGTCGCCTCCTCGCCCGGTATCGCTCTGCCAGGTTCTGGTGCTGCATATACTGCTGGATAATGCATGTGGTGTTTATTGTGCTCCTAATTGCCAAAGTGAGCTGAGCGGCCTCCATGCACGTCCGCACAGAAAAAAGGCGTCTGCACAGAAAAAAGGCGCGGAACGATTGTCTGCTGTTGCTCTGATGGAGGGAGGGGCGACTGATGACACGGCTTACAGGGTTGGCTTCAGGGAGCTAAAATCAACAAAGGGGGTGGCTTTACATCAAGGAGTATTTCAGGCAGGACTTCACGTAGGGTTCCAATAAGAAATGGTGCACCTAAATTATTGTTCTTATTGGAACAAGGAGGTTAGTCTGGCCTCTGATTGATACATGGCTAGATGTACCTCGCTGCACCTTCTTTGTGAGTGACTGCAGTGTGACCTAGAGGAATGAGTCCCCTAGACAAAGGAGGGGGAGAAGCAAATGAGTACAAAACAAATCTGATCTATTTCTTGTTTTGATACACTCCAAGTATCTTTTACATCTTTGGCTGGCAGCAGACGGTGCAGAAGGACTGCATGCCATCCTCATCTCTTGCCTGCCCGGCAGAAGATGGTACAGTACGACTGCTAGCCATCCGTATCACCTGCCTGCTCACCATAAGACGGTTCAATAGGACTGACTGCAGGACTAAAGAGAATGACCTGGTCAAGTCACTCCAAATTTAGTCCCTCCGCCCACGTCTGCCCAGGCGCTCCCGGCCGACGTGGCCAGGAGCACCTCGGACATGACAATGCCGGCTACCAGTCATATTGCACCGTCTGCTGCCAGAAGGCAATGGGTTGCTGCTACTGTGTAGCAATGCAGTACCACGTCTGCCAGCACCCAGGAGACATACGGTGACAGTTACCTGAGCGGGCTCCATGCTTGCCGTGGTATGGCGTCTGCACAGGTAACTCAGGAAAAAAGGCACAAAATGATTGTCTGCTCTTGCTTTCACGGAGGGAGGGAGGGAACGGGGGCCTGACGATATGTACCCAGAACCACCCGCGACAATGTTTTAGCCCCATCAGGCATGGAGATCTCAACCCAGAATTCCAATGGGCAGCGGAGACTGCGGGAACTGTGGGATAGCCACCCACAGTGCAATGCTCCGGAAGTCGACGCTTGCCTCGGTACTGTGGAAGCACTCCGCCGAGTTAATGCACTTAATGCACTTAGAGCATTTTCTGTGGGGACACACACACTCGAATATATAAAACCGATTTCTGAAAACTGACTTCTATAAATTCGACCTAATTCCGTAGTGTAGACATACCCCAATTCTTTTCAGGTAGTGGCTGCAAAAAAAAAATCACTACATCTACTTTCTTCTTCTGTTTTATTAGTGTTTATGCAGCTTGTTCTCTCCTTCCCAGTATTCTCAATAACAAAACATAATGGAAATGTGGCAAGGTGATAACAGGTCGGGATGCTTGAATAAGATTCAGTAAAGAAGTACTGAATAGTCTAGATAGTCTGATGAAGCTTCATAAAGGAATGATGCCTTGAAGCTCAGATAAGTGAGCAGATGATTAGTATGCTTAAATGGAGAATTTATGAGAACAACACAGAATGTGGAGCCAAGTGAATGGTAAAGGGGAAAGACTAATAAGGGGCCCAGCAATGTGATAAAGATTAATGCTAAAATATTTCCTCATTACTTAGAGAGGGATGATATATATGTTTTGTTAAGTGCTTTAGGGAAAAATATGAATACCAATTATGAAAGAAAATATGGGCACATCACTTGCCACCACTACTCTATTTTCAGCTAACACACTAGAAGCTCTGGCCCCTATTAATTAGGTGGACTGTAAAAGTATACTGTATGCGAAAATTCAAGCAGTTTGGAATGATAGCAGTAATGTAGATAAAAAATTATATGCAGAGCAGGGTGAATGATAAGCAAAGTATTTGCAAAATTTAATTCAAATAAAAAAAACACCCATTGCTTCAGTTGTGTCTGACACCTTTTAGTTGCTTTCTGAGAACATTTGTAAGAGCAACTGGTTTTGCACAAATGTTGGAGAAACATGGATCATGAATGAATACACATGCAAATACATTTGCATGAAAGTTTGCACAATATTCAAGGTTTCCTCCTGCCTAAAACTTTCAGGTATTCATGAACTTATCATGTGACTTATGTAACCTATCAAACAACACTGGTAGTAAATTATGAGTAGTGAATCCTTTAAACAGTAGTTTCAGTGAGCAACACACAAGGAATCCGCTTTTGCATAAAACATAAATCAAAATTTTGAATAATGAACATTTTCATAAAAAGTAAGTAAGAGAATCATGAAGTACGAGGGTTACATTTGTTTGTCAAACTCTGTTTACAGGAAAAGGGTTGATGGCACAATGACTTTGAATTTCAGGGTGAAGCCCTAATTGGGATTTGCAGCAATTTTTTTTTTTTATTTCCAGATTTGAGATTCATAAATGGAGGGTGCTACACAAGTACAGAATGTTAATTAATTATTATTACCACTAAATAATTTCAGAAATCACATTTGACACTAGCTTATGGAGAAGGATACATTATGCATTTGAAACTTCTGACATTTTGTTGTTACTACAACATACCCATGCAGAGATTGTAGTATGCTGAGGAAATTGCTCCTATTTTAACATTCCTAACTGTAGCAGTTTTTGTCTTTTGCCTCATGTGGATCTTATCAGAACTGCCCAGATCTCAGAGGTCCCATGCATTAAAACAGTGCAACACTTGACTACTTCTGTATGTGTCTGGAGAAGGGCAAACCATAACTCTTACATCTTCGTCAATGAAAATGAATGAGAAACAAAATAAGCAGAAAGAGACAATTTAAATACGTATATTATTCCCATAGAAGG